>NC_073259.2:49914411-50229264 GCF_029289425.2 Pan paniscus
GCCCAAATCCTCAGTAATATCAAAAAGCTTTTTATCCATTGTGCAAAAAAATCCAGACTACTGATTTCATAAATACCAAAATTTCAGAATTGTTTTGCATTTTCCACATTATAGTTTGATATTTTAAATCAGATAGCATGTGAGAACATTAGTTTTCCAGTTAGGTAGAGTCGTGTTTGAATCTTTACTATTTACTGATTAAGCAATAATAAAAGCAAGCTATTTACCTTTTCTGAGCCTTAGCTTCTTCATCTGAGATAGCGATAAGCCACCCTTCAGTTGTTTACTGAGTTAATCATGCGAAGTGCCTATAAGATTGCTCCATAAATAATTTCTGTTTTATAGACATTATTGATTTTTTAATTGATTTTTAAAAAAAATGTTTTAAGATGGACCAAAGATCCAATACGCATTAATGTAACTTGTATATACTCACAATTTTAAAATCTATTTTAAAAATCCAAGACATAATTGGATAATGTCCTGTAAAGGACATAGTTATCAGTTAATAGAGATTATTATACAAGAAACATGCTATATAAAGTTCAATGTGCCACTCACAATTACAAAATAGAATATTTTAAAAGCAGCTTGCTAAAAAAATTTGTCTCTCTTTTTACTTGTGGAGTCTGATTAAGATACTTAAATCTCAAGATTTATGCCCATCTGCCTCTCCTCTCACTGCCAGGATCTATGATTTGCACATGGTTTTCCACTGTGAAACTAGCTGGGGTGGGAAGGGGTGGAGGATGGTTTTAAACAAGACAAAACAAAACTAATCTCTATCCGTAAACAGATATTTGTTTTTCCCTTCTAAACTCATGTAGTCTGAAGTACATGCTGGGGCAAATGATAACCAAAGTAACCAACTTTAAAATAATTTTATGACTAGAGCAATTTTCCCTTATATTACCAAATAATAAATACTGTATGTTTCTATTTGTTTTTGTATTTACCATAGAGGTTAATAATAGATATTACCAATGGATTAAAAATAGAGGATATTAGAAAATGGAAAGTTATTTACTAGTAAGTACTTTTTCTTTGTAAGTATGAATTACAGCATCCTTTAGGTACAATTTCATTTGAAATCACACAGCTTCTCATCATGAAAGGAGTCTTTGTACTTGTGCACCTGATGGCTGAGGCAGCATATGAGGAAAGGTTTAGACTCCACTTAGCCAGAGGGCAAGTCAAAAAATCACAAGTGAGTCTGTAAGACACAATCTCATTACCATAAAAATTACCAGTGTAAATACGGTGGTAACTCAAATTGCTGAAGAACATGCTTTCTCACCTTTCACTAACCTGCAGATATCTGTGGCAATAATGGCCTTAGTGGCCAAGGCAGGTCTTCTGGACAGAAGAGCTAAGTGTCATGGAAAGACGCTTCTTGTACCATCGGTCCCTACGTTGGCCTGGGAGCAGTAGGGAAAATGTCCACAGCCAATTCTGACCAGTGAAACCAATTAGCAGAACCTAGTCAAGGGAGGTTTCACATGGTGTTCTAAATGTTCTCAGATATCATATAAATCTCCAAAATTTTTCATGGTGGTTTTCAAAATAAGAAACGATTGGTTCTTAACTAAAAATCATTACATAAACTGATGTCCTTCATTCTTCAACTCATCAAATAGCAGTAGTGCTAAATGTGGGCCAGGTTACAAATAATTTTATAACGAGTTCTTGTTGCTTTTTAAAAATACATGTTTCAAATGCTTTTTTTCTAATTCAAATACATAATTTTAATTCAAAAAGGGTAATTCTATTTTTAATATGGCCACTGTTATTATTTACTCATTATAACAATAAGGATGCATGGAAACATTTAGATAAAGTTCCTATTTCAGTGAATGCCATCACTTACTATTCCTTGTGGAACATACTTAATTACCTACTAAGGTTGGAGAAGTCTTGTGTAACTTTTACCGACAATTACCGTAATGACCATCATCATTCCCAAAGATCAATTTAACATAACTCCTTGAAAGAAGTCCGTATCTTCGTGAATTTCCTGGAAAGTCTTAAAATAGAAAGAAAAGTATTTGCGCAGTGAGACCATAAAGACTGACAAACTTTGCTTTGAATCCTGACTCAGTCCCTTTAGTAAGCTTTGTAATAATCATATTAAACATGTTTTTGAATCATCTGAGATTCAGTTTCCTCATCTTAAAACTGCAGTTATAATAACCACATCATAGAGTATGGTGAAGACTATGTGAGATAATTTATATAATTCACACAGCACATTGTAGGGACTCATATTGTAGGTTGCTATATAGCTGGAACATTTAGTATAATGCTGGCCACCTCAATACCAAGAGAGCTCACTCCATTAGCGGAGCTGCTGTACCTCCTATGCAGTTTAGTAAGAAACAATGACTTGGGAAATGCTAAAGGGATAACAGAACACTAATATGAAAAGTGAAGTACATTTTTATATTTTACTCAAATGTTTTGTATACAAAGGCAGAAATACAACACAAGCCACAAATCAATAAAATCAATTTAAAATTATGAATTTGATATTTTATATTTTTTCTTAATGAATTCTTGACATCCATGGTGACTTTATGCTTACAGCACATCTCAATTCAGAAAAATTTCAAGTGCTCAGTAGCTATATGTAGCTAATGGCTCCTGTATTAGAAAATGAACATTAATGAACATCTGGCTGAATTCATCAATATTCATCTCAATGTTCCAGCAGTCTCTGGACACAGCCACAACTACACATTTGCTAATTCTGTAAAGTTTATATGTGATTCTCAAGGATAGCTATATTCTCCACTGAGATGACTTAAAAGAAACCCTGACTATTGAATTGTGAAAAGCTTTCCAAAATAAAATGTAATTACAAATGTTTTGAACCAATCTTTAATTATTTTTCAAAAGAGTTTGAATAAATATAGATTCTTTCATTTAACAAGGTTGATTTTTCTTCTGTTAAGAATTTAAATAACAGAAATGTCAAAACACTCTAATCTTTTTTTTCCTGGTGATGCTTTAATGTTAAAAATATTTCTCTAGAATACACACCATATGTCATGAGGGAAGAAGAAAAAATGTTTTCCATAAGTGAATGAAACTTCATAATCAGCCATATGAGCTACAAGTCTTTTAAACTCTTGAAAGAAATAGAACAGCCATTACTCAGTGAGGCCACGGCTGCTCATTATACATAGACAGTAATTACCTGAGGTAAGAGGAACTAATGTCAAAAATATATAAAAACATTTTTTAAATGTAATAGAATGAACAGGGAGGTCATTTATGCTTTGGAGGGGTTTGTACTATCTAGCATCAAAAATTACATAAAAAATGCATTTTGTTGATAAATGCCCACCTAATGCTTTGGTAGCTACAGAGTTGAATTCAAAGCTAAGCCAAGATAAAGAAATTCCTTGGGAAAAAATAATTAAATCTCTATTATGAAAAAGGTAATTTTCAAATTATGTTGTCTTCTCATAAAGGTAATAAATATTAATAATCTCCAGGTTTCCTAATCTATTTATTTTAAATATACTGGATTATTAACATTATTCTAAAGAATACTACTGAAATTAACATAGTTATGACTTAATAGCAATGAGTTCAGAAAGATTATGTCAAAAATAATTCTGGCAAAATCCAAAAACATATGTGCATAATATATACTTTATTTAAAAATAGAAACACCATATTTTCTCATAAATTTCCTCCTTATTGCATATGATATATTTTTGTTCCGAGAGGAAAATGTAAAATAAGCTGTGTCTCCTGTATAATGTGTTTTATTCAGGGTGTAGCACCAGAGACATGGGTGTCAAGTGGGATCTATGTTGGAGTAGTTGATTTGGCTTTAGGATGCCAAAGGTAGTGATTTACAATGAAATCTATATGGCAATTTGCCCCAATACCAGTGAAAATTCTGGTCAGGAGAAAAGGTTTTATGTAGAGGAGAAACTCGAAATCATATTAGTAGCAACTATTGTTTCAAGCTACCAGTCCTTTGAAGACACAACCCTAGCAAGTAGTTGAGGATATGACAGGCAAGGTCCTTCCTCTACTGGAGATGGCTAAAAGGACTAGACATTGTGTCAAGATCTGGATTTGAGACAGAGCTCCAATCCCAAAACAGAATGGTAAAGACAAACAACAAATGGAGTGGACACCTATATATATAGCGAGAGTCAACATGTCAAAAGGGTGAGAAGAATCAGCAAATGGATAGGAGTGCAGATGCCTACGGCTCCGCTCAAGCACATAATATTGAGCCCAGGGCAGCAGGACTACTTCTAAACCACCATAAGAGGAAAACTCTTCCCATGGGTGTACAACTTCTCCTTCTCTCTGCCTCTTTCTTCTTTGCTTGAGTGATGTGTGCTCCAGTGACCTAGCATATAGGCTATTTGAGGATTCAACCAAGTCACATACAAATAAACATCTAGTATGCAATAGATATTTCATAAATCCTTTCTTCCTTTATGTGAAGAAGGGTTAACTAGGAGGAATAAAAAAGTCATTTGTCAGGGTCAGCAGGGGCCCAGTCACAGACCAGGAAAAGAGAAGGCAGTAACCATAGAACATATATGTGTAAATAATGGCCAAGTTACAAACCCTTTTAGAAAAGACTTAAAACCAAACAATCATTATATACTGAGACAGGTAAAATCAATAACCTGTAGAAACAATTGCACATATTTAAAAATAATGATGATGCTTCAAGGGTATTGATTTTTTAAAACAAACGTTTCTTTGATTATCCTAAATAATGCTATCCTGAGAAACAGAAATCAAGTAAGATGAAAGCCCATGTTATTTTATACATTTTAATTGCATCTGCAAACACTTTTTGGGGTTTCTGACATCATATCAATTCCTATTGCATTATATTACTACCGGCTATATCTTTCATCATAAAACTCAAGAATGCATAGTAATCTATAGCAGCAAAATTCCACATTGTATAAATCTACATCAAAATTCACATGAAATATCCATGTATTATTTATAAGAGTAATTTCATCTTGTGAATCTGATCAAATTATAAATAATGAGATGAAACCTGAAATGGAATTTAACTTTATTGAAATATGTGATTGCATATTTCTTCCTTCCTTCATATTTAAAAGGTTAAAACATGACATTTTGGGTCCACATTCAATAGTAAGTAGTTTAAATATAATAATGAGATTCCATATATCTGACCAATGCAATAAAAAAGCAGGCAAAAGTCTTGTTCCTTTCAACATACATACATTGTTTTATATGCACATATGTGTAAATATCAAATTTTTATATAAATTTAGGTATACATAAATTTATATATATCCTTATTCTGTGGGTATGCATGTGTATATGTATGCACATAGTGTGTACATATGTGTTTATGTTTATTTTTAATTTAAAGTTTTACAAAAATGCTGACCACAAATGATGTTCCTAACTAGTGTTTTTAGTAATATAACGAGTTATAAATGACTTATATAAATAATTTAGTATAAAATCTGCTTGAGGATATGAGGAATGGTCTGGATTGGCTTTCTGAGTCAGGTTATTAATAATTTGCTTCACTGAACAACAATACTATAGTTATCATCAGTGTCCAGTAATGACATTCTCTTTCTGAAATATGAGGATTGTTTTCCAAAACATATTTTCCATGTTAAAAAATATTTTTTAAATGCTAATAGAAAAACACAGAAAAGGGTATAGCGGAAAATGAAATTATCCCTCCAATAATGCAGTGGTTGATTTTTTGCCAGTATTTTGTTATTCTTTGGCTGTATTTTATTCCTGTATTTTCTCTATACCTATGTATGTATATGTGTATGCATGTGTCTGTGTTACCAAATTGTGATCCTACCATGTCCAAGTTTATATCCTGCTTTTACAATTAACTGCTTACATTGTGGATATTTTTAAGAAAAATCAAACACACTATCATTCAAACATGCTATCTTACACAGCTGTGTAATATTCCATGATATAAATTTATCTAACTTACTTGGACTCGTTATTAGACATTTAGTTACTATATGTCATATATGTCAGTGTTATATGTCAGTATTATAAATCCTAGTTAATATCTGGTACTTTCTATTTGCATTTCTCTGATGGCCAGTGATGATGAGCATTTTTTCATGTGTTTTTTGGCTGCATAAATGTCTTCTTTTGAGAAGTGTCTGTTCATATCCTTTGCCCACTTTTTGATGGGGTTGTTTGTTTTTTTCTTGTAAATTTGTTTGAGACTGTAAACTAGTTCAACCATTGTGGAAGTCAGTGTGGCGATTCCTCAGGGATCTAGAACTAGAAATACCATTTGACCCAGCCATCCAATTACTGGGTATATATCCAAAGGATTATAAATCATGCTGCTATAAAGACACATGCACACGTATGTTTATTGTGGCACTATTCACAATAGCAAAGACTTGGAACCAACCCAAATGTCCAACAACGATAGACTGGATTAAGAAAATGTGGCATATATACACCACGGAATACTATGCAGCCATAAAATATGAACAGTTCATGTCCTTTGTAGGGACATGGATGAAACTGGAAACCATCATTCTCAGCAAACTATCGCAAGGACAAAAAACCAAACACCGCATGTTCTCACTCATAGGTGGGAATTGAACAATGAGAACACATGGACACAGGAAGGGGAACATCACACTCCCGGGACTGTTGTGGGGTGGGGGGAGGGGGGAGGGGGGAGGGATAGCTTTAGGAGATATACCTAATGCTAAATGACGAGTTAATGGGTGCAGCACACCAACATGGCACATGTATACATATGTAACAAACCTGCGCATTGTGCACATGTACCCTAAAACTTAAGTATAATAAAAAATATATATATATATCTGGTACTTTCTTAAGACACACCCCTAGAAGCAGAATAATTACTGAATCAAGGGTATGACTATTTTATGGATATTTTCCATATTATAAAATTTATTTTTTGAAAGGTTGATTCAAATTACACTCTAGCAGTAGAGTATGAGAATGTTTACTTTTATCTTTTCTAGTAAAAACTTTTAAAAAATCTGGGCTAATTTGATAGATGAAAATGGTACTTTGAGTTTTCATTTCATTTTGTGTTATCAATAATGAGGTTTTTATTTTGTATATTTAGAAGTCATTTCTATGCATTTTTCTGTAAACTGTCTACTTCATAGTGTTCTTCTAATTGATTTGATTCTCATCTACTGAGACTATTAATCCTCTTCATACTAATTAAAAACAACTTTCTAGCATGTAAGTCATTTTCAATTTTGTTGATAACTATTTTCTGTCAAGAATATATATATTTTATGTAGTTCAATATATAAATCTTTTTACTTGTGGTGATTTTTCCTTTTAGGCTTAGAAATCTTTTACAGTTCTCAACTCCTCACACATATGCCATTGTAATCTATATTTATTTTTTATTTTTTGCTTCACAGTGGTTATTGTTGTCATTGAGTTGGTTAGCCTGCTTCTATTTTTTTTTTTTTTTTTTTGGTCAAATGAGGTGAAGGGAAAAAAAATGATGATCAAACTTGACTTTTTTCCAAATAGATGATTTTCCAAGTTTCTCTACTGAGGATAGAAATGTTCTCTGCAGTTCTGTAATGTTTCTTTGAGAGAGAGAAGGTGTGTGTGTGTGTGTGTGTGTGTGTGTGTAGGAATTATCAATATAGCACAGTAGCTTTTATGCAAGTTAAGTCACATTGGATTTATAACTGGCTTTACCACTTACTAGTGCATCACCTTGAACAAATGATCTCTGTATGCCCACATTTTCTAAGTGTAAAGCATGGATAACAATAATGTCAGCTTCACTATGATGTGAAAATGGCATAAACTAAGCACACAAGGAACCTAGAGAGCACTAGCTCACCTGCTGAGTTAATGGACCCAATCAAGCAATCCTGGATTCTAATCTCTAGATTTGGCTGTGGGAAAAGGGAGCTCCTTATAACCCACAACTGAAATTCAGCATCTCTGCCCTGTGGCTTTCAATTTGGGGAGGCTCATATCGGGTCTTTTCTTACCCTCTGTCGACCTCAGCTTTAGGATTTTGAGTGGATTACTGATCTCCTTTTAAGGTGTTCCCTTAGGATAGACTGAACTTTGCATAAATCATAAAAGACCACATTTTAAGTTCATCATCCTGAACATCCCTTCAAATATGGTGAAAATTTTAGCAGTATTTATCCTGTCTCTTGATTCTTGGACCAGTAACATAATGTTTTAATTTTTGATCATATAATTTAAAAAATAAATCTAACAGGTTAAATATGTGCTCCCTCCCACACACACTCCCCCTATTCATTAATGTTTAATTAGTTATTCTTTTCCTGTGTTTTGACAGGTGATTACACATAAAGTAGAAAGATAATGTTAGAAACATATCATTTTAAACCACAGTCCAAAAATTCACTTGGCTTATAGACATTTGTGTTTCACACAGCAGTAATATTTCTTAGTTAGAGGGTTGCTTTTTTCCTTTTTTTCTCCTCTTTCTCCTTTCTGTTCCTCCTCTTTTTCCGACCTCTTCTTCTTTTCTTTGCTAAATAATTAATAACCACAACCATAAAATTTTACTTCAGAAGCTTTATTATCCTCATTTTTTCTGTAGTGAAATTTTTCCTGGACAGGGGTGGGACTGACATGTCCATACTGCCCCTTTCACGCCTCCTCTGTGTCAAAAATATCCTGCTAGATACTTTTCACAGTCCTGTGGGGAAAACAACTGAAGCTTGGAGGGTTCAATAAGGTGCTCCAGGTTATGTAACTGATAAAGGGATTCCATCCCAGTATAAATCAAACCTGTGTAAACATCAAAGCCAAATCCTAGACAACTATTCTATAAGACTTAACCAAGGGATGTGCAAATGAAGAGGATAGAGCCCTGATTACATAATAGGGATTGGGAGCAGACTTCACAAAAAATGGCATTCAAGCTGAATCTTTGCTTTTTGTTTTTTGTTTGTTTGTTTGTTTGTTTTTGAGACAGAGTCTCACTCTGTGACCCATGTTGGAGTGCAGCGATGTGATCTCAGCTCACTGCAACCTCCACCTCCCAAGTTCAAGCGATTCTCCTGCCTCAGCCTCCTAAGCAGCAGGGATAACAAGTGTGTGCTGCCACACCTGGCTAATTTTTGTATTTTTAATAGGACGGGGTTTTGCTATGTTGCCCAGGATGGTCTCGAACTCTGGACTTAAGTGATCCGCCTACCTCGGCCTCCCAAAGTGCTGGGATTACAGGTATGAGCCACTGGGCCTGGCCACAGGCTGAATCTTTGGATATGGATAAAGTTTAATAGGTGGAAAAAAAGGAGAAAGGCCTTGTAGGCAAGGGTAGAGCATGATCAGAGTCACCAGAGACGAAGCATGCAGCAAGCTTGTGAAACTGAGAGAAGACTGTAGATAAATTGAAGCATTGATATGTCAAGAGACGAAAAAAGGCTAGCAATGAAGGATGAGCTAGATGCTGTAAAGCCTTGAACATTATGCTAAGAAGTACGCAATTTTCTTCTTTTTTCACCTGTAAGTAAGGAATCTGCAGTAAGGGAGTAGTGAAGGAGGGGTGGGGTGATCTCTGGGTAGGAAGTTACCACTAAGATAGTAACAGTTTCTAAGAGTGATCTGATCCAATCCACATTTTAAGAAGCTAATGCTGAATGTTTTTGTTTGTTGCTTATTTCTTTGTGGCCTCTGAAATTTTTGTTTGACATATGTAGAGGTAAATAAATGACTTTAAATATTTTCTTTGACCACCCAGGGTATAGAGTTACTAACTCAAAGACTAGTTAGGACTGTTGGTAGATTCAGTGTCAGCTAATAAGATTATTTGATATTTCCAATTATTCTGTGGTTTGGGTTATAAATTAATCCAATATATACTTTTTAAAAATCCATCTTACATATAAAGTAATGAGCTGTAAAATGTGTCCTTAGTGACGTAGGACAGTGGTCAAACTACACTTGGCCTCATGTTACTATCACAGATGATTAAATGCCGGTTCTCAGTGAAGCTAAATCTATCATCTTATAAGCTACCCTTAAGATTTCATCAATATAAAAAAAGCATCCAACCGATGGCCTTAGAGGCCTTAAATACCAGTGTCCTGAAAGAGGCTTTGAAAGCAACAAGCTTTCACAGCTCATAAATTGGCATGACAGATCTGTCAGTAACCACATTTTAAATGCCTCCCTGGGATTTCAAGTTTCCATTTTAGAAGACCTGTTTTCATTTTATATCCCATTAAATTATGATGATACTTCAGCTTTTTCCTTTAATAATGTTGTAAATCTAATTCAAAGGTGAATCCCTGGGCTTTGTAGTGCATCCATCAGAGGTGTCATTCACTCTGGAGTATCAGCCCTCAACCCAATGACACAACTGCATCTTGGACAAGACAATATGTAATGCTGAGTCAAGACGTGCACCAGAGCAATCATGTGACCAAGAACCCTCTCAAAATCTTTATTTTTATTTTTATTTTATTTTACTTTAAGATCCGGGATACAAGTGCAGAACGTGTAGGTTTGTTACATAGGTATACATGTGCCATGGTGGTTTGCTGCACCTATCAACCTGTCATCCAGGTTTTAAGCCCCGCATGCATTAACTATTTGTCCTAATGCTATCCCTCCCCTCGCCCCACACTGCCCACACTGGCCTCAGTGTGTGTTGTTCCCCTCTGTGTCCATGTGTTCCCATTGTTCAACTCCCACTTAGGAGCAAGAACATGCAGTGTTTGGTTTTCTGTTCCTGCGTTAGTTTGCTGAGAATGATGGCTTCCAGCTTCATCCATATCCCTGCAAAGGACATGATCTCATTCCTTTTCATGGCTGCATAGTATTCCATGGTGTATATGTACCACATTTTCTTTATCCAGTCTATCATTGATGGGCATTTGGGTTGGTTCCAAGTCTTTGCTATTGTAAATACTGCTGCAATAAACATATGTGTGCATGTGTCTTTATAGTAGAATGATTTATATTCCTCTGGGTATATACCCAGTAATGGGATTGCTGGGTCAAATGGTATTTCTGGTTCTAGATCCTTGAGGAATTGCCACATTGTATTCCACAATGGTTGAACTAATTTACATTCCCATCAGCAGTGTAAAAGCGTTCCTATTTCTCCACAGCCTCGCCAGTATCTACTGTTTCCTGACTTTTTTATAATAGCCATTGTGACTGGTGCGAGCTGGTATTTCATTGTGGTTTTGATTCGCATTTCTCTAATGATTAGTGATGCTGAGCTTTTTTTCATATGTTTGTTGGCCACATAAATGTCTTCTTTTGAGAAGTGTCTGTTCATATCCTTTGCCCACTTTTTGATGGGGTTATTTTTTTTCTGTAAATTTGTTTAAGTTCCTTGTAGTTTCTGAATATTGAACCTTTGTCAGATGGGTAGACTGCAAAAATTTTCTCCCATTCTGTAGGTTGTCTGTTCACTCTGATGATAGTTTCATTTGCTGTGCAGAAGTTCTTTAGTTTAATTAGATCCCATTTGTGAATTTTGGATTTTATTGCAATTGCTTTTGGTATTTTAGTCATGAAGTCTTTGCCCATGCCCATGTCCTGAATCGTATTGCCTAGGTTTTCTTCTAGGGTTTTTATGGTTTTAAGTCCTACAATTAAGTTTTTAATCCATCTTGAGTTAATTTTTGTATAAGGTGTAAGGAAGGGGTCCAGTTTTTGTTTTCTGCATATGGCTAGCCAGTTTACCCAGCACCATTTATTAAATAGAGAATCCTTTCCCCATTGCTTGTTTTTACATGGTTTGTTGAAGATCAGATGGTTGTAGATGTGTAGTGTTACTTCTGAGGTCTCTGTTCAGTTCCATTGATCTATATGTTTCTTTTGGTACCAGTACCACGGTGTTTTAGTTACTATAGCCTTGTAGTATAGTTTGAAGCCGGGTAGTGTGATGCCTCCAGCTTTGTTCTTTTTGCTTAGGATTGTGTTGGCTACACGGGCTCTTTTTTGGTTCCATATGAAATTTAACGTAGTTTTTTCTAATTCTGTGAAGAATTTCAATGGTAGTTTGGATGGCAATAGCATTGAATCTATAAATTACTTTGGAGAGTATATCCATTTTCATGATATTGATTCTTCCTATCCATGGAACCCTCTCAAAATCTTGACCATATTTGGAATTTTACCCATTGTATGGATTCTAGTTGTTTGCTAATTCTATCTCCTGCAGACCTCAGCCTAGAATAATAAACATGTAACTTTGATAAGATATTAGTAGTTGTATACCACATACATTTGAATACAAACCCCTGGAAACACACACACACACACACAAACCCTCCCAACCTTTCCCTACATTAAATATCTTTATTTCCTCTCTTGCTCCTGCTCTGCTATGTGAGATGCCTGCTCCGCTTCACCTTCTGCCATGAGTAAAGGGTCCTTGAGGCCTCTTCAGAAACTGTGCAGATGTCAGCACCATGCTTCCTGTACAACTTGCAGAACAGAATAAGAAGCAGCCTAAAAAAGTGAATAAACCCACACACACAAAAGATGAGCCTCAGCAGAAGGACACGATGGCCCATTTTTCTTCGGGACCATTAACCTCAAAGTTGAAGGCAGAGGCCAAAACTCTGGCTCTGGTTAAGACACAAACAGTGGCTAATGCCAATGAGAAATTTGGAAAACCCCCAGAAAACCAAAAGAAGCTCTCTGACAAAGATATGGCAGTCATCAAGATCCAAGCCTGGTGCTGGGGCACCCTGGTACATCAGGCACTGTGGCACACAGCCCTCAGCACCTGGATCATTCAGTGCTGATGGTGGCTGATACTGTCCAGGATTCTGGAGATGAGGCAGTGGGCAGGCAGCATTGGAGGACTTCTCACGGGAGGAGTGGGCAGCAGTCACACTGCAGTCCCTAGCCCACATGTGCCACATCTGCCAGCGCTAATGTCACATCCTCAATGCTGTCTGCATCATCCAGGGCTACTGGAGGTGCCTCTGTGTTTCCTGGGGGCTCATCAAGGTTCATTATAGAGTGATGGCCAACCGCTGCCTCTTGAGCTGGAGATCTTGAGGAATTGGCAGGGCTTGTCTGCAGCCCCATGTGGAGAAGGACTCTAGTCCTTATCTAAACTGAACATAAACTGTGTTTGATGAGCAATGTCTGCCATAGGAAGGAAAGTTCAGGGTACAGATCGGTCAATTAGCCAACTCCAGGAAGCATCATTCATGTTTGGTCTATGTAAATGGTGCACCCTCCCCAAGACTGGGTATAATGGAAGCCTGGGGGCTGATAGTGATGGCAATAGCATCAAATTCTCCAGAAATTCACCCATCTGGGTCTAGTTGCTCAGGGTTTGTTCCCTGATCCACACGATTGAGAGGAGTCCACCCATCCCAAACCCTGTGATCCTGTCTCCCCGCCCAACTGGGGGCTATATCCTCATACTTGGCTTCTGAGTCAGAATCTGAGACCCAAACTGGAAGCTGTTAGCATAACCCAAGTCCTCATTCTCATCTCAAACCCTATCTTTCCCTTGCCCTCAAGCCCCACATGGAAGCTAGAACTCATTTCCTCCAGACAAGCCTGGCATAAGAGGTTCCACAGGCAAGGGGGTGGGAAAGAGAGCATTCTGCTGCCAGCCCAACCCTCTGGTGAGTGTCAGACCCCAGGCTATCACAGCACCCTCTCCCCAGGACTAACCTCTTCAACGACTGGTCCAGGCAGAGTTGGCTCCTCTGAAAGTTCCTTCCTGTGAAATACTGCCCCCTGGCATGGGGTTGGGGCATAGGTGATGATAAAGGGCCGATTAAGAGGTCAAGGTTTGCGCTGCTCTGGTGATTAGTGATGCTGAACATGGTTTCATACATCTGTTTGCCATTTAGCAAAAAACAGTGTAATGTATATTTCAGGATACTTAGAAGATTTTGAATGTTGTCACCACAAAGAAAGGATAAATGTTTAAAGTGATGGATATGGTAAATACTCCAATTGATCATAATATGATGTATAAATGCACTGAAATATAACATTGCACACCATAAATATGTACAATTGTTGTATCAATTATAAATTTAAAAATAAAACAAGAAAAAATATATCCTTGTTTCTCTGGCATTTAAAAACAAAGCTTGAGCATAAAAGAAAATGTTGCCGTCTCATCCTGTTGCTATTTCCCCGTGAAATTTTTCCATAATTTAATCAGTGGTATTATAACACAGTAGCACCATTATTTCCTAATAGTATAAAGTTCAGCTAGTTAGTACCATACAGACTTCGCTTTTGAGAGAGAAAAGTAATGATCTGAAGATACAGATTGCAGCAATCATACAAGTGAACTGTAATTTGAAGGCCTAAATACCACTGCTGTGAGCAGAAATAGGAGTTTTGCCTATGCCAATACTTTCTATTAAATGGGCTGAAGATTGCCTGACATACTCTTAAGAGTGCCAAATTTATTAATGAGGCAGTGTTGGGTATCTAAATGCAAATCAAAAACTCCCATTCTCCCCTCTCTGCCTGTACTTCTTGAGATGATTAAAAATAACCACTGCTTCTGAGTGACTGTCACTCAAAACTCTGTGCAGGATGCAATAGATGCAGGGCCCAGCAATGTTTTTAGACCATCAAGCATCGGCTCACTGGAAGGTGCTGAATAAATTAAACCACAAATATAAACCCCAGGTTGATGTGTTCGAACTTCTCAGCAAACATTCTTCATACATATTTAATTGCTCCATTGAGACTGTTACTGTTTGGAGAGGTTCCAGGCATTATTTCCATTCCATTAGTAAGCTTGCAGGGTGTCTACTTCTTAACCCAAAATGATTGATTCTATAAATGCCTTTCCACTGACTGACCTGGACGCTAATTGAGTTTGTGTATATATTAAAAGAAAAAGTGTGTTTTCAGAAAATGTTCAACATATATTGCTGTCACTTAAATTCCTTGTAGCAGGAGAAAGTGGCATGTCTAAATGATGACACTAAACATCTTATCTGAATTGGCTTTTTAAAATACAGTGTGCAGCAAATTAAGTTACAATGCTGGAAAAAAGCAGCGAAAAATACATTTTTCAAGGCAAAAGCAAACAGTCTTCTTTAAGAAGAGCATAAACATTTGTGGACATGTTAATACCTTATTCTGGCAGCTTCCAATTCTCCTTGTGGTTAATGTATTTATTGTAAGAAAACATATAAATTTATTTTATTCTATTACATAAAAATAAAACCCAGAATATCTTATTATTTAGTTCTACTAGGGAGGGAAAACTAAATGTTTCTTAAGATCTTTTACAAACATATATCAAAATAGTAAAGTGTCCATTACTGTACTTGCAAAAATAAGACTCCTACCTTTATGCATGGTTCATAAAAATTAGATATACCTAAGCAATGTTAATGTAATATGACTCAGCTTGAGAAACTGAGCTTATAATTCTCATATTTATTTATCTCTTTGTTAGTCTGTAGATGCTGATCAAATTAAAATTCTTAATGCTCTAACCTAATTTAGAACAAGTAAAAGTAGTTTTTAAAAAATGGTTCATATAATAATTGTTTTGGATAATTCCCATACGGAGTTATTTTGATGCTATGTACATTATATATAAAATGTATTTCTTTTAAATGGTCATTTCCAACCAATAACTGTAGGCTAATTTGGGATTATAGAAAGTTCTGTTTTCCTGACTGATTTTTTCCTAACAATCATTCTAATGTCCACCACAAGCACTCTCTTTAGTCATCTTACTATACTATCCAGAGTTCTCAGCAGCATTTTGTTAGTTGCTCCCTAAGCTTTTTCCTTAAATAAGTACATTGAAAGAAATAAAAGGTATCCAAATAGGAAAGGAAGAGGAGAAATTCTTTCTGTTGATGACTTGATCTTATATATAGAAAATACTAAAGACTCCAACAAAAAAAAAACGTTAGAACTGATGAATTCAGTTAAGTTGCAGGACATAAAATCAATATAAACATTAGTAACATTTCTGCATGCTAAAAACAAATTATTTGAAAAATATTTTAAAAAACAATCCCATTTACAATAGCATCAAAAATTAAAATGCTTAGAAGTACATTTAACCAGGAAGGTGAAAAATCTGTATGTTGAAAACTATAAAATATTGATGAAAGAAACTGAAGAAAAGACAAATAAATGGAAAGATATCCAGTGTTCATGGATTGGAATAATTAACATAGTTATAATTTCCATACCACCCAAAACAATCTACAGAGTCAAGGCAATTGCTACTATAATTCCAATGGCATTCTTCACAGAAAGAGAAAAAAAAACTCTAAAATGTGTATGGAATCACAAAAGACTCTGAATAGTCAAAGCAGTCTTGATCCAAAAGAACAAAGCTAGAGGTATCACACTACCTGATTTCAAAATATATTACAAAGTTATAATAATCAAAATAGCATGATACTAACATAAAAATAGACACACCAACCAATGGAACAGAACAGACAGCCTAGGAATAAGCCAACCAATTTATAGTCAATTGATTTTTGACAAAGAAGACAAGAACACACAATAAGGAAATGCATTATCTTCATAAGTGGTGCTGAGGAAACTGATACCAAAATACAGAAGAATAAAATTGGACTCTTATCTCACCTCATATACAAAAGTCAACACAGAGTGAGTTAAAGACTTAAACCTAAGACCTGAAACTATAAAATAATTAGAAGAAAACACTGAGGAAAAGATCCATGACATTGGTCTGGGCAATGATTTTTTGTATACGATCACCAGTTGCCTAAAGACAAAATAGACAAATGAGATGACATCAAATGAAAAGCCTACTGCATAGCCAAGGAAATAATCAACAGAATTAAAAGACAATCTGTGTAATGGAAGAATATACTTGAAATCAATATATTTGATAAGGGGTTAATGTCTAAAGTATATAAAGAACTCAAACTATTCAATATTAAGAAAAAAAAATCTGATTAAAAATGGGCAAAGGACCTGAACAGACATTTATCCAAAAAAGACAAACACATTAGTTTGCCTAATGTTGAATTGTTTTGTGTTGCTAGAATAAAAATTATTGGATTATGGGGGGAGAAAATACATACAAATGGCCAACAGATAGACAAAAAAAAATGCTCAAAATCACTAACCATCAGGGAAATGCAAATTAAAACCGCAGTGAGACATCACCTCACACCTGTTAGAATAGCTATTATCAAGAAGACAAAAGATAAGTGTTGGTGAAGATGTAGAGAAAAGGGAGCCCTTGGACACTGTTGGTGG
Source organism: Pan paniscus (assembly GCF_029289425.2). Taxonomy (NCBI): domain Eukaryota; kingdom Metazoa; phylum Chordata; class Mammalia; order Primates; family Hominidae; genus Pan; species Pan paniscus. Next base: position 49,931,653 of record NC_073259.2, read on the forward strand.
GAATGCAAATTAGTGCAGCCATTTTGAAAAACCATGTGAAAGTTCCTCAAAACACTAAAAATATAATTACCACATGATCCAGCAATTCCAAGTCTGGATATATATACAAGAGTATTGAAATTAGTATGTCAAAGGTATATGTCACTCCCATGTTTACTGTAGCATTATTCACAATAGCTAAGATATGAAATCAACCTAAGTGCCCATCGATGGATGAATGGATAAAGGAAATGTATATACATACAGCAGAATACTATTCAGCCTTAAAAATGAAAGAAATTCTGTCACTTGACAACATGGATGAATCTGGAGAACATTATGCTAAGTGAAATAAGTCAGGCGCAGAAAGACAAGTACTGCATGGTCTCTCTCACTTATGTGTGGAATCTTAAAAAGTTGAATGTATAGAAGTAGAGAGTAGAAGATTGTTGCCAGAGGTGGGAGGGTGGGGGGTGGATGGGGAAAGAGAAGATGTTAGTCAAAAGGTTCAAAGTTTCAGTTAGGAGGAATAAGTTTTAGCGATCAGAATGGCACAGCACAGTGACTATAGTTAATAATAACATACTTTATATTTCAGAATTTGCTGAAGGAGTTTTAAGTGTATCATCACAAAGAAATAAGTGTGTGAAATAATAGATATGTTAATTTGCCTGATTTAATGATTCTATGATATATGTGTGTATCATAGCACCACATTGTACCTCATAAATATATATAATTATTACTTGTCAATTAAACAAAATTTTAAAAAAGGATAACTGGTTTGAATGCATTTATACTTTAGTTATTATTTATTTAAAATTAGTATTTAATCTAATTTTTAAATTTTCAGGAGTGTGTAAACTCTCAGGTATAGCTTTCTAATTGAGTCTGTTGTTAAAGTATACAAGATAATGACCTATTGACCCATTTCTAGATATTCTATAAAGACATTAGTTCTATTCTGACCTAAATCTGATAATGCTATCATTGAAAAGGTAACATACAAATAAATACAAGAGAGATTCAAAAATCAAAGATCAGTAAACAGGCAACCTACAGAACAGGAGAAAATATCTGTGAACTAGGCATTTGACAAAGGTATAATATCTAGCATCTATAAGGAACTTAAACAAATTTACAAGAGAAAAACAAACAACCCCATTAAAAAGTGGGCAAAGGACATGAACAGACATTTTTCAAAAGAAGACATACATGTGGCCAACAAGGATATGAAAAAATGCTCAATATCAGTGATCATTAGAGAAATGCACATCAAAACCACAGTGAGATACCACACAAGTCAGAATGGCTGTTAATAAAAAGTAAACAACACATGCTCACGAGGTTGCACAAAAAAGGGAACACTTATACACTGTTGGTGGGAGTGTAAATTAGTTCAACCATTATGGAAAGCAGTATGGTGATTCCTCAAAGAGCTAAAAATGAAACTACCATTTGACCCAGCAATCCCATATATATAATACAGAATATAGAATATAATATATAGATAGAATATAATATATAGATAGAATATATCTATATGTATAGATATCTATATACATATATAATATGTATGGATGTCTATATATAGATATAATATAATATATATAGATAGAATATAATTCATTCTATCATAAAGACACATACACACAAATGTTAACTGCAGCACTATTCACAATGGCAAAGGCATGGAATCAACCTAAATGCCCATCAATGACAGATTGAATAAAGAAAATGTGGTACATATACACCATGGAATACTATGTAGCCATAAAAAAAGAATGAGATCATGTCCTTTGCAAGGATGACGATGGAGCTGGAATCCATTATCCTTAGCAAACTAACTCAGGAACAGAAAACCCAATACCACATGTTCTCACTTACAAGTGAGAGCTAAATGATAAGAACTCATGAACACAAAGAAGGGAACAAGACACTGGGGTCTACTTGAGGGTGGAGGGTAGGAGGAGGATGTGGAGTAGAAAAAAAATAACTATTGGGTACTAGGCTTAATACCTGGGTGATGAAAAAATCTGTACAACAAACCCCCATGACACGAGTTTACCTATATAACAAACCTGCACATGTACCCTTGAATCTAAAATAAAAGTTAAAAAAAAAGACAAATTATCTGGGAGTTGACTGGAAAACATGATGAGACTTGAGGAGAATGTTAAATATTCACAAAGAGATTTCTGAACTCCATGCAGAGCAAGAAGGAAGAAACAGAGCCACGTCAACCTTATTTTGTAAGTAACATAAACTTATTCTCAAATTTAAACAGGAAAGAGAAGAATAGCCAAGCAAATTCCGAAAAAGAAAAAATAAATGGGGACCATTCCTCCACATGTTAAAATATTTTATAAAGTTCCACTGATTAAAACAATTTAGTATGCATAGAAAGATTTTTAAAAATGGATCTATAGAGAAGACTAGGAAGTCCAGAGATCAGTATCTAATGCCAATGATATATCAAAACTGTGGGGGAAGATGAATCATTCAACAAATTGTTGTGGGACTACTGTTTTGCCAGCTTTAAAATATCATGGCATGTTTCTTATCTCATAACATATGACAAATTCCAAATGGATCAGAGGCCTCAACACACAAAAATAAAGGCACAAAACTACCAAAAGAAACCAAAGAGAAAATGTTTTTCATAATCTTGGAGTCGGAGAGCGCTCTAATAATAACAAATTCTCGAAGTCATCAACAGAAAGGTTGATAGATTTGATCACGTAAAAATAAAATATTTCTGCATGGCAAAAAATTGTCCACTATCACCAAATAATAAGAAAATTATCAATCTCATTTAAAGTAAGAAAAATACAAATTAAAACAACAAGGAATCACTATGTCTTTTTAATCTATCAAAGACAAGGATTAAAAATTTTGATATTATACTGTTTTGGTAAAAGTGTCTGACAAAGCACAAATTATCAGATATGGTCAGCCCTTCTTATGTGCAGGCTCCACATCTGTGGATACAATTAACATCAGATCAAAAATATTTGGAAAAAAAGCATAAAAAACAACACAATAAAAAATAGTACATCTAAAAAACCAATAAAGTATAACAACTGCTTATATTGTGTTTTACATTGTATTAGATGTTATATATAATCTAGAGATGATTCAGAGTGTAAGGGAGGATGTGCATGGGTTATATGCAAATACTAGGGCATTTTATACAAGGGACTTGATCATTCATGGATTTTGGTATCCACAAGGGCTCTGAAACCAATTCACACGGATAACAAGGGAAGACTCTAATCCAATGCATGATTCAATAGTGGGGAGATTTGGTACAACTTAGAAAAGCAATTTGTCAACACCTATCAAAATTAAAATTGCATATCCCTTTGGCCCAAGAGCTAAATTTCTAGGAACATACCTATAGCTTCATTCAACTGTGAAATAATATATGTAAATTGATATTCACTGCAAACATCTGAAAACAACTTAAATTGGTATTAATAGGGAAGTGGCTTAATAAATTATGTTTTTTTCTATAAAATGTGGAAAGGTCTCCAAAATATATCATTAAATGAAAAGAGTTGTGCAAAACAGTCTCTATGATATACTCCCATATTTATATACAAGAAATAAAAAAGCATTAACATAAACATATGTCTATAAATACATACACATACAAACATATACATACCGATTTCTTAAGTGATACAAAAGAAATTAGCCACAGTTTCTGGGAAGAAGTCGTGGGTAACTGGGAGATAAGGAGAGGATAGCAAAGACCACCAATTGTTGCAATATCTGTTCCCTCTTCTTCCTTAGAACAGAACACTTGATTATTCAATAAGTGTGTGGCAGTCACACCAAGGGCAGGCATGTGACTAGATTTGAGCCAACAGGGTATAAATGAAAGTCATATGTGCAACTTTTGGGAAATGGCCTTAAAAGGAGAAAGAGACATGTTTCATAATCACCTTCCTTCTTCCTACAACCTGGAATGTGAATATTCAAACTGGATTTCAAGCATCTACTGTGACCCATAAATTAGAATGGCAAAGATAGCAGTGCAGCAAAATATAAGGAGGTTGGGAATCTATAAATCATGCAGCAGAATACATGGCTCAATTCTGAACTTTTTAAAGGTCACTGTTGCTGATAGGTTTCTGTCACTCTCAGTTAAATGGAATGCTAATATAGCAGGGCAGTCACTTTTGCCCAAATACCTTTTAATTTCATCTGATCTTTTTTCATCTGCATGCATTTTCTATTCAAAAGTCATTTCTGTAAGTTATTAAATAATAGAATATGTTACTTTATCAAATGGAAAGCAGAAATTACCAGTATTTATTTGGTATATATCAAAAATGATCTTTACAACTGAAATTTTAAAAAAAGTCATATGAGGTAGTATCTCAGCCACTTATAAAGATAAAGAGGAAAATAGAAACTATCTTTTTTTTATAACACTCTTTAGTGTATGAGAGCATGTGTATGTGTGCATGTGGGCATATGACTATATTCTGTGATATTAAATATCTGGCATATAAATTGTCATACTGGTACCATTGATAACTGTTGATAAGACATTATGGACAATAGAAAAGATGCTACAGGCGTGAAAAGCATCAAATGTCCTAATTTCCATTGTATACTTCTGAAAACAATATTCTGGTAAATTTGATACCTCTCATTAGAAAGTTTCTATAACTGAATACTGAACAAATTTGGACTATTTTGAATGAATATTGAGATCGCTAAGAACCAACATGGGTTTAAGAAGAGAAAGGCATACAAAAATAACAATTTCTGTGCTGCTAAAAGGTTTAATCTTGATAAATAAGAGGAATATTGTGACAGGAACATCTTAATTTCAGTGTATTTGATAAAATTTTCTGATAGAACAATCCTTAATGCCACAGGTACAGTTGTAGCTTGTTGAATTACCATTCCCAAAAAGTAACAAATAGTAAGAGTTATGCTGTATACTTGCTGGGAGAACTAATAAGTTGCCAGATCTGTGTTCAATCTTGTTCTGTTCAACATTTTCACCCATTATTTGAATACACACTGAGAAGATACGCTTATGAAATTTGTGACTAATAAAAAGTTGAGAAACATAATACCGTGAAAGACAAAATCACAAAGCGGATTGTGACAAGCTAGAAATTATACTCTGAACCTAGAATAAATAAGGAAATATATTTAACAAAGGCAAATTTAAAACCCTACACTGGGATTGAAAAATGGAGAAACCTATATTAATGCAGATATTTCTGACAATAAGCTCAATTTAAATGCACAATGTGCCATGATTATCACAATAATCTAAAGCAACTTCAGGCAGAATTCAAAGAAATACAGTATCAAGCACAAAAGATAATGAAGAAAAGAAGAAAAGATCACATGTGGTATACCATGATCAATTGAGTGCATTTGTCTTAAAAGATAAGTTGATAAACATTTTTAATCAACTAGTTGAAACCATTTGAGTTTGTTAGTTGAATTCAGGATTGAACTGGTTCTTTGAACTCCACAGATGGTTAAAAGAAAAATACCTTTGTCTTTACATGCTATAAGAATTCCCGTTAAGAAGGGAGTTGCAACTGGGTTGAGTTTTGTTGTTGTTGTTGTTGTTGTTGTTTAGAGACAGGGTCTTGTTATGTTCCCTAGGCTGGAGTGTAGTGGCTATTCACAAGCACGATAATTGCACATAACAGTCTTGAACTCCTGGTTTCAAGCCATCCTCCTGCCTCACGCCTCACCCTCCCAAGTAGCTGGGACTACAGGCACACATCACTGTGCCCAGGTAGGTTGAGTTTTTTCACAGCGATATATGTATAAAATCCCTCGATTTAGTAAAAATGAAACACATTAGTAGCCTGGTTCTCCCCTCCCTCCTTCCTTCTATTTTTCCTTCCATAAAGTTTTACTGAGAGTTTACTATTATGTACAACTAAACCAACATTTAACATACAAAAATCAGTTTGAAAGCTCTTCTCCTTATGTACTTACAATATTTGTAAAGATACTTCACACGAAACTGGTTTATTAAGTAATGCTTCACCCTCTTTCCTATGCTCAACTCTTTTAACTTTTCTAATAAATGTTTTGTTGTTTTGTTGCAAAACACACAGACACACACAGACATTTCTTATCTGTAATTTCCTCACAGTTTTTAAGAGATGTGAGAATTTAATCGTTTCAATGGTGAAGTCAAAGCCATGATGATATGTAAGAAAGAATTACTTTCATGGCTCTTTTTTCTCATGATTCTATTAATGAGTTTTAGTGTCCTAAAACTCTTCACACAGCAGTGCTGAATAAATATCTGCAGATATAACTGTTTTATTGAGTATATTCTCAATGTATACAAAAATAATATTTCTCTACATGCATAATGCAAATGCATTAACTTATTTTCAACTGATACTATTTCATCTGTGCCCTGATGTAATAGGGCATTCATTCATTTATTCAACAGATATGTAACTAATACCTATTATATGCCATGAATTATATCAGATAATGATGATTAAACAATCAAAAATAGCTATAGTGCCAGTTTTTTTTTTTTTAATTGAGACAGGGTCTCACTCTGTCTCCCAGGCGGGAGTGCGGTGGTGGGATCTCAGCTCACATCAACCTCCACCTTCTGGGTTCAACCAATTCTCCTGACTCAGCCTCCCAAGTAGCTGGGATTACAGGTGCATGCCACCATGCCCAGCAAATTTTTGTATTTTTATTAGAGATGGTGTTTCACCATGTTGGCCAAGCTGGTCTTGAACTGAGCTCAAGTGATCTGCCTGCCTTGGCTTCTCAGAGTGCTAGGATTACAGGCGTGAGCCACCACGCCTGGCCTATAGTCCCTGTTTTAAAGGAGCTTGCAGACTAATGGGGGGTATATAAACAAGTGTAAATTACAATGTAGAATATGTGCTGTAATGGAAAGAATTATATTCTATGAAGGTAAAAAAAAAAACCTATTCGAACAACGTCCGGGGGCTTCAGAAGCCTTTACTGAAGAAATGACGTCTGTCACGTCTCGAAGAATAAGAAAAACTAAGCAGATGAAACGTGACTGTTTTAATCAGATGTATCTTGAAACTTCTGCTTCAAGTAACGGGGAACTAGGAAACAGATCAAACCCCTTGCTGAAAAACTAAAAAGCCTGCAAAACATATAGAAAGAATATTCTTTAAAAGCATCAAAGAGCTAACAAGGTAGTGAGGTATTACTGGCCTTGCAAGGAAGCCTAGTTCTGCTTGGAAGGGACCTGCTAACTCTGATTTTAGCAACCTTGAAGCGCTCATGATTCAAAATGAAAGCTGAATTATCCACAAGGGTAGGGGCTCTGATAATTCCTTCCTGACTTTAAGTTGGGAGCATGAAAGACTACATCCTTATGACAGGTGAACTTTGAATAAAGTGGCCCTTGCGTGAACTCCCATCCCAGCTTTATTACTTCATTCTGGGTTGTTCATGATACCTCAAGCCTTGAACTTGTATTGACGAAAATCTGTAGCATCTAGCAAAAGAAACAAAAACCTACTCTGAAAAAGAAGCTATCCTCTTATGCCTGAAATCACCCCTATAAAGTGTTTTTAAAATATAAACCGCCTATTATAGGGCCAGTGATAACTGGGTATGCAAGAAAACAAAATATCAACACTGAGAACCAATAGAAACATTCACTCAAAATGTTCAAATATTAGAATTTGCAGACAAACTATTTAAACAACCACGCTTATTATATTCTAAGAAAGAAAGTCAAGAAATAAAAATTCAGTTTTAAAATTTCAAGAAGGAGATAAAACTTTTTAAAGGATATGGCAGCTTTGACAAAAACACAAATAGAAATTCTAGAAGTAAAAAACAATGGCTGAAATTAAGAACAGGTTTAAGAGAAGAAAAGAAAACTAACTAGAAATAGGCTAGGAGAACCTATTGAAAGCATAGCATGGAGAGACAAAATGTTAAGAGGGGAGAAATCAAAGGAGAGTGTCAGAGAATAGGGTATACACAAAGAAGGCTTAATATGTATTTAACTGGCACCTCAGATAGAAAAGTGGAAGAGAATGGCACAATGGCGCTCTCTCTCTCTCTCTCTCTCTCTATATATATATATATGCTAGAAACTAAAACATTTCTAAAACTGAGGAATGAAAACCAATCTACTATTTCAATAATCCCAAGAAATCACAAGAATGATAAATAAAATTTTCAGAAAATTCACATCTACGCATGCCATTATAAAAGAGAAAGACCAAAAACAGAGAGTAAATGTCAAAAGTAGCTACGGAGAAAGGACAGACTAAGCGGCCATCTCCTTAACAGAAACAATGGAAACCAGAAGAGAGTGAAATGATGTCTTTGAAATGTATATTCAATATGTTTAATGTAAAAAAGAATTTCAAGTTAGAATACTGTAGTCAGCAAAATATTCTTCAAGATTAGAATTCCCAGATACAGACTACCTTGGAATGACTATAGACTATAAGATTAAAGTAAGACATTTTCAAGGAAACAATACCTGGGAATTTGTAACTAACAGACCTGTACTTTAAGGAATAATAAAGAACTTACTTCAAGCAGAAGGAATGATGGAAAATGATCCCAGAGACAAGTTAATGGATGAAGAAAAGAATTAAAATAAAAGAAAGCAAACTGGAAGAAGGGAAAATAAGTGAATGTAAGACTTTAATAAGTTAAGGATACATTTTTAAAAATTCTTATATTAAAGCAGAGTTTATAACTTTTATACTGATAGGGGAGTATAAATGCAAGTGTGGAAAAACACTGATCCAATCAAAAACATCAAAAAAGGTAAAAATTAAAATACAAATTTAGATGATAGATTTAAATCCAAGTATATCAGTGTTTACATTAAATGCACATGGGCCAAATGTCCCAGTCCAAAAAAAAAAAAAAAGATTTTCAGATTGTTTCTAAAAATCTAACTGTGCATTTAACAGGAAACATTTAAAACATAAATATCCTAAATGATTGAAAGTAAAAGAGTAGGCAAAATGATACCCATGACAACAAAAGAAAAAGGGTGTTTCTATATTAATATCAGACAAAACAGACTTTAAAGTCAAAAAAATATATCTAGAGAGAGTACGAAGAGAATCACTTCAAAATGACAAAAAATGATGGCTTACAAATTCTATGCACCACTTAAGATGTCCTCAAAATACTAAGAAAAATTATTAGCATAATAAGAAAAAATGGACTCCATTACTATTTGAGGGTTTTAATACACTTACATGTAGCTCTCAGTAACTAAAAGAAGTAGACACATAAAAATGGTAAAAATATAGATGAATTGAACACAGTTAATAAACATAACCTAATGGATACATAGAAAACATGTACTCCCAAAATACAGAATACACATTTTTAAACATATCAGGAGATTTTCAAAAGGTGGTGATATATAAAGAGGTATAAAGTATGTCTTGACAAATTTCAAAATGTTGAAATTACACACAGTATATAATCTAACACAATTTAATTATGCCAGAAATAAATAATAGATAAGTAAACAATGCTGATATGTAACTAAAGTAATACTTAGATCCTGAAATGCATATATGAAAAAGAAAGTATGCCTGTGAAGTAATTATTTCAGTATTCACTTCAAGGTATAATGAAAAGAAACAGCAAAAAAAATGTAGGAAATAAGGAGAATTAAAAAAGAGCAGAAATTAAGAAAATAAAGAAACATGCAATAAAATGAATCAACAAAGACCAAGATTAGTTTATTTAAATGAATAATTAATTTGAAAAACTATAGAAAATAATAATGAAGAAAAGAAGCACACATAACCAATATTAGGAATGAATGATAAAAAAGCCATCACTAAAAATCCTGCAGACTCTAAAGACACTAAGAGAAAATTAAGAACAACTTCATGCAATAAATTTGAAAATGTAGAAAAAACTGGACAAATGCTGAAAAAGGTATAATTCATCAAAACAAACTGAAGACAGAAATAGAATATGACTATATATCATCCTCTAACAACTAAAGAAAATGAATAATTAATAAAGAAAATTTCTCATAGAAAAAGCTCTTGTCCCAAATGCCTTCATTGAGTTATACCAAATATTCAAGAAATCAATAACTATTTTTATACAAACCCTTCCTGAGAAGGAAAAGAGTATACAATCCCCAACTGATTTTATGATGCCAGCATAATCAGGATAGAGACACAAGGATAGTGCAAGAAAAGAAAAATAGAGGCCAATATCATATATGAACCTAGAGGCAAAAACTCTTAAGAAATATTGGCAATTGAATCTAGCAATATATGGAGAGTAAGATACAAGATTACTAAATTCTGTTTATACCAGATTATGTAGGTTATTTTAATATTAGGAAATTAACATACAAGAATGTTCATAAATGCACTGTTAATAATCACAAAAACTTGAAAGCATACTACATGCTCTTCAAAATGAGAATGAATAACTTGCATATATTCACCTAATAGAATTTTATTCAGCAGTCAAAATCAATGAATTATAGACAAAGACACTAATGTGATAAAATTTGGCAATATAATATCACGTGGAAAAGAAAATGCCACTATGATGCCTTTTCATAAAGATAAATAAAAATGAAAGATACAATAAAATATTTTTAAAGGAAAATAAATGTTTCGGATGATTTTTGCTTTGGTAGGCAGGGAATGAAGGTAAATGTCAATTATTGTCAGTGATGTAGCTATTGTTTTGCATGTTAGTGCCATACATATTTAACATATTATTGGAAATAGTTAACCAAATAATTAAATGTGACCATGAATGAACTAGAGAAGAAACAGCTTCCTGAATCAAGAATTATGATTAATCTAATTCTGTCTACTTGAGTTTCAAAAAAAAATTAAGAAAAAGTAAACAAGAAAATAAATAAATGTGATTTACTATATTAACTGAAATATATATGATCATATGATTATTTCCACAGATGCAGAAAATCATTGTATGAAGTTCAACATCCATACATAATAAAATTCTAAGCAAACTAGAAATGGAGACAACATTAAGCTGATAAAGGTAAACTATGAACTCTCTGCAAACATCATACTTAATAAGGACTTTATTGAAATAAGTAACAACTCAACTCTTCTCATTTCAAGTGTTGTTTGGGTGGTTTTAACCACCACAATAAGGCAAGACAGAGAGAGAAAAGATAAAAGAACTGAAAACAGTGAAAACAAAGCTGTCATTCACAAGAGATATGATATTAATAAGATCAAAAATAAACTGCATATAAATCATTAAAATTAGTATAATAATTTAATAAGCTTGCTGGCTACAAAATCAATATATGAAATTTGAGTGGATTCTTATGTACAAAAGTAAGAAAGAAAACTATTAAAAAAGACTATAACTCACAATAGTATTTAAAAATACCAAGTGCTAGTAATATTTCAAACACGTCTATTGAGAACATATCATTTACTGAGAAACAGTAAAGAAGACACAAATAAAGGAATATGTAATTGAGAACATGATATTGTTTACTGAGAAACATTAAAGACACAAATAAAGGAATATGTATCAATATTCAGAGATTGGAAGGTTCATAATTCTTAAAATGTGAATTCTTCACAAATTGATCTATAGTCTCAATAAAATTGTAGTCGAAATTCCAATTTTATTGTGGAAATTGACATGCTGATTCATAAAGTTAAATGGAAAAATTCTTAAAGTTAAAAATAAAGAACCAAAGAATTATGAAGATACTCTTGAAGAAGCAGAGCAAAGTGGCAGGAACTACTTCAACATATATCAATAATAAATGTGCAGTAATTAAGAGAATGTGATATTGGTACTGAGTAACTAGGCCAATTAAAAAATGGACCCACAAATAAATGTACATTATATGGCAAAGGTAGCACTGCAGACCAGTGGAAAAAAAATAAACTTTTCCATAAATGGTTGTGGGACAATGGTTTATCTATATAAGAAAAAATAAAAGTTTACTTCTGCTGCAACCACTTAACACCAGTTGGATTGTAGACTTAAAAAGCAAAGCAGTAAGCTTGGAAAATAATACAAAGAATATCTTAATAACTTTAGAACCTTTTTGTTCTTAATAAAACACTAAAAGTTACTAAAGTTTAAAAAGTTGACTATATTATAATTAAGAAATCATGATCAAAAAATAAAAATAAAGAATAGCAAATGTTTATTTACATAATACTTCCTAGGTTTCAGGCACTCTTTTTACTGCTTTATATAGGTTAATCAACAACCATGTGAGGTAGGACTACTATTATTCTCATTTTTACAGAAGAGGCATGGAGAAGTTTAATGACTTACCAAAGTTCAAATTGTTAAGGGAGATACAGCCATTATTTGAATCAGACAATTTTGCATCAAAGTTTATGCTTTAACCCATAAGAAGAGTAAAAAGACCAGGTACCAAATGAGCAACATATACAACTGACAAGGAATTAGCATGCAGAAAATATTTAAAAACTCTTCTATTATGAAAATACATATAAACCAACGGAAACATGGGCAAGAAACTTGAACAGGCACTTCAGAAACAAAGATTTTTAATGGTCAATACAATAATCAGGGGAATACAAATTGAAGCCATAATGAGATGTTACTGAACAACCACCGGATTGGCTAAAATGTAAGTCTATAAACATTAGGTGAAGGAAACGGGTAGAACAAAGATAACTTTCATACACTAATTGTGGGGGTGTAAAGTGATATTCCAGAAAGCTGTAGAGATTATCTAGTGAAGGTGAAAATATGTATCTCTCCTTTACTCCTGAATATACATATTCTAGAGTTATGGGGATACCCATCATCCAAGAGACATGTATGCAAGAATGATCCTGAAGACATTATTTCTAATAGCTAAAAATGGGAAATAGCTAAAATGCCCATCGAGAGGAGAATGGATTTTTTTAAAGGCTATGTTCATACAATGTAATACAATGCAATAATGAAAACGAAACTAGAGATACATTCTAAAACATGTATACACATTACAAACATTATGAGTGAAAGAAGGAAAACATAGAGTGTGGTTATTTCAAAAAGAGGAAGAATTGAACTGTATTGCTTGGGAATGCATGTGCAATTGGTGAAATGATAAAGAAAAGCAAGGAAATGATCACCACAAAGCCTGGATAAGTCCTTGGAGTGGAAGAAAGGGGATAAGAAGAATGTAATATAAAAGAGAATTGGAGGAATCTGGAATGTTGATGACATTTTATTTCTTGGCAGTAGAGGATACACAGGGGTTCACTTTGTAATTACTCATTATATAGTACATTGTGTTTAAATCTTTTTCTGTATGTGTGTTTTATTTCACAATTTTTAAAAAAATGCATTGTAAGTGCTTCAGGGAGGAGGGATAAAATATTCAAAGAACCAAAGGCAAATGACAATGTTCAGCCATCTAGGAATTAAAGAAATGTATTATCTCTAGAGCAAAGAATGTCAAAGAGAATTGTAGGTGGAAAGTGACAAGGAATGAAGCTAAAGGCCCAAGAAAAAAGACGCATAATATCAGCTTTGAGATTCTATTAAAATGTTTGGAAGTTATAAGAGCACAGGGGAGCCAATCGATGATTGTAAATAGGGAAGTACCAAAATAAAATTTGTGTTTAAGACATTTTGATCTGTCTTTTAGTGAAGAACAGAAGAGCCTTTACTAAGAGGAAGAAAGGATGTAGGCAGGATGATAAGTAAGTTGGCTGTTGATGTTCTTCAGGAGAAAGAGGGTGAGAATCTGAACAAGGAAATGGCAGGGAGGATAGCAAATAGCTGATTCCACAGTAATGAAAAGAAAGAAAGGAAGAATTTTAAGGACCTGATTGGATGTAGAGGTGAAGAATGGAAAACAAAGTTAAATGAATGACATTGCCATTTCAGAGAGAGAGAGGTGGAGGGGAAGAGGGAAAAGCAGAATTGAGAGGAAAATAGAGTTCCCTTTTGGGTACTCATTTTCAAACCAAGCTAATTTGATCACCATTCAAAAGCAGGAAATAGAAAATATCGAGGGGTCAGCCCCTCTACTGACTGACCACATAATATTCAGCAAGTCACGAACCACTCTAAGCCTGTTTCCTTATGTATAAAACTGGGAAAACAGTATTATTTCACAAAGTTCATGCTCTGATTAAACGAGTCAGTAAAAAAAATACCATACTGAGGTCATAATAGGGGCTTGACTCAGGAATCTGAATCTGAAATGAAGATAATAGGTTGCTTTTACATAACGTGTGAGAAAACACACCATTAGCATATACATCAGAAATGTGACTGCAGAGCTCTCAAAACTGAACAAGAGGATTTTTAAAATGCAAAGTTAGTTTGGTTTATGTTATTTTTATAAGCAAATGTTCCCACTGATTTGTGTGCTTAATGAAGTTCTGTATTAAAATTATTGGAATAAAGAGAAACATTTTTCCCCAAAGCCCATGCATGTAATCTATAACAAATTTTCTTCCAATGTAGTTAAAGCTAACACTTGTTAAATGCTACAGATTAATTATGGCTCCCAAAGGATATCTTAAACAGGGGAATTGGCGGAAATACAAGCATATCTATTGTCTCTATCAGCTTTACAAAGCAAGGAGGCAAATGAGAGGGAAAGTCTTCCAGGGATTAGAAGAAGTCAAAAGATGGTTTCTAGAAAGGTGAGAAATGGGGCAAAGAGAATCTAGAAGTGAATTGTTCCAAAATCCCTGGGCAATGCACATAAGCCGTGCTGTGTGTCTTTTCCTGTAGCATGGTACATTTACCTGGACCCCATGAGCACATGTTCCCCTCTGGCAGCTACTGTGGAACTGTGATCACATCTCAACCAATGGGAGGTCATAGTGGGGTGACTCTAAGGTAAAAATGGTCTTAACTAAGCTAGGACACTTCATTAATATCTCTAACATGATGTTTAATAGGCATCTCAATCTAACATGTAACATTTCATTGCTGGGACCAGAAACCTTGAAGCTCAAACATTTCTCCCCATTTCATTCTCTGATAATCAACTAATTTGGCATCATAACTTGGGTGGCTAGCAGGCATCTGTCCAAAGAGAAATCTTGATCCTCTTCTCCCAACCTGCTCCTCCACCAGTTTTTCCATCTCTAAATGGCACTATTACTAGATGCTCAAGGCCACAAGTTAAGTCATCTTTGGAAATAGCCTCTTTCCATTTCTCCTCATGTCTATTTTCCCTGTAAGACATGTTCCAAATCTATGTACATCTCTCCACCTGTACCACTGCCACTTTCGTCCAAGCCAACATCCCTGTCTTGCCCAGATCCCTGTTTATTGTACTGCCTTCCTATAATCCATTCTCCATACAGCAACTAGAGCAATCATTTTATAAAGTTGCCTAAAATTTCACAATGGCTTTCTGCTACACCCTGTGTGTGGCCCACAGGCTCTACACCACATCTTGCCCACTACTTCTTGGACTGACCATATCTCAAATGACCCTCCACCTTTTTCACTTCCTATAGGATATGCTGGCCTTTCTTTCTATTCTTGGAACATGCCAAGCATATCCCCACCCAGAGCCTTTGCATTAACTATATACTGCACTTGGGATGCTTTGTCCTAGACCTTCACATGGCTCATTCCTTCCAGTCATTCAGTTCTCTGATCAGGTATCCATGGGAATTTTCCTGGCTCATAATTTGAAGTGGTCTCTTCAGATCACCACATTGCTTTATCTTCTTTATGACATATGCCATTATGGGATTTATTGATTGACTGGTGATCTTTTATTTATTTAGGTTTGTATAACTCCACCAGAATGTAAACTGCAGGTCCTGACAGAAGGTACTTTATCTGTTTTTTCCACATATGTTCGATACCTAAAATAGTCACTGACACCTAACAGGTAAAAACTATTTGTCAAATTTATAATTAGGCCCCTCACATACAAAATGTCAGCAAAGTTTTCTTTCCAAAACATTTCTAGAATCTATCTACTTTTTTTCATGTCCTCTGTTTCCTTTATAGTTCAAGTCACCATGATCTCTCTCGGGGTGACTGCAATGCCCTCTTTCCTAATTGGTCTTCTTGCTTCCCTCAGCAGCCAGAACAATCTTTAAAAATGTAATTGAAATCATATTGTGCTTCTATTTAAAACTGTCCATCACTTCCTATCTCTCTTAGAACAAAATTTTTTCACCTGAGATGATCTAACCTCTGACTGCTGCCAACTCTCCCCTATCACTCCCTCCCTCCCAAACCCACCCTACCCTTAACCTCCAGGTTTTGTGTCTCTCTCTAAGTCATCTTGTCAATTAAACTTTCTGGATCTCACGTTCTTCAGCTATAAAAATAGTAGTTCTGGAAAGGCATAAGAGGCTCCACAAACATTTAGTAGACACATGCTGTGTGGCAGAATCTATCCTGGGCCTTGGGAACAGAAATCTAAACAGGCTTAGTCACTGCCCTTGAGGAGATCAACATGTGAAATAAACAACTACAGTGCCATGAATGCTGTACGACAGGGACTTGAAATCACATGGTGCTGAGTCTATTGGAGGAGCCTGGGAAGGCTTCACAGAAGCAGAGACAATGCTCAAAAAGGACCTTTCTACATTGTAAAGCACTATGAAAATGCGACATATATAAAATAAAATTATTGTTCAAATATAGAAGTATGAGATTTCTTTTCAGTAAAGTTTGTTCTGCCTTACCACACGATTAGGCAGAAAGAGCTGTCTAGCCAACCCCAAAACCCATTTTGTTCCAACTTGCAAGTAAAATCAAATAATCCATTTTCTTGCTTTTGTAAGTGTAATAGACTACATATGACAGAATCTTTTTTGAGACAGGGTCTCTCTGTCACCTAGGCTGGAGTGCAGTGGCATGATTTCAGCCTCAACCTCCAAGGCTCAAGTGATCCCCTCACCTCAGCCTCCCAAGTAGTTGGGACTACAGGTACATGCCACCATGCCCGGCTAATTTCTGTAGAGATGGGGTTTTGCCATGTTGTCCAGGCTGGTCTCAAACTCCTGAGCGCAAGCAATCTGCCTGCCTTGGACTCCCAAAGCAGGGTGAATCTTTTCTTTCGTGACTGCAAATAATAAAGTTCCCAGGATCATGTTTTTGCAAATCAAGTTACTGCTATGACCCTGTAATGCAAATAGTGAATATGTGGGAATTAAAGCATAACAAGTCCAATCCTAAGCCATGTCTTGAGCCAAAGGCATGCAGGTCCTAGAAATTGACTTTGTGAAAATCCATGAAATGAAGTTGTGCTTGTATTTCTTGACTCCTTATTTTAAAAAAAAATTTGTTGCTTTGGTGATTGGGATTAATTGGGCCAATTTTTATTGTATTTATATTACACATGTATATGAGCCTGCTAGGGCTGCTCTAACAAAGTACCACAGACTAGATGCCTAAACAACAGATCTTTATTTTCTCTCCATTCCAGGGGCTAGAAGCCTCAAATCAAGGTGTTGGCAGGGTTGGCTTCTTCTGAGGCCTCTCTCCCTGGCTTATAGATGGCTGTCTTTGCCCTGTGTCTTCACATAATCTACACTCTGTGTGTGTCTGTATCCTAATTTCACCTTCTTATACAGACACCAGTCATATCAGACTAGGGCCCACTCTAATGGCTTCATTTTACCTTATCACCTCTTTGAAGTCCCAACCTCCAAATACAGTTACATTCTGAGGCATTAGGACTTCAACATGTGAATTTGGGGGATATAAATTCAGCCCATAACAACATGTATATTATATGTGTACACACACACACACACACACACATATTTATATTTATATTTATAGTTTATTGGGATATAAATGAGGTAAACTCTCCCTACTTCAGGATAGATGAGAAGCTATGATACTGAACCCAGAGGTCTAATGGTTATTATACCTTATTTAAAAGAAATAATTAATTCTATCACCATGCTATTTCAAGGGCATTTCTGGTGACCTTTATCTCTGCCCCAGTGATCCCATTCTTATCCAGAGAGATGACTTCTCAGTCAATAACCACTTACATGGAAAAGATGGCCATGAGACCTGAACAGATTGTGAAACAGGTGCAAGAAGAAAAATTTCTAAATAAATAGTGGTAGCAATTCTGCCTGGTTCTCTAAGAAATCATGGTGGTTCCCCCAAAGGGGGAAAATGCTTTCCTCAGGAGCTGTATTAATTTTTGCTATTTATTTTATTAAACAGTTAGAGCGCCATGTAAATGTAGAGTCTATAAGCTGCATGATGGGGCGAAATGAACATGTGTATGGGTGTTTAAAACTGTTTTTGCGATGTTAGTCAGATAAATTGAGTTTCTTCCTCATACAACAGTGATTGTAACATCTATCTCACAGGGCTGTTACAAGTTAAGTGTGAGTATATATTTAAGGCACCAGTCTTAGTAGAGAGTCTCAGAGATGTTAGTACCCTTCCTTCTCCAAACCCAGTCCAGTAACTTTAATCCACTGTGGACACAAATTTGTTAAATAATACTTCTATAGTGCAGAAAATCATGGACAGCTTAACTGGAATCTGCTACAGCGAGGACGGATTTATAAGAAGCAATGATGCTAAGTGTCCAATTCATTAACCTCAGAGACCTGCAGTTGGCATTACCATATTTTACATTAAAAAATATACTGTGGTAAAGTCACTGATTAAGATGTTTATATACTAAAATTGTTTAATGGGAAAAATGATAAAAGTATCTTCATATAATTTAGGTGTGAAATTAGAATTCAGATTATATGATTCTATATGTAATCATCTTATGCTAAAAGGAAAAAAATCCGTTCATTTATTCATAGAGAAAAAAACATACTAAATTGCCTTTGATAGTTTCAACCTTGGCAACATGCTGTTCTTTTAATTCCAGAAACTGTATCACTGCACTATTTTTGCAATGCAACTGGGGTAATTCAGAAGTATGCCAAGTACATTTTAATGTAGTTTCATGGCAGTTTCTTGGCTCATCATTTCCTCTCTGTGATACTCAAATTTCATTTCATTAAGCACTATGTTACTTCATGGTATATTACAAGAGAATCCCAGCCAACTATATTTTAGAAGTGTGAGGGGAAACCTAAAAGTTGTATGTTCTTTCTCAACTGAATAAAGTATACTAAGTATTTTTCTTTGACATATAGTCTTTGTTCCTTTCTTTACCCCAAATTGCCACTCTAACATGAAGACACATAAAAATACTGTATCAAGAAAATGCAGCATTCAGTGATTCTCATCAAGACTGCAAGTATGAATAAATCATGCCTATCTGCAGGCACTGAGCTCAGCATTCTCATTCCTTATGGAAGGGGAAAAGGGCAGATGCTGCATAGAAGCCTGGAGTTACTGTGGTCTCTCTACCCCAGGCTTTCCAGACGGCTTCGGGGAGGTTGGGAAGAGAGCTGAGGAAGACTGAAATGAATGGGCTTGGGGAGAGCAAAATTATGGTGATTTTTTAAAATTACCAGTTTACCATACAATGACACCTGCACTCACTGATATATTATAGCAAAATCTCATTGCCTCTGGGGTAGTTTATTTACTAAAAGGGTATTCAAAAGCAAAACCTGCTTTACAGATCAAGCGATTGGGGGACCACACTTACATGGCGATAGAGCTTCAGAGACAAAAAATAAGCTCCCAGTGACTTTCACATCCTGCTTCACATGCTTTCTAATACTTGGCATTTTGCCAAAGGTAATTTCCTTTTATATTAACATGAAGGAGGAGGAGGAGGAGGAAGAGAAGGAGGAGAAGGAGGAGAAGGAGAAGAAGAAGACAAAGAAAGCAAAGAAAAACTAAAAAAAAAAAAAAAATCATTACTCATCCCTGGTTCCCCTTTGTGCTAGAGTTGGCACAGATGAAGGATGTAGAGAAGAGTCATCAATGAATCTGCAGATTAAGTATAGATGGGACAAAAAGGTCTAATTTAAAGAACTTGTATATTTTGGGTTCTTGGGCAGATTAACAAATAAAATCTCTAACGCCTAATATTGATACAAAGATGTATAGATAAAAGATGGTCTTGCATGGGCTAATACTAAAACTGTAGTGAATCAAGGCTTATAATCAATCCAATATATGTTTGTATGTGCATGCTTGGGTGTGTGCATATATGAGATTGTGCATGTGTGTGTGTGTGTGTGTGTGTAAGAGAATCAAGGCAGAGACAGGTAAACATGGAATGAGAATGAAGTTAAAGGTCTTTTCTTCATATTAGAAGGGAAGCTATAAGGGCTAGGACATGGTGGGGAAGAATGTTTACCAAAAAAGGAGAGTACAGTAAAAGCCCACACAGAGTTAATAAAATATGGAAGCACAGTAGATTGACAGCCAGGATGATGGATCACATCCCAGAAATTCTTTATCTTCTGGAAGGGCCAAGCCAATTGGCAGAACGAGGCAAACGATTATACTTTTCAGAAGCTTCTCTTGGCAGCTTTGGTATTTTTGCTTATCATTGACCTGAATTTCTGTTTTTTGCATTGGTTTGCTTTAGGACCTCACAAGTCAGCCTGTATAAGCTCTGGTTGGCTGAGTTAGTTAACTGAGGTGAAACTCCAATCTGAATAGCAGGAAACAGGACCCTAAAACTTGGAAAAACTCATAGTTTATATAGAAGAGGGTGCTTTGGTTTAAAATGTGAGCAGCCTATTCTTAGGAGCAAAGGAAGTGCCAATTTGGAGAAAAGCAGAATACTCTTAATAGCCTTTGTTTTGAAACCATGTGTACAAAATAAGTAAATTTCTACTTTGGGGGTAAGAAAGAGACTCCATCAAATAGTCATACAAACTGAGGGATCTAGTTCCAAATGATGATCTAGGTAGAAGCCACCATGAAGGGAGAAGGTCTGGTATGGGGGTTGAGTAAGGTCTGGGGGGTTGAGTAAGGTCTGGTATGGGGGAAAGGCTCAAGTCATCTACAGAAACACTGGGATGATAATGCTGAAAAAGGAGAACTTCATGTAAAGAAATTCATATGGAATGGCCCAAGAACTGAGGACTGAAAAGAAAGTTTAAAAAAAAAAATCTTTCCCTTCTATGCATCTATGTGTTCACACACTGGGGCATTTTGCAGGGTGGAGGGTAGGAAGAGGGAGAGATCAGAAAAAATAACTAATGGATACTAGGCTTAATACCTAGGTGACTGAAATAATCTGTACAACAAACCCCCATGACACAAATTTACCTATGTAACAAACCTGCACTTGTACCCCTGAACTTAAAATAAAAGTTAAAAGAAGAAGACTAGCACTAAAAAAAAAAAAAGGAAAAGTTTTTGAATTCTTGGTTTATGACTTTTTATCAAGGTTCACACTTACTATTAAATAGTTTCAACACCTTCCTGGATCTATAACCACCAAAACATGTGATTTAGAGAATGTAGCATTCTGGAAAGATTATATTGCTAGAAAGCCTAGTTTGTGGCATTATAGCACTACTTGCTATAGAGATGTAATGGGGATTCTGTTTTGGAACTATTAAGCCAATACATTATTCCTTGGTAGTTCCTAATTTCTAACATCTCAGAGCTACTATATCAAGAGGCCTGACTGACCTGACCACAGAGGTGGAGAGAATAGGCAGGATGGACACAATGTAAAAGAAACTCCTGCCCATGAAAATGGAGGAAATCTTCCCTTCCACCTAGAGGCAGCAAAAGAGGGATAGAAGAGTGAGAAAGCCAGACAGCAAGGATCTTATTCCCCTATACCACCAGCATCTACTTTAAGGAGGGAGTGGTGATATGTAGAAGTGACAAGATTCACATGAAGGCACTCAAGGTGCATCAGGGCTTCTCTGACTGTAGCCCAAGGGAGATGGCAGGTCTTTCCTATAAAAGAATGATTATCACAGTCTAGGGCATTTGTAAATGGATATAGGTAGGCACAGGAGACTGAGAAAGCTCCGGATGCCCTCCTTTTCTCTCTGCCAATGCCACAAAGTCCTGCAGATGACCCAGAAGTTCCTGCATTCACTAAGAGGATGCAAAGGTGATGAGAAGACTGTAAAGGCCTGGACTCAAAGACCCTTTAGGTCCCAGCAGTCCAAGACTAAGTCCCTGGACTGTGGGAACCTGAAGGGAGGGGTAGGTGAGTGGAATTCATGACCAGAGACACAAGGCTAGGAATTAAAAGATCAAACAGGAAGCTGGACTTCAACCATCACTGTCCATGAGTAAGGCTAAATGAACAGTTGAGACCATCAAAGATACACAGACTTCCCCTCCTCCATCATTATAAAGTAAGGTAAAGAAGTCAAGAAGATGGAGTGAAAGAGGGAGATCGGCCAGGCACGGTGGCTCACACCTGTAATCCCAACACTTTGGGAGGCTAAGGCGGGCGGATTACCTGAGGTCAGGAGTTCAAGACCAGCCTGGCCAACATGGTGAAATCCCGTCTCTACTAAAAATACAAAAATTAGCTGGGCGTGGTGGCACATGCCTGTAATCGCAGCTACTCGGGAGGCTGAGGTAGGAGAATTGCTTGAGCCTGGGAGATGGAGGTTGCAGTGAGCCGAGATCATGCCACTGTACTCCAGCCTGGTTGACAGAGTGAGACTCTGTCTCAAAAAAAAAAGAAAGAGGGAGATCTAAAAAACTAAACATTTATTCAAAATAGACTTAACCAAATAAGACTGAGTTCTCTGAAAGATACCATTTAGACAAAAGTTTCACAGATATCATTAATTACTAATTTAAAATTTTGTGATGAACCCCTATATCCCACATTATAGAAGCTAGGTGGATGCTCATGAGGAAGACATGATCAACTATAGATCACAAATTTATTCTAACTTTTTGCACATTTGATTTATCCCTATACTGAATGATATCAGTAAAGAAATAGTCCATAGTTAGAAGCTTATGCTAGGGCAAACACACTGGCTATAAGAGAGTGGTTGCTACAGCCTTGAGGTTTATGCATAAGTAGGCAACAACAAAATCTGCTATAAACAACTGAACATTAATGAATAATTTGGGAGAAGGCCCCTTAGATGGCCTTCTCTTTTATCTTTCTATTCTAACTAGGATACAGTATTTTAAAAATTGGGCCCAAATAGATATAAAATATTTATAATGGTACAGCATTTTTATGGTACAGATGTATAACCTACATTCTATCAACATGACTTATCACTGATAACTTTAAGTTTCATCACAAGGTCAAGGTAATGTTTGTCAGATTTCTCTACTGTAAAGCTACTTTCCGCCACTTTCCACAGTCTATTCTTTGGAAGCAAGTCACAAAGTTCAGTTCATACTCAAGGGGTGGGGAGTTAAGCTTCACCATCTTGAGGACAGGAATATCTACATAAATTATGTAAATTCTTCTGTACAGGAGATTTGTCTCTTCTTTCCAATTTACTTATTTATTTAATCATTTTTATCTAAGTATGAACTCATGAGTACTTGATAGTTTGGGTTATAATCTAATACTATGTAATTCATTTTGTTGACCAAATTTCTCTAGCTTTGGCCATTGAGACTTCTTTTGGGTTGACTCTTGCATCCCTTTGAAATGCTCCATCATTCTGTTTTTTGAACACTTCCTTACTTTCTGGCATGACACGATGCTGCAGGATCATCTATATTCTCTACCCCAGATTTAGAATCAGTCATTTCTCCAAAGAGCCCTGGTTCCTTTTATTGGAGAATGATGTCAGAAACCAAGATCTTGGTAGTGGGTGTGCTTATTACCACTGAGGTATTATTCTATCTAAGCTCTCTCAGCAGATAGAGTGAGCTATATACAAACATAGCTAAAATTATCCCTGTAACTATCCATCTTTCTATGTTAGAATGAGCTATATACAAACATAGCTAAAATTATCCTTGTAACTATCCATCTTTCTATGTATTAAGCTAAACATGAATTCATACTGATGTCTCTGTCTCTAATCCAGTACCACATTATTGATTATAGTTTGTCCCCAACCCCTTGCTTCTCTGTTAACTTCAGTCTTTGACAGTGAGAAATCTGGATTCTGTCATCTACCATTCATTTACTCATCAATCAATTCTAGCAAACATGTAAAGCAAGCTCAGAGTTGTTAACTGGTAACCCCATGAGAAATAACTCTACCAACTAGAATACAGTTGTGCATGTCTAGTTGCCTTCATATTAATTCTTAAAATTCCCAGTCAACACACTGTTTTCTAAAGATACCTACATTAGTATCTTTTTTTCTCCACCTCCCATGTCATTAAATATCTTTCCAAAGATAGTGGAAAGATAGTGACTAGATTGTGTTCTATGGAATGAGCATGCTAAAACTAATTTAACATTTTCTTAGGATGTTGAGTTGTTTTAATCATTATACTGAAGACTTCATGTTTGTCTGAACACATAGATGACCTTAGACAAGGAAATAGACTACCCAGAATTATATTATTTTAGAATGCAAAGAACTTTAGATACCAACTGTTCTTGCAACCAATGCTGGAATGTTATCTCCCTAGTAGATGCTTTTGGCAGGAACAATGAACTCATTATTTTCCAAGGAGTACAGTTATTATTTGAGTAGCTATAATGTGTAGTATCTTATTACTTCTAGTGTCCCCAATAAAATGCTGGGCTTTTGTTGTGCTTAATATAGCCAACATTTAGGACATCAACTATAATATTTAATTTCAACCTTGCAAATATGTTTTAAAGAGATTAAGCCCTTGAAAACCCTGAAGATAAACAAAATAAAAATAACTGCAATTGCCTTTTTATATGTGAAATTAAGTGAAGTTTCTGGTAATACATCATGTTTTACTGGCAAATTAAACTATATACTGTACATCTTTTTCTTGCTTAACCTCCATAATTGAGAGAAAATGATATACAATTATATCAAGTTAAACTACACAGAATGTTCTGATTGTTACTACTGACTTAAAAGAGTTGTTATCTCAATATATCTAATCGTCAGCAAATTCTTTTAGTTTCAATTTTATTGACTCTTTCATACAAACAACAACAACAACAAAGAATATAGGGAGGTAATGTGAAATAGTCAAAAGTCTGCTAGACCAGGAATCAGTAGTCCTGGGTGCTCACTGCCACAGAAACATTAATTTTGTGCTTAGACAAGTAACTTATTTTTGTTTCAATTTCTTTGTCAATAATAAAAGGGTAATAGAACATAAGCAGATAAACTCCAAGGGTTTCCTGGATATTTTGTCTTCCTTTACATAACCCAAATTCATTTGCAAGGAGAAAGAAAGGGTTATAGTAAATACATTTGTTGAAAATATGATTAATCATTTTTAAATATGTTAAATATCTTAAAATCTTAGAATAACTGTAGCCATACAGTGCAGAACTGTGCAAGCTCTGCCCACACTAGATTCCCAGGTTCACTAGCTATGCAACTTAAACAGCAGATTTTTGTCTTTAAAATACAGCTAATAATGATAATTACCATGAAGACTGGCAGTGCGGATTAAAGGAAACAACGAATGTGAAAAGCCCAGTACCAGGAATACAGGAAGCACTGAATGATAGTTGCTCTAGAATAGAATTATAAGGAGATTATAAGGAGACTTCACTACAGAGGTAATGACTGATAGGTAATATGTCTCATATGTCTGATAGGTTAAATGTCTTTCTATGTCTGGGTGCAACAATTTGGACTTGTTTCCCTTTTCTTGCCTAATTGCTCTAAGACTTCTAGTACTATGTTGAAAAGAAGTGGGGGAGAGTGAGCAACCTTGGCATGTTCAGAGGAGAAGCTTTCAGGTTTTACCACTGAGTATGATGTTAGCTGTGGGCTTTTCATGTATGACCTTTATCGTGTTGAGGGTACATTCCTTCTATACCAAGTTTGTAGAGTTTTTATCATGAAAAGATGTTGACTTTTGTCAAATGCTTTTTCTGTACTATTGGGATAACTGTGGTTTTTATTCATTCTGTTACTCTAATGTGGTATAATTACATTGATTGATTTACATATGTTGAATCACCCTTATATCACAGAGATAAATCCCACTTGGTCATGGTGCATGATCTTTTTAATGTGCTGTTGAATTTGGTTTGCTAGTATTTTTTTTTTTTTTTTTTTTGACGGAGCCTTACTCTGTCGCCCAGGCTGGAGTGAAGTGGTGCAATCTCGGCTCACTGCAACCTCTGCCTCCCAGGTTCAAGCAATTCTCCTGCCTCAGCCTCCTGAGTAGATGGGATTACAGGCATGTGCCACCACGTCCAGCCAATTTTTGTATTTTTAGTAGAGATGGGGTTTCACCATGTTGGTCAGTCTAGTCTCGAACTCCTGAACTCAAGAGATCTGCCCACCTCGTCCTCCCAAAGTGCTGGGATTACAGGCATGAGCCACTGCACCCCAGCCTGGTTTGCTAGTATTTTTAAACAATTGTTGCATCTCTGTTCATCAGGGTGTATGTTTCTTGTTCCATATTACATTCCCAGAAGGACTAACACAATTGAAAGATATCAATATGAACAAACATATAAATAAGGTAAGCACGTATTTTTCTCTGACTTAATAGCAAAGCTTTGTCCAGCTTACACATAGAGATATTGGTTCCTCTTTGGTTTCTGGAATACGAGTCACTCATATGCCCAGGCATTATAATCAGGTTTTATTTAACTTTTGTGAGAACTAATTCAGAGATTGACTCATCTGACCTGTGACACCTGCCTATAGATTCTACCTCTAGTTTGTCAGAAAACTTCCTTGGTGCAAAAACAAACATCAAAGCATTTCAACCGTCAATATATTTAATGCATTTATCCCTTATTCTAAAGAAAGAAGGCACACACAAAGGGAGCTCTGGACAGCAGGGGAAATGAAGAAAAAAGATATTTTGAAAACAAGAGCTGGCACTATGTAACCAGCACTGCTGAGGGGAATTCACGCTGGATCTGGGCAATGGTAGCAGCCTAATCCCAGAAAGAGACTGCTCATCAATGGGGACTGTCACAGGTCTCAACTTGTCTCAGATGAACCCTCCCCTGCACTCTCCACATCCCTTAGTTTTGAACCATGGCTCATAAAACAAATAATAATTCACTTTCACTTAATAATGGTAAATGAGTTGCTCTGTAGAGGACATCAAACTACTAGTTACTAATACTATTACCAAAACTCTTCTGCCTGACATTTCCCCTGATTCTTAGGTCTTTTTATTACCTTATTGTATTTTTATGATTATTATGTTACTCTCCATACCATATTTAATGTATATTAAGATAATAATCATTTGTTGATTAACTCTTCTCTGGTCAGAGGTAAACAACTAAGTTCCTTTTGTTAAACTTTAATAACTATGATATTCAAAGCAGGAAAAATATCAGCTGCTACATTTGCTTCCCAGTTAAGAATTAAGATAATTACGATTAAGAGATACCCCATCCACACCATTACACTGGTAGAGAAAGTACTTTAAAAAATATACAACATTGCACATCCAAAAGAGAAAACATAAAATTTAATCCTATGGATTTCCATAGGATTTTATGTTCCAGGATGGAACAGAGTACACAACTGCTGTACACAGATACACACAGCAACACACTATGAACATTTTGCTTTCCAACTTCTCCTGGAGCTTCCAAGTCATCACAGACCACAGTTTTTACCAACTGCTTTGCCACTATAATACTCAAATACTATAACACTTGCCACTATAATACTCAGTAATACTCAGATTACCATCTTTCCAGTTTCCAGCATCAATTTCCTTGCCATTTGCTGCCCATCCCTTAATACACAAATTTCAGCTTTCCGTTATGGCAGCACCCCATTTCTAGGGATGACTTTTTGTAAACATCAGAATGGGTTATTTTATGCTACAGTATCAAACAGTCCTTAAATCTCAGTGGATTATTTCTCACTCAAACTACAAGTCTGCAGTGTTATCAAGGATGCTTGTTTTATCCTGGTCATTCAGGGAATCCAAATGACAAGGGCTCCAGCTAGACACAGGCTTCCACAATTGCAACTGAAAAGAGAGCTCCTTTTGGCTGAGAGTGGTGGCTCATGCCTGTAATCCCAGAACTTTGTGAGGCCAAGGCAGGCAGATCGCGAGGTCAGGGGTTCAAGACCAGCCTGACCAACATGGTGAAACTCCCTCTCTTCTAAAAATACAAAAATTAGCCGGGTGTGGTGGTGCATGCCTGTAATTCCAGCTACTCAGGAGGCTGAGGCAGGAGAATCTCTTGCACCCAGGAGGCACAAGTTGCAGTGAGCCAAGATTGTGCCACTGTACTCCAGCCTGGGTGACAGAGCAAGACTCCGTCTCAAAAAAAAAAAAAAAAGAAAGAAAGAAAGAAAGGAGCTCCTTTCAGTGCATCTCATTGAATATTAAATATTTCCACCTAGATATGGCACATGCCAATTTTATTTACATTTGCCTTGATCAAGGCAAGTCATGTAATCAGAGAGGGGAGAAAGGTGAAATCCTCTTACGTGTCTGGAAGGTGAAGACCTGGAGTATTTGTGAAGCCCTAATGACCACTAGATCTCCCAATCCCTTCTTCCACCAATTCCTCTACTAATCATAGAAGTCTATTTTGTCTTTTTTTTTTTTTTTAAAGCTAAGCCTTTGGGAAATATCATCCTAAAATTCTTCCCTTCAAAAGCATACAAATTGTTTCTCTAGAGAGTACACAAATCAGGGGGATAGAAGCTAACATGAATATCATATTACTTGTTCTTTATGTAGCTGTTCTTTTACTTCAGACACAAGTCAGTGAAAATGGTTGTTGGTAGCGCCTCTGAAAAATAGAAGAGCATAAGGCATTCATATAGCATTTAGATTCTTAGATCTTTACTCTTTTTCATTATCAAAAGGACTAGGAAAAGGGCTTTGGAAGAGATCTATACATATTCCTCCCTTTCCGCCTTTCAAATATTGCCACTATTTAGGCTCCCTTGCAATATGAAAGCCCAGGTGCTACAGCAGCCTCATCTTTGCACAACTGCAGAAAGAAATAGGAACCATTTTCTTCAACGTAGAGACACCTATCACTGAAAATTAAGGAAGAACTCAGTTTCTGACAGGTGTTTGTGAGTTAAAGCAGCTACAAGTAGGTAAGAGATATGTTTACTAGAACAAAATTACATGTTGTGCTGCTCAAATTGCTGTGCATAGTCACATTGCAAGTTAAGAAAGATTTCCTTTGCAAAATTTTTTCTCCACCATACATTTTTTTTTCACACTAATCTCTCTTTCCTTAACTAAAGCAAAATCAAAAGAAAATACCCATTTTTGAGTGGGTGACATAAAGTATGTAAATACTGTCTTTTATTTAATCTAAAACCTTGCCAATGAGTTTTGTATTTTATCTCCTAGGGCTAAAAGAACAAAACAAAACCAAACCCCAAATGCCCTTTTTACTTGCTAAATCCCTTTTATGCGAAAAGTATGAATAAAAAGGAAGATTTCTTTACTTCCCACATAATTTCTATATTCAACTTTTTCCATCAGCTTTTCCTTTTTTACAACCATGAATACCATTGTCAAGATAATCTAAATGTATAGAAATGGATAAAATGGAAAAAAATTTTAAAGTGGCATTTAAATTGTTCTTCAGTTACTTTATGCAATGATTTGAAATACTACTTTTGAAATATAACAGTGAAAACAATCTCTCTAATATATTGCCTAATTATTAATAATTTTACAGAAAGAATAACTACAAAAAAAGTGTGAATTTTAGTTGCTCTCTATTTAAGAATATTATCTACTTGCCAGTGACTAATTAAATTATCATTTTTACAACATTTAAACTACGTTTTAGAATACCCACTGGGCTATGTTATCACATATGTTAAAAATAAACCCATTTGAGGCCGGGTGTGGTGGCTCACACCTGTAATCCCAGCGCTTTGGGAGCCCAAGGTGGGTGGATCATCTGTGGTCAGGAGTTTGAGACCAGCCTGGCCAACATGGCAAAACCCTGTCTCTACTAAAAATACAAAAACAAAAAACAACAACAAAAAAAACTAGCTGGGCGTGGTGGTGCGTGCCTGTAATCCCAGCTACTCTGGAGGCTGAGGCAGGAGAATCACTAGAACCTGGGAGGCAGAGGCTGCAGTGAGCTGAGACTGTGCCACTGCACTCCAGCCTGGGCTACAGAGTGAGATTCTGTCTAAAAAAAAAAAAATATATTAAAAAAAAATTTGTAAGACATTGGTGATATATAGACCTGAGTGATAATGTTCAAAGAAAAAATCATATTAATGGATTTCTCTCCTCTGAAACAGCAATCATGATTAAGAACAGCTAATGACAACAATCATAGGGGCCTATAGAATACATGGCTTACCCTTGCAAATAGTATACATGTGACCTTGATAACTAGCAGAGAACAGTCATCAATCAGCTACCTTTGAAGATACATGTATTACTCCATTCTCATGCTGCTGTGAAGAAATACCCAAGAACGGGTAATTTATAAAGAAAAGAGGTTTAAATGACCCACCATTCCGCATGGCTGGGAAGGCGTCAGAAAACTTACAATCACAGCTGAAGGGGAAGCAAACACGTCCTTCTTCACATGGCAGCAGGAGAGAGAAGTGCCAAACAAACGTGGAAAAGCCCCTTATAAAACCATCAGATCTCTTGAGAACTCACTATCACGTGAACAGCAAGGGGGTGACCGCCCCCATGATTCAATTACCTCCCACTGGGTCCCTCCCACGACAAGTGGGGATTATGGGAACTACAATTCAAGATGAGATTTGGGTGGGGACATAGAGTGAGACCGTATCAGTACACTAATAAGAAACATGTGTAAACATAGTAAATAAATATTGTTTTAAGAGAGACCATCTATAAACACATTTGATATTAGTTTACCTCCTTTCAAATTCTGACTTTTAAAACCCATGTAGGGAATTTTGTAGGGAAGAGGGCTCCCAACAACTGTATGTTCTTCTTTAGCACCCTACCTAAACAAGAATGAACATTAATCATTTGGAAATTTGCACACTGATGTATCTTTTGTTCTCCTAGAGGCAGTCCTAGTGTAATAATTACAAACTAGGGCTCTGGAGTCAGAGAACTATGCCTATAACAATAGCACCTATCTTATGGGATTGTCATGATTAAATAAATAAAGATATAGGATGTAAAGTCTTTGGCCTGCTGCCTCAAGCAAAACATACTATCAATAAATATTTCTTATAATCATTAAATTAAATATTATTCAGAAAAGCTATATGGGAAGTTTACAAATAGGAAAAAAGATGGAGGTTAAATAGTACCATAGGCCACATGTGACCCATGAAGATGAGGTGTGAATACACATCTAAAAAATCATATTCATTTTCATAACAGTATTGAAAATCCACTTTTGTTTACCTGCTAAGAATTGAGTTCAAAATGTCCTATATCTCCAGCAACATTTAATGATAGTACTAAAGCACAAAAGATAACATAGAGTGTATATTTTCCTCAAGTACTTAGTTACTATGATTTTTGAAGCTTTTGCATTAAAAAAAAAATCAACCGCCAGAATTAAATCCAAGAATAAACAGATTCTTTTCTCTTTTGTTTCAAAAGGCAGGTATACAGGAAAATATACACCAGAGCCAGCTATAATCAATTACAGTAGTCCCCCTTATCTGGTGGGCATACATTCCAAGACCCCCAGTGGATACTTGAAGTCCTGGATAGTATTAAACCCTATATATCCTATGCACAAACATTTTTCCTTCTTTACAATTGCAGGGACAGAAGATCCATTCTTACCATATTTCTCAGCATACGATATGTTAACCTCAGTGTATGATCTTTTTTCTTTCCTTATTAAGTAGAGAACTTTCACCTTTTCACTTAAAGGAAGCCATATCACTTCTCTTTGGCTTAACCCAAATTGCCAGCATCAATACTCTTGTGCTTTGGGGCCATCATTAACTAAAATAAGGATCACTTGGACACAGCACTGCAATACCTTAACAATAGATCTGATAAGTGAGATAGCTACTAAGTAACTAAAGGGCAGGTAGCATCGACAGCATGGATAGACGCTAGACAAAGAGACGATTGATCTCCCGGGAGGGTATGAGGCTTCATCACACTACTCAGAACAGCACACAATTTAAAATGTATGTATGGTTTATTTCTGGAACATTCCATTTAATATTTTCAGACTGCAGTCGACCAAGGGTAACTGAAACCAGGGAAAGCAAAACCATAGATAAGGGGGAAATACTGTAGAACATTTATAAGTGTTAGTTTACATAACTTTTCTTGGGATTATATAATTATTCAACTGTATATTATATCACACAGAATCATTGTGCTTGGGGAGTGTCCCACAGCCACGTGAAAGTGCCCTTCTTGCTGCCTCTCCATTCCTATCTTTTCTGTTTGAACTTGTTCACATACACATAAATAATGGTGACTTCACAAAAAACAAAGTTCCATAAGACATGGATTGTTTTTTAATTGCAAAGATTGGGCTGGAGAGCTAAATGAAACTACATAAAGAAGAAATGCCAATGTAGAAGATGTGATTTGTAAAGAGGTTCCTTTTCTTTATCACTTCTCAGAGCAAAATCATATCCTGTCAAATATACTAGGCAATTTAGTATTTATAGGAGACATTTTCATCTATCAGATTTTACTGATGAAAATTACAGCTTGTTTTTGCTGAGTCAAGAACTTACCTCTGGTCAAATCTTAGTTCTATCACTATATTAGCAAAACTTCTGTTTTATAAATGTGAATATACACAATATGTAAGAAGAAATTAATTCATAAAATAATTAGGATAATGGTTTTAATGGAGCATAGTAGCTACCAAAAATGTCCCTCTAGATAGAATTCTATAATTGTAAGGAAAATTACATCCAACTAAAGTCCTTCAGTGAATGAGGCAAGGCAGAAATAAATAAGTGAAACAATTTCCTACCAGAATAAAGTGATCCTAACATTTCCTTTCTTCCAGAAAGCTCTTGCTGATTTTCCCCAGTCAGGATAGGGTTTGTCCTGAAGCATCATATCAGTGACCTGAAGCAATGAAAGGAACTTATTCAGCACTTTCAGAAATCTTAAAATCAGATTTAACTATAAGCCTATAATTTACATTCTATTGAGAACAGAATAAGTACACGTTTTAACATTATAACATATGCAGAAACAAAAATTAGGATATACTTCATTCAATTAAAAACTTTAATAGTTTCGTCGACTGTACATACAGAATAAGTACATTTAAAGTCATTCAACATGTCAGATATTAAGAATTTTTTAAATATTAAGATTACCGGATATAAGACGGTACCATAGAAACAAAGCATATGTAACAAATAAAATACTATATTCTTTTAAAGTTTGTCTAAATCCAAAACTCAAGCATTCCCTGATGTCTAGATTTTTAGCGATATCATTAATCAAAATATTATCTTCTCTTTTCCTCTTCCTTACTTCTTCCAGCTATATGTGTGGTAAAGTACTCGTACCCAGTTCTACAGCATATTTATTCTAATTAGCTAGCATTCTCTCACCCACAATTCTGTGCCTTCATCTAAAAATGTTCTTCCTCTTTTCCTCACCTGCACAGATTCTGCCCATCTTCCGAGGCGTAAGTCATATTACTATTGTGATGTCTTCACTGTTCTCTCCCACTTATAGAAAACTTGTGGTTCTTGACCCATCCTTCTCATGTCATGTATCACCTTCTACCTTCTCTTTTACTTACTTACATGCTTTTTTCTCTCTTCACTAGGCTTTGAAATCCTTGCCGGTGAAGATCTTTCTACCCCTTCTAAGAATGTCAAAGGGATTTTTATATACTAGACCAAAATATTTGTTCAAGAAGAAATGATAAAATAAATTAAGATATAAATGCCTGTTTTTAAAGATCCATTAACAAAGTACATTTCTCATCTACCACATCACATATTAATGGTTTCAGCAGAAGCCCAAAGTATTATAAATAGTTAATCTATTAGAAAGGTATTTTAAAAATCCAATGAGGATGGAGAATAAATTTCCTTTAAAAAAGTGTTACATAAATGTGTGTGTATGTTATACACATGCACATTTTTCCCATTCCCAGAAAATCTGCCTTCCCTTCAAGAGAAGAGAACACCATTCCATTACTTATGATTTTAATTAATAATGTTCAAATCCAGACAAGACAGATTCAAAATTATGAAAACAGAAACGAAATGAGGTTTACTGCATTGAGTAAGAGAGAATTTTTGTCATCCACTAAAATAAATTTTTCTCTTGTGCTTAAAGCTTTATCATTGCATTTAAGTATAGCTTTCAACAGTGGCCTTGAAATGGGTGAAATTTAATCATTTATGATGAAAGATTGTGATTCAGTGGGGAGTCCTTTTAGATCAGTGACCGCTTCAATAATACCGGACTTCCTGTGGAAGGCACATCAATTCTCAAGCAGGGTCATCCAAAATGGTCTCTGGAAACATTCACCAGCATGTCAATGCTTCACATCCTCACTTAGGTGACACAATCAGAATGGTGGATAAGGATTCCAGTTTTCAGGAAAAATCTGATTTTAATTCTTCATATTATTTCTCAATGTCATTTCTAGGAATAGAGTTCCCAAGATTCTCTTGGTTGATGAAAACCAAAGTTAGTCCATTCCCCTTCACTGAGTAACACTACAGATTTATGTAGGCTCTATCTAACATAGGGCCTACAATAATTTGTGGCTTCATTGTTGAATCAAAAAAGATTCAACAATCATGCATGGTTTTAATATAAACTTTCAGTTCATTTCTCTTTAAACTGTCAATCACTATATAAATGTGAATGCAACTAATATTAAGAATTCAAAAAGGAAAATACTTTTTGCTTATTTTTAAAGAGAAACTAGTTCATCGATGATTTTTTCAACTGTTTATTTTCTTCTTGATCCTTTTAAATTACAGGATTATATTTTCTCACTCAAACTAATGCCCATGGATTGTATTTTCCATCAAAATGATTCATGATACTTATCAAAAGGAGTAAGGGGAAGATGATAGAATAAAAATTAACCATGAATCAAGTGAATTACATTGTTACTGGAAAAAAAGAATAAAGTTGAAAATAGAGAAATTTAAATCTCACATACTCTTAGGTATAAAAAGAGCTTTATATCATAACTTCTCTAGAGGAAGAAATTGCTGTTTTTTCCAAATACAACAATTTCAGCCACTGTTCCTTTATAACCTTCTTTAATAACAGGTCTAGTGTCAAATATTTTAACAAAACCTAAAGGTTACATGAATAAATAGGTAAATAAATATTTCTTGTTGCATCAGACTTTTAAAAGACTTAATTAATTCTCTTAGGCAATATTTATCCTGTTCCAGAAAGAATCAACATGGTAATAAATATTTCCAAGGAACAGAATGATTGCTGGGTGGGTTTTATTCAATTTTCAATGTTTTCTCCAGGGCACTTTCTGGGAAATACTTATTATATTTTCTAGAAGGAGACAATCTGCTGCTGTATGACCAATTACTACAGCTGCATGTTTTGTAAAAATGACATTCAAGGATAAAGCATTTTCTCAGGAAAATGGTTAGATGAAGAAAAAAAAAAAAAAAAACCATTCTTTCTGATGCCAGGCAGCTGATCTTTGCCACCTCCAGCTCGAACTCTTTATTTTAAGTCATATCATCAGATCAATGTCAGGTCACTTGTAGCTAAATTGGCAGAAGCAGACACAGTCATTAAAGGGATGCATTCCATAAAGAAAAATCCAATTATCTCCTGCATTAGAGAAATCAAATTCATTTCTGGTGTTGGTCAAGGACAGTCTTTGTGGGAAAAGACGCCAGAAAGGGAGACTAAAGACAATGCCATGAGGTTTCTGTGTAGCATAAATACACAAAACCTGTGAATACCTCTCTCACAGGCAGGTATTAGAATTTGAAATTGCAAATCTTTCTATGCTGGGAGAAATGTGCTTAACTCTTTGAGTCTCAGAATCCTTCCCTTCCCCTTTCCTCTCTACTAGGTCTCTGTACAGAACTCAGAACCTCATTATGGCACTCACCGCATCATGGCTTGTCAGATAATCTTTTTCAATAGAATATAACTTTAGAACACATATTGTGCAATCTGAGCAAAAACATGCATTTTGAGGTTTAAAAGTCAGTAAATGATTGTAAAAAACAATTATCTCTACAGAAATCTAAGTGAAATCTTTGCTTTCCTTTGAGGTGAGCCTATATGATGCCAGGCAACAACAGCATGAAAATAGCAATGATGAGAGTTATACTTCACATTTGCTATACAGCTTCATGGATTACAAAGCTCTTAATGGATTTTTCTTATTAAGAGTCACAGCAACTTTGTAAAGTAAGTCATTATTTTCCACCTTTCAGCAATGGAGGAAGAGAAGTCAATGAGGTTAAATAACAGAGCAAGGTCACACATCTATTATACCATTATGTGCACTATTTCCAGAGCCAGCCTGCCTGGGTTCTAACCGTAAATATATTTCTTAGTAGGTTTTTTTTTTTTAATTTAGGGCAAGGTAATTAACCTCTCTGCACCTTGTTTTCTTATTAATCACCTATGAGCACAAAATATGTATATTAGCAGGTGGTATAATAATTATTGGTGTGTTATTGTTCGTATCTGAGATTTCTATCCCATCACTTTGCTTCACATCAGTAATACAACACACAAATGAATTTAGAGTCAAAGGATTTGACAATCAATCTTTTCTATAAAGACAAGACTATCATATACTGAACTATTAGAAAATGATAAAGACATAATTTAATGTTAAACTATGATACAGTCTATAATTGCTATTAAAAATCAGAGGAAGGAGGTCACTGAAGGCTGCAGTCGTCTAAGAGGGCTTCGTAAAATATTTGTGTGACAAAACTGAGTATTAATTGACATTCTGTATGATTCTCTACTTTTGCCATTCTTATCTTCTTAGCCTGATTACAAGCTAATTCCCATGCAGGTACTACCTATACTGTATCTAAAGTCATATTTGATATAGTTGTATGCTAAGCATGTGATATTCATGTAAAATATTGATTTATTAGGGATACAAGGCCAAAATAGAAAAATAACTATGGCTATGTAGTGTCACTCTTGAGGTAGCCACTAATTGGTGGAGTATCATTTAAGATAAACAAATGTTATTCTATCAATAAACAAGCATATACATAAAGGATATTAATGAACATAATAGATAAAATTTTATTTGATAGTATGTCATTTTATTTATTTCTACTTAACAATATACTGACTTCATTCAATATTAGCACATATAAAGCTGTTTAGATAGTTTCTTCTTGCTTTAATCGTCCATCATACCTTTTTAAAATTTTTTTTGACTTTTATTTTCAGTTCAGGGAGTACATGTGCAGGTTTGTTGCATGGGTAGATTGTGTGTCACTGGGGTTTGCTGTACAAGTGATTTCATCACTCAGGTAGTGAGCATAGTATCTGATAGGTGGAAGTTTTTGGTCCTCACCCTCCTCTCACCCTCCCCACTCAAGTAGGCCCTTGTGTCTGTTGTTCCCATCATTGTGCCTCCATATATTCAATGTTTAGATCCCACTTATAAGTGAGAATATGCAGTATTTGGTTTTCTGTTCCTTTATTAATTTGCTTAGGATAATAGTCTCTAGCTGCATCCATGTTGCTGCAAAGGACATGATTTCATTATTTTTTATGGCTGCATAGTACTTGATGGTATTTATGTATTACATTTTCTTTATCCAGTCCACCACTGATAGGCATTTAGGTTGATTCCACATCTTGCTATTGTGAACAGTGCTGCAATAAACATCCATGTGCATTTGTCTTTATGGTACAACAATTTATATCCTTTAGGCATATGCCTGCTGGGAACAGGCCCCCAAATCTGGCCATAAACAGGCCATGAGAAACTGGCCATAAACAAGATCTCTGCAGCACTGTGACATGCTCATGATGGTTATGATGCCCAAGCTGGAGGTTGTTGGTTTACCGGAATGACGGCAAGGAAAACCTGGCCCACCCAGGGCAGAAAACTGCTCAAGGCATTCCTAAACCACAAACAATAGCATGAGTGAGCTGTGTCTTAAGGACATGTTCCTGCTGCAGATAACAAGGCAGAGCCTGTCCCTTTGTTTCCCATAAGGAATGCTTTTAGCTAATCTAATGTTGTGCACATGTACCCTAGAACTTAAAGTATAATAAAAAAATAACAAAATAAAATAAAATTAAAAGAAATAATGCTTACCATTGGCTTGCTGTCAATAAATATGTGGGTCAAACTTTGTTCATGGCTCTCAGCTCTGAAGGCTGTCAGCCCCCTGATTCCCACTTTACACTCCGTTTCTGTGTCTTTGTCTTAATTCCTTTAGCTTCTCTGGGTTAGGGTCTCCACGACAGAGCTGGTCTCAGCATATGCCCAGTAATGGGATTGGAAGGTCAAATATTAGTTCTATTTTAAGTTCTTTGTGAAATCTCCAAACTGCTTCTCACAGTGGCTGAACTCATTTACATTCCCACCATTAGCATATAGGCATTCATTTTTCTCTGCAGCCTAGCTGGCATCTGTCATTTTTTTTCTTTTTAATAGCCATTCTAACTAGTGTGAGATGGTATCTTATTGTGGTTTGATTTGCATTTCTCTAATGATTAGTGATGTTGAGCTTTTTTTTCATATGCTTGTTGGCCATGTGTATGTCTTCCTTTGATAAGTGTCTGTTCATGTCCTTTGCCCATTTTTTAATGAGATTATATATTTGTTTTCTTGCTTGTTGATTTATTTAAGTTCCCTATAAATTCTGGCTATCAGACCTTTGTCAGATGGATATTTTGCAAGTATTTTATCCTATTCTGTAGTGTATTCATCTGTTCTCACACTGCTAATAAAGACATACCCAAGACTGGGTAATTTATAAAGGAAGAGGTTTAATGGACTCACAGTTCCACATGGCTGGGGAGGTCTCACAATCATGGCAGAAGGCAAAGGAGAAGCAAAAGTATGACTTACATAGCAACAAACAAGAGAGCTTGTACAGGGGAACTCCCATTTATAAAACCATCAGGTCTCGTGAGTCTTATTCACTACCACAAGAACAGTATGGGGGAAACTGCCCCCATGATTAATTATCTCCACTGGCACCTCCCTTGACATGTGAGGGTTATTACAATTCAAGGTGAAATTTGGGTGGGCACACAGCAAAACCATATCATGTAGGTTGTTCATTTACTCCACTGATAATTTATTTTGCTGGGCAGAAGCTCTTTAGTTTATGTCCCACATGTCCATTTTTGTTTTGGTTGCAATTGCTTATGGGAACTTCATCATAAAATTTTTGTCAATGCCTATGTTCAGAATGGTGTTTCCAATATTTTCTTCTAGAGTTTTTATAGTTTTAGATCTTATATTTAAGTCTTTAATCCATCTTGAGTTGATTTTTGCATATGGTGAAAGGAAGGGGCGGGTTCCATTCTTCTGCATATGGTTAGCCAGTTATCCCAGCACGATTTATTGAATAGGGAGTCCCTTCCTCATTGCTTATTATTATCAACTTTGTTGAAGATCAGATGGTAGTAGGTGTATGGTTTTATTTCTGGGTTCTCTAACCTGTTCCATTGGTCTCTGTATTTGTTTTTGTACCAATATGCTGTTTTGGTTACAGTAGATTTGTAGTGTAGTTTGAAGTCAGGTAGTGTGATGCCTCTGATTTTGTGCTGTTTGCTTAGGATTGCTTTGGCTATTTGGGCTCCTTTACTGTTCCATATGAATTTTAGAATAGACTATGGGTAATTCTGTGAAAAATGGTAGAAATAGCACTGAATCTGTAAATTGCTGCAGAAAATACGGCAATTTTAATAATATTGATTCTTCCTATTCATGAACATAGAATGTTTATCTATTCATTTGTGTCATCTCTGATTTCTTTCAAAAGTGTTTTCTAATTCTCATTGTAGATACATCTTCCACCTGCCTGGTTAGCTGTATTCCTATGTATTTTTTTCTTTTTGAGGCTATTGTGAATGAGATTGTGTTCTCAATTTGGCTCTCAGCTTGGACATTATTGATATACAGAAATGCTGCTGATTTTTGTACACTGATTTTGTATCCTGAAACTTTACAGAAGTTGTTTATCAGTTTAGGAGCCTTTTAGGGTTTTCTAAGTATAGAATCATATTGTCTGAGAAGAGAGAGAATTTGACTTCCTCTCTTCCTATTTGGGTGTCTTTTATTTCTTTCTCTTCCCTGATTGCTTTGGCTAGGAATTCCAGTACTATTTTGAATAGTAGTCGTGAGAGTGGGTATCTTTGTCTTGTTCCGGTTCTCAGGGGGAATGCATCCACATTTTGCCCCTTAAGCATGAAGTTAGCTGTGGGTTTGCCATAGATGGCTCTTATTACAGAATATACATTATTCTCAGCTGCACATGACACATACTCTAATATCAACCATATGCTTGGCCATAAAGCTATTCTCAACAAATTCAAAAAAAGAAAAATCATACCAACTACACTCTCAAACCACAACATTATACAAATAGAAATCAATATCAAGAAGATGTATCAAAACCATACAATTAAATGAAACTTAAACAATCTGCTCCTGAATGACATTTGGGTACAGAGTGAAATTAAGGCACAAATAAAAAGTTCTATGAAACAAATGAAGACAAAGAAAGAGCATACCGGAATCTCTAGGACAAAGCTAAAGCAGTGTTAACTGGAAATTTCATAGTGCTAATCACCTACATCAAGTTAAAAGGATCTCAGATTAACAACCTAACATCATACCTAGAGGACTAGAAAAACAAGAGCAAACCAACCCCAAAGCTAGCAGGAGAAATGAGTAACCAAAACCAGAGGTGAAATGAACAAATTTGAGACATGAAAATCCATACAGAAGATGAACGAAACAAAAAGTTGGTTCTTCAAGAGAGTAAACAAGATTGATAGAGTGCTACCCAGATTAAGTTAAAAAGAGAGATTTAAATCAACACAATTAGAAATGGCAAAAGGGACATTATCACTGACCCCACAGAAATACAGAAGAACCTCACAGACTGCTGTAAGCATTTCTATGTATAAAAATTAGAAACACTTGAAGAAATGGATAAATTCCTGGAAACATATAACTTCCCAAGATTGAACCGGGAAGAAACTGAAATCCTGAAAAGACCAAAACAAATTTCAACATTGAATCAGTAACAACAACAACAACAACAACAACAACAAAGGCCATGTGTGGTGGCTTACCCCTGTAATCCCAGCACTTTGGGAGGCCAAGATGGTCAGATCACCCGAGGTCAAAAGTTTGAGACAAGCGTGGCCAACATACCAAAACCCTGTCTCTACTAAAAATATGAAAAAGAAAAAAA
Source organism: Pan paniscus (assembly GCF_029289425.2). Lineage (NCBI taxonomy): Eukaryota > Metazoa > Chordata > Mammalia > Primates > Hominidae > Pan > Pan paniscus. Next base: position 49,972,893 of record NC_073259.2, read on the forward strand.
TCCAGGCATGGTGGTACACACCTGCAATCCCAGTTACTCGGGAGGCTGAGGCAGGAGAATTGCTTGAACCCTGGAGGCAGAGGCTGCAGTAGCGGAGATGGTGACACTGCACTCTAGCCTGGGTGACACAGTAAGACTCCATCTAAAAAAAAAAAAAAAATGCTACCACTTCCAAAAGAGTCCTGGACCAGATGGATTCACAGCCAAATTCTATCAGACATACAAGAAGAGCTAGTACCAATCCTACTGAAATTATTCCAAAAATCAAGGAAGAGGAATATCTCCGTAACTCATTCTATGAGGCCGGCATCATTGTGATACCAAAACCTTGAAGAGTCACAATGAAAAAAGAAACTGTAGGCCAGTATCCCTGATGAACATACACACAAACATCTTCAACAAAATACTAGCAAACAAATCCAGCAGAATATCAAAAAGCTAATCCGCCACAATCAAGTAGGCTTTATTCCTAGGATGCAAGTTTGGTTCATTATATGCTAATCAATAAATACGATCCATTTACTAGATCACATGAACAGAATTAAAAACAGTTACCACATGATCATCTTAATAGATGCAGAAATGGCTTTTGATAAAATTCAACATGGCTTCACGTTAAAAATAAACAAACTAGGCATCAAAGAACCATCATACCTTTTTATGTGCATTCTTCTAAAATATGAAAGGTTTCTATTTTGTTCTAATTATTATCTTTATAATTAGACTTCATTTAGGCATGTATTAATATTTTCTATTTATTTAGATTTTACTTACTCCCTACTATGAGCATAGACAAGAAAATTTTATTTCTGCTTCCTCCCCTTTTGTCTTCTTCCCCTTCACTACCCTATTTTATTATTTTTCCTATTAACATATTTAACTCTTTGAATATCTTATATTCCTATTTTATTTATCATCTTTGATATATAAAAGATATCATCTTGATATATAAAGATGATATATATAAAGATATCACATGATATCTTATGATATATCACATGATATAAAGATATCACGATATCTTCTCCCCTCATCTATAAAAAATGAGAAAATAAAAATATTTTACTTTCTTACACTATATTTAATTTTTATGTTCTTAGGGTTTGGGAATATTTCTACATTCTGCTTTATAATTGGGTGTTATGTATTTCTTTTAAACTTGACCCTAAAACTAAATTGGCAAGACAACGATATAGCCTACAACCAAATTGCTTATTTTTAAAACACTTGGCCAATAATTAGGCTGAGTTTAAAATTATTGGGTCACATTTTTTCCCTAAGAAACTGGAGGCATTCCTTTATTGCCTTAACATTGTTGATGCTAAGAAGTGAGAAAACTGAACCTGAAATTATTTTTTTCCATCTTTCCAGGTAGATTAGTTTTATAAAGTATTCTTTTTATAGTTTGAGTAGAATAATTTTGCTAAGTTTACTGACTTGTGTCAATTTTCTAGGCATGATTTGCCCTTTCAATCTAAGAATTCAAGTTTTCCTTTGTTCTGTTCAGTCTTTTTGGAATCTTATCCTAATCCATGACTTTTATTTTCCATTACTTTAGTTATATTTTTTAGGGACAACAATTATGTATATGCTGGTTTTCTCTGTCCTCTGTGTCTACATTCCTTATTAGCTTTCAATTCTGCTCACTGAGTTAGGATCTATACTGAGGATTTTGGAGTGTGTCAAGTAATATTTGTAGAGATTTCAATTTGACCTTTATTTATCTAATTTTCTTTCTTCCATGTTTCTTTCCTGAGTCCACCATCTCTTGTTTCATCTTCTATTGTCTCACATCATCCTCTCTGAATTCTTATGCCATTGCTTTGAAACCTCATTGCTTTGAAACCTCATTTTAAAAGGCAATTACTTCCCTAATTTTAAAAAATTCAATATAATATGTTTGGTCATCATTTTCCTCTCGTCCTTGGTAGCATTTTCTGGTGGAGGACTCTTCCAACTTCTGCTGGATTTTCCTATTATTTTCTTCCTTTTTTCTTCTTGGTAACAAAATTCTCATGCTAGTTCCTTTGGGACTGATTGACATCTGAATGATGTGAGTTTTTTCCAGACTTTTTGTATCCAAGAGGCTCATGTCGAGGGGTGGCAGGACCCACTCAGCCAGCACACTCTACCCGCATTGTGCCAGGGCTTTTAGAGTCTGGCACCTACGTTGAAGAACTGTCCTTTACCAACTTTGCCTTTGATCAGTAACCATCATGTTTCCTCTTTTCATTGTCTTGAAACATAGTTGATCGTCACTGCATTTGGGAACCCTCCATTACAGACTGATTCAGAGTTAGATATGTCACTTAGTCTTGATTCCTGTTCTCTGTGTTCTTTTGGTTGATTGCCAAAACTTCTCTATTTTTAAAAAAAATTTGTGAATTGTTATTTAAAGTGATTTCTAAGAGGCCCATTTACAATAACACAGATTTTTGGCAAATTTGAGCATATATCACCCAAAATAATTAGTATTTCCATGAGAGGCTTGTTTCCTTTTTTAACAGTATCCATCAGATGACCTAAATAACATTTAAGGCCAGTTTTTAATTAACAATGTTTTCTATTAATGTCTTCCCCAAATACAACTTTGTTCAAAATAAAATAAATGTAATAGGAGATTCTGTAGGAGTTTGAACATAAAACCGTTTCAGCTCTTTTGAGAGATAATTTTGAAGAAACATTTTGTTTAATATTCAGTATATGTGGTAAACTAAACATTGGGTTTATCTGACTACCTATCTTTATGACATAAATGAAACATGAAAAGTGTTTCATAAATGGAATGCTAAGGGGTTTGTTTCTTTTGTTTGTTTGTTTGTTTGTGTGTTTTTTGAGATGGAGTCTCGCTCTAATGCCCAGGCCAGAGTGCAGTGGCACGATCTTGGCTCACTGCAACCTCCATCTCTAGGGTTCAAGCCGATTCTCCTCTCTCAGCCTCCTGTGTAGCTGGGATTACAGGTGTGTGCCACCATACTCCACTGATTTTTGTATTTTTAGTAGAGATGGGATTTCACCATGTTGACCAGGCTAGTCTCGAACTCCTGACCTCAGGTGATCCACCTGTCTCGGCCTCCCAATGTGCTGGTATTACAGGCGTGAGCCACCAAGCCCGGCTGCTAAGTATTCTTTAACAGCATTTAGTAGGTAGATTTTTCATCTCTTCTCTTGAAGATAATAGTAATACCATAGTCCCACATTGGTAGTGTCTCCCATCTCATGAAAATTACAGCAAAATATGCCACCAGAAATAGGATTTTCATAGATTTCCTTAATTATCTTTTAAATACTTCAATAAAGGTCCTGGTATAATTGTCATCATGGCCAACATTCTTTTAGTTCCTTGTGCAACTAAGAAAGTCAATTGAGACAATTAGGGAAGAATTTCCCTATCACTGAAATATTATTTTCCTGACTTGGTTGATATTTTATTCAATTTCATTGAGGAAAATGTGGTCATATATTGGTCAGTATATTGTGGTCATATACTGGTTCACATCAGGAACAATATTTTAGGTGAAATTATAAGCAAGTATTTGGCACTTTCTCAGTATGTATAGCCAATTAATGCCAAGCTTTCAATATTAAGAAAACCCATAATTTAACGTATGCTTTGAAATTTCCTATGGTGGTTCATTCAGTGACAGGATGGAAAGATATTGAATTTCTTTTAATTTGTAAAAGCAGATCTAATGTTTGAGAACTTTTACTGCCCATGGAATATGGTTCAGGATATACTGATTTACCAATAGCCAAAGCCAACATCAAAATGAGAACATCTTCACATACACAGGCCAAGAGGAAAGACTCTTTATCATGATGAAGGACATGAGCACTGACTAGGAGTGATGAGACACTGGTTACCAACCAGAAAATGTCAGAATTTAAATTGGAGAGGAGGTGAGGTGAACAACAGGGCTCCAGTATTTCTTCAAGTTGTTCATTTTACTTCTCTGCTTCTAAGCATATTGATATAAAGTCCCAAATACACTACAGTCATATTTCCCAAAGTTTCTCCCAACATCATCATAACTGTAGTATGAAAAATGACTCCATTTTTTTTGATGTTTGATTGCTTACAACGTTTAAGCCTCACCCCTCCTTCTTCCCTTTCTGCCTGACACTTGAGAAAACTGATAAGAAAACTATGGTGCCCCTTCCTTTGGTACCAGCAGGAAGTTGAAACCATGTATGGAAACCCTCACCCTGGTTTCACTCCAAGTACACCATAAAAATTCCAAACCAGTTTCCTTTCTTGGCCCTGGCTCAAGTTATTTTCAGATTTGCCTGGGAGCCTCCATGCTCTCCCCAGAAAGCCTCACTACTTATGAAATAAATCTTTTTATACCCTCTTGGGGTAAGTCAGACAACACTGGTCCCAACATCTGAATGAATTTTGGGTGTGTGTCCATCCTATGTATACAGAATGTTAACAACAGTAATAAACCCAACATCATCATGACAGGTAAAGAGTTTCTGGTTAATTTTTCTCATTTATTATTTGAGGTCCTAACTTTTCTTATGGAACAGGCAATACAAGCATCCTCTGTGGTGGCCCTGCTTTGTTGGTAATTTTGCATCCACTGTAGCATAGCATTATTTTCTTATGCACGCACTTAAATTACTCTGAGATGGAAACAAAATCTAAATTTCATGTCTTTGACACTATGTAAATACTGTACTATATAGGATGTATGTATGTAGTTTTACCCCCCTTTTGCTGCCCTTCCTATTCTAACCTTACACAGCACATCACATACACAGACATATATATATGATCTGTCTTACACAATATCACTTCCAACTGAGATAAAGAACAACCCAAAGGCTAACCAGAAAGGATTATGCATACTCACTGAGGAACATTACCTGAGTATACAGTTAAGTGAATGGAAACTGCAGATGAAAGTTTCCTAAATCACCTAGTGATGCCTTGAATAAATTGCCACAAGAAGTATCTTAAAATCACTGGCAAACACCTACTGGTGAACATTAAACCTGGAATGTATTCTACAGCTTTTTAGAGGCACAACCAGGGTTTCATAATGCATGAATATTAATGCATCTGCTTATTATCTCAATGATAGCCTGCCCTGCTTTTGTGATGTATTGCACCTTATTGCTGGATCCCTACTGATTTACAATGAGTGATGGACTGCTTTATTATTAAGTAAGGAAATTGGGCATGTCTCAGAATAAAGAAGCATTTAGAGAAAGACATCTGAATCATCCAAATACAGAAAAATACACAATCAAAAAGTACCTTTCCAGGCAAGTTCTGCAGAGTTTCAAAAAGTGTGTTAACAAATACAAAATAAATATGACGTGCCCCAGTACAATTTGCTTTCCACCACATTGAATTGTAATTTAGAATAAATGGAAAAAAATGAGAATGATCACTGGTTTTGCTGAGCAAGAAGCCAGCAGAAAAAAAAAAAATTTACACCATCTTCTAGCATGCCATTCCTTATGGGTGGCTAAATTATCAAAGAATATTAGCCCAATATTATATGATTGAGCATTTATTTTTGCCTGAAAGAATGAGTAGCTTTCAGGATGCATACCTTCTCTGCTTTGTTAACATGGATAACTGATCATTACTAGAGAAAGTAATTATGTACAATATACCATAATATAACGGCTCTGAAAATGTATACAGGGATGGAGAGCTAATAGAAAGAAAAATAAAGGATGTGTTCAGAAATGTGATCATAAAAAATATTATCCACAAAGGAGCCCTTGGAACACACAAAAAAGCAAATATTTTCTCAAAGGGAAAATAAATCTCATCTTAAAGATCCTCAGCATTCCAGTTTTCTAAATGAAATGCCTACTACATGCTATCCCTAATGATGGAGCCAAAAGAGTTAGCTCAGTCTCCCAGGTCCTGCACCACTAGGTAGCCTGCTATATTGTTTGCATAATACCACTTATCAAAATGGTTCAGCCAGCTCTATTGGGTGGCAAACCCAAATCTGTAGGCTAATGTGCGGAAGATAACTATAGGCTTGATGTCTGTTTCTAACATTAGGAAATGGCAAGTCCAAGAAAAGACTGGTAACTCAACCATCTGACATAACCATAACCATTTTCAGAATTTGAAAGATTAAGAAGTAAGGGAACTATCCAGTAACATGGTTTGTAAGTTTGAGTAAGCATTGCTTCTATATTTTATTGTTGCTTGAAAGCAGATATAATTATAATGTTATGGAATGAGTGTTTCAGTGATATTCATAATAGAAAACTTAGAAATTTAAAAGCAATGACCTAAATGTGTACCTTTGTAAAAAGAAATCCTACTTAGCATTCAGTGTCTAAAAATAAAGCCAAATACTTTTATTTAAGATATAAGTGAAATATCAGCTTTAGGACATATTTTTAAGATTACATCAAGTAAAAGTGTTTTAGTCAAACCGTTTCATTTTCTGCTGTTTTGTTAATATATCCGATGTAATTACATATCCAAGATATTTTCATTTTACTTTTCTGATATTTTTCTGTATTGAAGCATATGGTTACATCTTTGATCTCTGCTGCATCTGTTGATAGTTTATTTTTTTCACATGGTTTATTTGTACTCTTTTAATCTTGATTAATCTTACATTTGTTAGTTTTATTAGCCTTTCAGATAACAAATTTTGTATATTTCGATCCTCTATATAGTACCTTTATTTTTATTAATTCTGCTCATATCTTTATTTGCTTCCTAATATATTTTTGACTGATTCACCTGTTCTTTTGTTTTTCTAAATTCTTAATGCTTAATGCTTACATCTTCAGTGCTTTTTCTTTTCCACCATAAGCACTATGATGGTGGATTTAACAATTAGCATATTCTGTCAACTTATTCTTTCTTTTATTTTATTTTTTAAAGAGGCATAGTTTTGCTCTGTTGCCCAGGCTGGAGTGCAGTGACACAAATCATAGCTCACTGCAGCCTCGAATTCCTGGGCTCAAGCAATCCTTCTGCCTAAGCCTTCCAAGTAGCTTGGACTACAAAGTATGTGTCACCATGCCCATTTATTTATTTATTTATTTATTTATTTATTTATTTATTTTAGAGACAGGGTCTTGCTATGTTGCACATGCTGGTCTCAAACTCCTGGCCTCAAGTGATCCTTCTGCCTTGGCCTCCCTGGTAGTTGAGATTACAGGCATGAGCTCCCACATCCAGCCTAATTTATTCTTTATAAATTTTGAAAGTATGTTATATGGTACATACAAGTTTAAAATTGTTACATGTTCATTATGTAGTATCTTTCTTTAATCCTAAAAATGCTTCGTTTCCTGTCAAAAGTCTATTTTGCTAGATAGCAATATAACTATATCAACTTTGTTTTAGGTCGTATTTTCCTGGCATATGTTTTCCAGGCATTATTACTTTACGTTTTAAACATGACTCTGAGAACAGTATATGTGAGATGGAATTCCGAGAATGACCTCCTATGGCCCTTGCTCTTGTGTAATCCTCTTTCCTTTAGTTCTGGGTGGAACCTGTGACTATGATGAGCAGCAAAAGAAAGATTATTGGGTGGTACTAATTTACTCATATGAGTCCTTTAAAAAGCAGTAGAAGTCAGCGATATTGGAAGCTAGAGAGGGATTCAATGCAGGGATGCTCTCCTTTGCTGACATGGAAGAGACAATTTGAAAAGATCTAAGGTGGCCAGGGCCATTTCCAGAAAGGAAACAGGGACCTCAGCCCTACAAGCAAAAGGAACTGAATTCTGCCAACAAGCTGAATGAGCTGGGAATCAGGTTCTTCCTGGCTCCTCCAGGAAAGAGCCAAGTCTGGCCAGTAATTGATTTCAGATTTATGAGAACCTAAGTAGAGAACCCAGTGGAACCCACATAGACTTGACCTACAGAAGACTGAGCTATCAAATGTGTCTTGTTTAATGCTGTTAAGTTTATGGTAACTTGTTATGCAGCAGTAGAAAACTAATGCACAGCATATAGATGGAAATGTTTTAAGCTAGCCTGCTAATCTTTGCTCTTTAACAGAAAAATTACATTAATTGTGCTTACTAACATAATTTTTTCTACCACTTCATTTTATATGCTCCTGTGCTCAAACTTTTCTTTGTGCTTTCTTTCAGATTAATTGAGATTTTATTTTTGACAGGGTCTTCCTCTGTCACCCAGGCTGGAGTGCAGTGGCTCAATCCCGGCTCACTGCAACCTCTGCCTCCTGGGCTCAAGTGACCCTCCTGCCTTAGCCTCCCAAGTAGCTGGGACTACAGGTGTGTGCCATGCCACCATGCCCGAATAATATTTGTATCTTTTGTAGACAGGGTTTCCCCATGTTGCCCAGGCTGTTCTCGAACTCCTGAGCTCAAGCAATCTGCCTGCCTCAGCCTCCCAAAATGCTGGGATTACAGGCTGGGATAAAGTGGATTAAGTGCTGGGATTATACCACACCCAGCCCAGAGTTTATTTTCATTTCATTTCTTCCTTTCTTCTATATTGGTTTGGATTTCTATTCACTAGGAAGTTGCCCTAAAAAGTTCACTCTGCATACTTAAATTAGCAAAACGGAACTAATCACTATCACCACTCTACTCCCACCAATTTGAAAAATTTGTGATTATTTAACCCTCCTTCCCAAATGTTATGGAAATTTTTCCAGAATTTCAGTTCCATTTGACTTTTATTAACACTTGCTTAAGCTTTTTCAGAAAGAAATCACTATGGTAGCTGTTTAATATGATAAATGTTTGCTTACATTTAAAAACATATTAAACATATTCTCTATCTTTTTCTGACATGCTCTTTAACCCACAACTGAACTTTTCATTTCAATCATTTAAAATTTTTATTCCTAAAAGTGCTGTTTGGGTCATTTTCAAATGGTTCAGTCTTTCATTCCTCACCCATATTTTCAATTTCCTCTTTATTTATTTGCATATATTACTTTATGTTCTATATAGATAATTCTAATAATTAAAATCTTTGTGGGTCTGATTCTGCTAGTTGTATTTACTGCTGTTTCTCATGACACTTGTTTCTGTGTTTTGTAATTTTTGATTATGCAGTCATATTTATCAGTAATTTATTTGTGGAGATATTTTAAGGACTGATTTGTTAGTGTGTTCCCTCAGAGAGAATTTTTGCTTCGTTCTGTGAAGGGACTAAGGAAACTTCCAACCTGGGATCTCTCCAAAATAAATTTTTATGTGGAGTTTTTTAAGCCTACAGGTAGTGAGACTTTGGGCCATCAGCTCACTTGAGGAACAGAATATTATGAATTCTCAGGGGATACTTCATGTTTTCCTCTCTCTAGGATCTCTGACAAGACAACCAAGTTTCCAAAGCACCTTTTTTATTTAAGGTAGTTTTTTGATTTTTCAGTGAGAGTGTAGCTATTCAAGGTTCCTGGCCTTATATCAGTTGCTTCTGATTTGACAACAGGCTTCGTCTGAGCCCTTGGGTTTTGTTTCACATGAGTGAAAAAACAAGTGCTCTAAGTCACTAGCATTGGCAGATGCCCTCAAGCCAGTCACAGTCCCACTCATTACCTGTCTGGGTTTGAGTCACACTTTATTTTTGGTCTCTAAAGATATCCTTTACTTTTGTACAAAAGACCATGGTTTTGAAAAGATTGCTGTTTTTCTTATCTGTCTGTTTTATTTTAAAAAATTATATAGCCAAAGTGTTTTGTATTGGGAAATTGTTGCTGTTGCTTTTTCCTGGTTATCTTGTCCACTGTATTCTTAGGAACAGTTCAATTTGTCCATACTCTTTCTCTCACCCTCATTTTAGCACTGTAGAACACAAGATGTTTTAACAAAGAATTCAAGTTTTCATCATTAGTCCTAGAAAGATATTCTTAAAGTCCAGAAATAATTAATTATAGAAAGAATACAGATATTTAATGATTTTCAAAGGTGCACAGCCAAATAAACCCTAGAGATTCTAAGTCTGGTTATACTTGAGAAGTGTCTCCCCTCCCAACACATACCTCAATTCTACCTTTATTTCTCTGAAGAAGGGAAAGGCTAATCAAGTTTTCACTTTGTACCTTTTAGGACCTACAATATATTTATTGACAACTAATTAACATATTTTTCCATGATCCAGGCCTTACTATGTTCCCAATTTTATAGAACAGGAAAATATAACCAGACAGCTTGGAGAGGCTTGATAGCTGGTTCAGTGTCACAGTACAGCAGAGCCAGGATGCAGATTAAATACAATCATGCCTGATCCCAAAGTCCAAGCTCTTAGCAAATGGATTATGTGTGTATTTCACTAATGTTAACAATATTTAATGAAGTAATATTTTTTCAAACTAATTATTTTATATTTTCAGATTTTTTGTAAAAACATTTTATTTATTCAGTACATTCAACCAATACTTCACCTATATTAAATATACAATAACTTTCAAAGGACTCTTGGAAACTTCAGTTCATTTGTACTCATTACCATTCAGTGTCACCCCAGTTTTACAATCTTTATTTCACAAATGGTGAAGCAGGCACAGAGAAGTTTCATGATTTGCACAGAACAATTTAGCACTGCAGCCAAATTAGCCCATTTTATTTGGTCTTCTCCCTTTGCTTATACTAGCATTTGGAAAATGGTAATCTCCTTATGCAAACACTGAAAACAGTAAGCATCCAGTAGGTCCTGAAAGGCAGTGCAATCAGAGCAGGAATCACATGTCTAAGCCTCACGTGCAGAGGACCTCGGGTTCTGGGAGTGGACCACTGGCTCAGCTGCTGAAGACCTCACTGATGGAGAAGGAGTGAGGGTGACATTTGACCACCCTGCACCCTTTATCCCAAACCCACTTCCCACATTACTGGTATACTCCTCTAAGATTGAGTATATATCATTAGAGGGAAGTTTATAAAAATAAGTGTTTATCAAAATAAGTGTGATTAGTATCAATCCTACCCTTATACATTAAATTTAATGCTTAAAGCTGACTCTGGTCATACATACATCAATAAAATTTGTGTCCCTTGACCTTTTACATTTGCTCATAGGATTTACAAAATGTCTATATATTTTATAAAAGTATTTATTAAATATTTTCCCATTTAAGGTTTTTTTGACCAGCACACATTGATTATAGAAAAAAATGTAGTAGTTCAATTCAATTTAAAACAATATTCAGTTTACTAAATACTCATGGATTATTAATTCTGTGCCCCTCCACTAAGCATTGTGATAGCTCATTGACTCGCATCCTTGGAACAGTGAGCCCTGCATTCGTGACGTGATTGTTGTGAGACCTGGATGAGGTACTATTTTAAATGACCCAATATGTATGGTCATTATTATATAAGGTGAGCATACAGAGTTTCTGCCCTCAAAAAATTTAGAATCAGTAAAATATATTCAAATCGTCTGAGTAGGACAGAACAAAATGTCAACTGAAGCCATTACTACAACTCTACCATGTCTTATTCAAAACTTATTGAGACCAGATACCCTTTAAGATCTAAAATTCTTTAGATTCTAGAAGAGAAAATGGTATATATACAGCTATATGTATATAGTTTATAGATAAAGGATTGATACATAGATAGATAGATAGATAGATAGATAGATAGATAGATAGACAGACAGACATGGTTTGGCTGTGACCCTACCCAAATTTTATCTTGAATTGTAGTTCCTATAATCCCTACATGCCATGGGAGGGACCAGTTAGAGATAATTGAATCATAGGAGTGGTTTCTCCCATCCTGCTCTCGTGATAGTGAGTTAATTCTCAAGAGATCTGATGGATTTTATAAGAGGCTTCCCCCTCTGCTGGGCACTCATTCTTCTTCTTCCTGCCATCACGTGAAGAAGGATGTGTTTTCTTCCCCTTCCACCATGATTGTAAGTTTCCTGAGGCCTCCCTAGTCACGCTGAGTTGTGAGTTAATTAAACCTCTTTCTTTATAAATTACCCAGTCTCAGGTATGTCTTTATTAGCAGTGTGAGAATAGACTTATATATATATACATATATATATATAATATATTAGCATAGACTACTATATATAGTATATATATTACTAGTATATATATTACATATATACTTTTTATATATATGTATGTATGTATCTCTCTCTATAGAGAGTGCACATATACAGTTTATCAAGTAAAACTTCCATAAGAAATACATTCATGCTTCTGTAACAAAACACGTATCTCTTCACACTTGTTGGGATAAATACAGATCATGAAAAGCCTCATGTCAGTTCAGATATGGTTGTGCCAGAAACTGGATGAGGGCTGGGCAGGTTTCATGAAGCCTTATTTTTTTCTTTTTTGGCTTTCAATGCTTTCAAGATTTCAGAATTGTGAATAAGGAGTTGTAAATCTCAGAAGTGTGTTTAACTGACACAGTTACTTATCCTCTATTTTCTTCTCCACATTTTCTATTTGTCTAGACCTGAAGTTAAGTGGGTTCTCTTTCTGTAGCAACTACAAGTCAGCAACAGGCATCAGAATCACCTGAGCAATGCTCCTGGCACACAGTTGCCGAGCCTCACCCCAGGGCATTTGGGTTCTATGAAGTAGAACCCAGAACTCTGTATTTTTTCTAAATTCCTACAGATGATTTGCTATATACCCTTCATTGAGAAGCATAGCTTGAAGAGACAATATACTAAAATTTATTTTTGCTTTATAGCTATGTGGCTTAATAGCATAAGAAATTCAACAAACAAGATTATTTCATGTAAAATTAACCACTCTCCAAATCCAAAGTTGCCTTTCCCAAAACCTTAGCATTTTGAGTGCTACTAAAAAATATTAGGCTATTACAAAAGTGGCAGAACAAAAATGGCCATTCTTTCAGTGACCATTTTCATTATTACTTTCCCTAGATGGACACTTCCATACTCTGAATCCATACTGTGCGCACAGCTCATGTGGACCAATCCTTGGCCTACAGCTGTTCTTGTTTGTCATCTCTTCTTACTTAATTGAGCAATTTAATCAGATTTTGGCATAGGCCTGTGAACCTTCTGTCAAAAAATCATGCTTGGTTACTACTCATGTAAAAACAGGTAACTCCACAATTTCATATAATTTTCAGCCATCTCATCTAGCATATAATTTCCAAGACTTTAGAAGAAATGACTTAAACTATGTATTTGTATTTATAAAACTATTTTTTTCTATAATCACTACTATATCTCCTTGGAGTGATGCAGAGAAGTTGATTTTACAGGACTTCTAAGTTCTCTCCTTAAGTACTGAGGAATGGCAATATATTGCTGCTTCACTTTGCCTGTTTAAGGCTTCTGAACCTTTTTTCTTTCCCTTTTACGTAAATGATCTTTAAGTTCTGCAGGTTACTGAGGTTTTTGTTTTGTTCTGGAGGAGACACAAGGCAAAAGTTTATTTTTTCTTTCAGATGTAGCATGCTGTCATCTCCTTTTGTACATAATAAGTAAGTTAATAAAATTCATACTCATGATAACATGAGCCTAAGGTAAATACTTTTATTGCCTGGAGGGTACTATTGTATAGAAGCAAATCTAACATTCTTTTAGCATCTCTAGCTTCTCAAAGCCATTCTCACATATCTTTATATTCTTTTTCACTGTGATAGCTAATCCTTTCATACTGAACAGAGAAATATCATTTTCTGCAGTAACACTGGATTAAAAGAAAGATTCTTAGCAAACATATATAGTTGAAATAAGAATTAAGAATGCAAAATAAGTCTATTCTGAATGATGGCAATGATGTGGATATTGGAGTTATTCATTCATATATTTAATAAGTATTAAAAATTAAACATATAGTTAAAAGAAATAAGACATATTGTTTGACAGATCAATAGGGTGACTATAGTTAATAATAATCTAGTGTACATTTCAAAATAGCTAGAAGAGAATAATTCAAATATTCCTAGCATAAAGAAAAGATAAATATTTAAGGTGGTATATATCCCAATTACCCTGATTTGATCTTTACACATTATATGAATGTATCCAATTATGTGTACCCTGAAAATACGTACATCTATTATGTACCAATAAAAAATTAATTTGTTACATGCTAAAGCACTTTTCTAGACTCGGGCTACATCAATAAAAACAAACGAAAATTACAGAGTTTACATTCTAGTGGGAAGAAAATACTTAAACAGTAAACACAATAAATAAGTTCCATAATATGTTACAAGGCAACAAATGACATGAAAAAAAAAGAAAAAGAATTAAGCCTGCTAAGACAAATGGGAGTGCTGTGGGAGGTGGGAGCAGAAGAGGGGGATGGTTGCAATTGTACTTGGGGTGATAAGGCTAAATTTATTGAGAAGATGACATTTGAGCAAAATGGACTGCAGGTGGGAGATATTATATACAAAAAACAGAGCAGTAGGAGCAAGGAAGCTTGTTACTAAAGTGCGTTGATTATCTCTGTCTATCCACTGACCTCTGAAGACAAGAGATAAGATATAACTGGTGCCTGACAAGAACCTCCTTTGCTCTCTGGCCCCCAGGAATGGCATAGTTAGGGCTGACTTACTCTAGAAACCACAATAATCTTCCAATACTCTCAGATCCTGTCTCATTATCAAGTTATGGGCCCCTTGAAACAGTTAAGCAATAAGATGTAGCAAGACTAAAATTGGTACCAGAAAAACAATAAGGAAAAATGGATCAGGATTAGCTGCAAAAGATAAGCAGAAAGGCAAAGCTGAAATCACTTATTGGATGTTCAGATAGAAGATGATCAAAGTCATTGAAAGAGAAAACAGATTTGCAGGCCTAAAAGAGAACCCCAAATCAGCAATAGATAATAGATATGGACATGTAAGTAGCTCACACTGGCCAGCTTATTTAATGTGATCTTTAAGGCTTGTGTTTATGCCTTTCTGCCTCATTAAGGTTATCTACAACTATTTTATTGTATTTTATATCCCCCTTTCAAATGTGTCCTAGAAGAGGCTCTAGGTACATCTTCTTACAAATACCAGGTTGGATTCTCTTAATCCATTCTCAGAGCCACCTGAAAAAAGCTTTTATTTCATCAAATGCTCTTGAAATAGAAAGTCTGCTGTATCCATTCTTCCTTAGAGGTAGTGAATAGATAGATCAATGGTAAGTAAATCATTGGTGGCAGCTTCATATGAGCTACTTAGGATATTACAGAGGGTCTCTAATATCCTAAGAGATATTACAGAGTGTGTACTGTACCCCTTACCTGAAGCAGCCATCTAAAAAAACAAATACTGGTGGCCAAAAGGGTTATTTCAGGAGATGACTGAAACATTAGGACATGGTGCTTTGCCTGAGAAGTGGCTGCTTCCTTGATTTAATCCTGTTTATAACTCAAGACCCAGCACAAATGCAACATATCCATTGTCTCCATTAGACTATGAAATTCCTCCAGGTTAGAGATCCCATCTTATTCAATCTGAATTTCCTTAGCACATAGTATTAATGCAAAAACATTACTGAGTGCTAAGCATTAAAAATATATAGCTGTTGTCCCAGGGACTTTCAAATATTTGATAAGTGATTAAATTAACAAGTGAATATCAGGCTAACAGCACAAGTTCTAAAAGGCATAATATGAAGAACTATACAGTCAGAGCTATGCTTACAGGGAATAATATAAAATAGTATACTTTTTAAAAACAGAGAAATAAGAATTTTGTTTTGATAAGCATATAGATCAAAAAACAGATGAAAATATTAAAGATCATGATGACCTTGATTTTTTTCCCATTTACATTTGTCCATCAGGATTAGACTGATATGGAGGAAATAAATAAGCAAATATAAGTCTGGATATAATGAAAAAGCACATATATATTAAATAGTTATAAGAAGTCTCCCTAGTGAGAGTCCATCTGTGCAAGAAACTAATACGTAGTAGAAAACTTGTCTGCCTTGAGAATTAAGTAAGGATGGCTAAATATAAAATTACGCTGGTTTAGCATAAGATTATTTTATACAAAGTCCCAGGTTCTCCCACTGTTGAAATGACTCCCAAGGAATAGGGTAGGCCTGCTTAAAGGTAGGGTAACTGCTTCAGGGAATCACTACCGTGTAAACTCTCAAGAATTTAAATGTTAATGTGCTTCCAAAGCACCAAGAACACATGCACAGGACAACGATGCTTTGGGACAATGGAGACAAAATCCATTTTGCTTTTTTAGTGCCATTATGGTCTAAATTTTTATGTATAAATTATTAACTTTTATTCCTTTTTTTCTTTCACAGGATCATTATAAAGTGAAGAGTGCTAAGGTAGTCCTAATATTAGACACAGTAAAATTAGTCTTCCAGGATATACCATGTGGTAACTCAAAGTTACATGAAACTGAGCAGAGTTATGACTATTACTAGATTTTTAAACATATGCTCCTTGCAAAAATAGGCTATTGTGAGAGTAAATCGTTCTCATTTTCACCTATCCCTTTCCATAGGAAAACTGGTTACGTGTGACACAACATATGGAGATGTTTGGCAGTAATTCACACATGTATGCTGCCCTCTCTGCATCTTTCCATGTGCATTTAACAGCTCAGAGAGAATTTGCAAAGTTGGCTATCAATTAAACAAACAAGTTGTAGAATGAAGGATATCAGCCTCCCTAGACCAGTCTTGCTCGGTTTGCCAACCCTGGCTTTCTGGAGGAAACAAATCTTCTGATTACTTTCTTTGAGGCATAAGATTCCTTGGAAAGGCAAGTCAAAAGGAGTTCCTGAGCTGTCAGTATTGGTCCTGGAAGGGCTTCCAGTAATATCTTTAAGAGCAGATTTCAAAATCCTAACCACATCTCATTATCAGGACTCCCAATGGCCCTTTTCACAAAAGTGGAGGTTTTGGCAGAGGTTCTAGCCAAATCATTTGCTGATCATTCTGCATTCCACCTGCTGAAATACCTTTAGGAATTTCTATTGGATATGTTATTATTTTCTGTCACAAATTGCTACAGAACATTCTGATTACATGTTTTAAAAGTGCTGCTTTGGGTTAGAATGGGTGGTAGAATGCATGTGAGAAAAGGCACTAATAACACTATAAGAAAGTAGGAGTACGTGTGTGTGTGTGTGTGTGTGTGTGTGTGTGTGTGTGTGTGTGTATGTCTTTTAGGTCTGAAAATGAGCAGAACTATATAAACTGTTTCATCTTAAGCATTAACCAGACCATATTTTCTTGAGCATCATGTTAAAAAGAAGTAAAAAGACCCCAAATCCATGATAGAGCAAAGACCATCTACTTGATTCAGAGAATAGAGCACCACTAAGTCAGTGCTATTCATTGCACATGGTGAACTACTGGAATATTTGTATCATGAAAACTAGGAATAATTTTACCAACTAGTAAAACATGGCTAAATAATATGTATACAATATAAATTCACAACCATAAATAGGAGTTCATGAGAAAAACAAAGGCTTTTTTTAAGCACCAATGTCTTTTCCTAACAATTTTTGCTTTGTTTTGTTATTTTTAATAACTCGCTTTTCTGTTCTGCTTTTTATAGACTAGCTCTTCTTAGAAGATATGCAACAACAGGTGGCAAAATCTGAAATATAACTTAGAGGACAAAGGTTTGAAATTGGGAATTTTTATCACTGTATTTTTTCTATAAATAGGAAAAAATCTTTATCTAATTTTCGTGATGGAACATTTTGATTCAGCTCATGACCTCAGCTTAGAAACCATTGTTCCTTCAACCATTGTTTCAGCAATCATGCTTTGTATTACTACCAGGACTAGATACTAGAAAAGTCACTGATAATGCAAAGTAAGAAAAGATGTCAGCTCTTATCAAAAGGCATTTAAGCCTGAAGGGGAATACAGACAAATAAATCAATGATTACCTGTACATAAATTCAAAGATTGAGCTGTAAACAGGTTTCTATTGCAGTGCAGAGTAAGAGCACCTAAATTACACTCAACCCTATTGAGGGAAGCTTCCTGAAAGAGGTGACATGGTTATTTCAAAGACTGAGTAGGGTTTACCTTAAGGAATAAGAAAAGCACCATCTAGGCAGAGGGAGGCGTACAAGCAAAAAGGTACGAGTACTTGGCATAGGAAGTTATGCTTACATATGTTTGAGATTGCATTAGTTTTCTATTGTTCCTGGAACAAATTACCACAAATTAAATGGCTTAAAACAACATGCATTTTCTAGCTCACAGTTGTGTAGTCAGAAAATGAGGTAAATTATAAAACCAGGAACAGAAAACCAGGAAAGCCACAAAGTGAAACAGGGTATAAGCAGAGCTGAGTTCCTTTCTGGAGGCTCTAGGAAAGGATCGCTTTTAAGACATTCTGGTTGTTGACAGAATTCAGTCCCATGCAGCTGTAGGACTGAGGTCCCCATTTCCTGGTAAGCTGTAAGCTGGGGTTTTTCTCTGCTTCTAGAGGCTGCCTGCTTGGTCCCCTTCTACCATCTTCAAGGCACGTCATGATGAGCCAACTCCCTTTCATGCTTTGAATCTCCCTGGGCTCCCCTCCCCATCTGCCCCATATCTCCTGCTGCATCTCCCTAACTCTTCTGCCTTTTTCTGCTGCATTTCAGGGCTTATGTGATCACAGTGGGCTCATCCAAACAATCCAGGCTAATTTCTCTACTTTTTATTTTACTTTATTTTTGAAATGGAGTCCCATTCTGTCACCCAGTCTGGAGTGCAATGGCATGATCTTTGCTCTTGCAGCCTCCATCTCCCAGGTTCAAGTCATTCTCCTGCCTCAGCTTCCCAGGTAGCTGGGATTACAGGCACCTGCCACCACACTGGGCTAATTTTTGTATTTTTAGTAGAGACGGGATTTCGCCATGTTAGCCAGGCTGTTCTCAAACTCCTGACCTCAAGTGATCCGCCCGCCTCAGCCTCCCAAAGTGCTGGGATTACAGGTGGAAGCCACTGCACCCAGGCCAGTTTCTCTGCTTTAAGGTCAGCTGATTAGTAACCTGAATTCCATCTGCAAAGTCCCTTCCCAGCAGTATCTAGATTGGTGTTTGGTTGAAGAACCAGGGGACAGGAATGCTGGGGGACATGTTTAGAATTCTACCTACTGCAGGAATGTGGATTTTAGGCCTTGGCTTGGGAAGGTCTTGCTGCGTGTGAAATGTGAGGGAAGTAGTCAATCAATGAATATGTAGAAAAGAGGGATTCTATCAAATGGGCTATTAGCTATCAACTCCCTCACTGTTTTATGTGATACACCCAGGCCAAACATGCAGTCCCGCCCCCTTTCCCACCTCTTCTTTCAGCACACTAGGCTACTCAGTTGCATATTAATCCTTTGAGACCTTATTCCTTATGCAGCTTGCCTTTGATCCTATTTTTAAAAC
The DNA here is from genome assembly GCF_029289425.2 of Pan paniscus. NCBI lineage: Eukaryota > Metazoa > Chordata > Mammalia > Primates > Hominidae > Pan > Pan paniscus. Next base: position 49,992,170 of record NC_073259.2, read on the forward strand.
CCACTTTCACTTGCACAAAATCATTCTGTGTGATCTCTAGGCTTGCTACTGGTCTCTAAAATAAGTTTTCCCAGCCCCCTTAATGAAGGCCACAGCACAGCACTCTCTAAGATTGTCCAGTTAATGTTTACATCAAACAATATAGTGATAATTGTGCAGGAACCAGGCAAAAACATGTTAAGCACATACCTTTAGTATAGCTAAGGTACTTTATAAAGCACTTTATAATTAATCACACCCAGCTTCATGTCACCTAAAAATGTAAGTATTCTCAATTAACAGCTACGCAAAGTAAGTATCCAAAATTAAGAGAGCAATGCATTTACTAAGATCACACCACAGTGTACTCTCACACATGCAACAACTATATTGACATACATACAATAATAGGGAATGTCCAAATAAACAATGGCATTTTTATATCCTTACTAAATATAGTCATTAGATAATAATTATCCTATATGAATGGAAAATATTAGAAATACACCAAAATTTTTACTGTAATTATCTCTAGCTGAGGATTATTGGCAATTTTTTATTTCTTTATAAATTTCTAAATTTTCTAAATCCAAAATGATTTTACATATATGCCTCTGTATGCATGTGTGAAAGAAAAACAAAACAATTGCTGCTTATAAATGATTATAATGATGTTCATTGGATTATTTTATTATCCTTAAATATGAAAAAATCAAGTAAAGGTACATACTAAGATAGAGAAGGCAACTAATAGATGTAGAAAGTTATTTTAAAGTAACAGTTTGGATTAAAAGGGTTTTTTGTTTAACTACACATCAAATGAAGTTATTTCTGCATACAAGATGGAGGTGCTACTGACCGACTCATCACACTTTTGCCAATCAGTACAACTAAGCTATGAGGTACCTGCATCCACTTGCTGAAATTCAGGTTAACTCTAGATATTGCAGGGGATATATGTCTGAATTATCCACTAGGCGTTTTTTCCTGAGCTTTCATAACAATTCTACAATGGCTGAAAACCTTTAAGTATGTAGAGAGACATGATAAGATGTCAGGTAGTTCTTTCAGTATGATATTGGCTGTGGGTTTGTCATAGATAGCTCTTATTATTTTGAAATACGTCCCATCAATACCTAATTTATTGAGAGTTTTTAGCACGAAGCGTTGTTGAATTTTGTCAAAGGCTTTTTCTGCATCTATTGAGATAATCATGTGGTTTTTGTCTTTGGCTTTGTGCACAAGACAGGGATGCCCTCTCTCACCACTCCTATTCAATATAGTGTTGGAAGTTCTGGCCAGGGCAATTAGGCAGGAGAAGGAAATAAAGGGTATTCAATTAGGAAAAGAGGAAGTCAAATTGTCCCTGTTTGCAGATGACATGATTGTATATCTAGAAAACCCCATTGTCTCAGCCCAAAATCTCCTTAAGCTGATAAGCAACTTCAGCAAAGTCTCAGGATACAAAATCAATGTACAAAAATCACAAGCATTCTTATACACCAACAACAGACAAACAGAGAGCCAAATCATGAGTGAACTCCCATTCACAATTGCTTCAAAGAGAATAAAATACCTAGGAATCCAACTTACAAGGGATGCGAAGGACCTCTTCAAGGAGAACTACAAACCACTGCTCAAGGAAGTAAAAGAGGATACAAACAAATGGAAGAACATTCCATGCTCATGGGTAGGAAGAATCAATATTGTGAAAATGGCCATACTTCCCAAGGTAATTTACAGATTCAATGCCATCCCCATCAAGCTACCAATGCCTTTCTTCACAGAATTGGAAAAAACTACTTTAAAGTTCATATGGAACCAAAAAAGAGCCCGCATCGCCAAGTCAATCCTAAGCCAAAAGAACAAAGCTGGAGGCATCACGCTACCTGACTTCAAACTATACTACAAGGCTACAGTAACCAAAACAGCATGGTACTGGTACCAAAACAGAGATATAGATCAATGGAACAGAACAGAGCCCTCAGAAATAATGCCACATATCTACAACTATCTGATCTTTGACAAACCTGAGAAAAACAAGCAATGGGGAAAGGATTCCCTATTTAATAAATGGTGCTGGGAAAACTGACTAGCCATATGTAGAAAGCTGAAACTGGATCCCTTTCTTACACCTTATACAAAAATCAATTCAAGATGGATTAAAGACTTAAACGTTAGACCTAAAACCATAAAAACCCTAGAAGAAAACCTAGGCATTACCATTCAGGACATAGGCATGGGCAAGGACTTCATGTCTAAAACACCAAAAGCAATGGCAACAAAAGACAAAATTGACAAATGGGATCTAATTAAACTAAAGAGCTTCTGCATAGCAAAAGAAACTACCATCAGAGTGAACAGGCAACCTACAGAATGGGAGAAAATTTTGGCAACCTACTCATCTGACAAAGGGCTAATATCCAGAATCTACAATGAACTCAAACAAATTTACAAGAAAAAAAAACAAACAACCCCATTGAAAAGTGGGCAAAGGACATGAACAGACACTTCTCAAAAGAAGACATTTATGCAGCCAAAAAACACATGAAAAAATGTTCATCATCACTGGCCATCAGAGAAATGCAAATCAAAACCACAATGAGATACCATCTCACACCAGTTAGAATGGCAATCATTAAAAAGTCAGGAAACAACAGGTGCTGGAGAGGATGTGGAGAAATAGGAACACTTTTACACTGTTGGTGGGACTCTAAACTAGTTCAACCCTTGTGGAAGTCAGTGTGGCGATTCCTCAGGGATCTAGAACTGGAAATACGATTTGACCCAGCCATCCCATTACTAGGTATATACCCAAAGGACTATAAATCATGCTGCTATAAAGACACATGCATACATATGTTTATTGCGGCATTATTCACAATATCAAAGACTTGGAACCAACCCAAATGTCCAACGATAGACTGGATTAAGAAAATGTGGCACATATACACCATGGAATACTATGCAGCCATAAAAAATGATGAGTTCATGTCCTTTGTAGGGACATGGGTGAAATTGGAAATCATCATTCTCAGTAAACTATCACAAGAACAAAAAAGCAGACACCGCATATTCTCACTCATAGGTGGGAATTGAACAATGAGATCACATGGACACAGGAAGGGGAATATCACACTCTGTGGACTGTTGTGGGGTGGGGGGAGCGGGGAGGGATAGGATTGGGAGATATACCTAATGCTAGATGATGAGTTAGTGTGTGCAGCGCACCAGCATGGCACATGTATACATATGTAACTAACCTGCACAATGTGCACATGTACCCTAAAACTTAAAGTATAATAAAAAAAAAAAAGATGTCAGGTAGTTCTTTTACATCGTTGTTTACAAAATCTTACTGGACAAGATAGAGGAACATGAGCTGCATGTGGCTTAATGAGGGAATATTAATGATGATGATGATGATCATGATGATGACGATGATGATGATGATGATGGTGATGGTGATCACAGCAGAGATACACTGTCTACCATAAATGTGTGCTCTCACCAACTGTTAACACTGGGAACTGGCTGCCCAGTCAGGGGCCACATTTTTTGGTGCCTTTTTTGAAGCTAGGTGAGGCCATGTGATTAGTGCTCCTCATTGGAATGTGAGTTGAAGTGATTTATTTCACTTCTGATGGTGTTAGTTATAAACCTTCTTTTTTATTTTCTTCTGCCTAGATAAAGAAGACACTGAGGCCCTAAGGGGTGGCAGAGCTACCAAATAAAAAGAGCCTCACCACTGAATCACAACATGGAAGAAAGCCATCTGCCAACCAGGACAGCCCACAATGAATTGTTATATAGCACTGAAATATTTGGGTTATTTGTTATTACAGCTAGTATTTCCCAAACTAACACAATGATAAAGATAGTCAGTAATAATAGACCACTCTGATGGTTAATATTAGGTGTCAACTTGACTGGATTGAGGGATGCCCAGGTGGCTGAAGAAGCGTTGTTCCTGGGTGTGTCTGCGAGGGTACTGCCAGGTGAGATTGGCTTTTGAGTCAGTGGACTAGGAAGAAAGACCCACCAATTGGTGGGCACCATCCAACTGGCTGCCAGCAAGGCTGGAACAAAGCAGGTAGAAGAAGGGAGATAAGCAGCTTGCTGCTGAGTCTTCCCACTCTCCCTCTTCCCTTGCCATGCTGGACACTTGGCTTCCTCTCTTCCTGGTCTTCGACATCAGACTCCAGGTTCCTTGGCCTTTTGAACTGTAGGATTTGCACCAGCAGACTCCCAGAAGCTCTCGGGCCTTCAGCCTCAGACTGATGCTTGCATTGTCAGCTTCCCTGGTTTTGAGGCTTTTGGACTTGGACTGAGCCACACTACTGGCTTCTCTATTTCTCCGGCTTGCAGATGACTTATGATGGGACTTTGCCTTGTAATTGTCTGAGCCAATTGTGTAAGCCAATTCTCCCTAATAAACTCCCTTTATGTATATATATATATATATAAAGCAGTTTTGTTTTGTTTTTTTGAGACAGAGTCTTGCTCTTGTTGCCCAGGCTGGAGGGCAGTGGCGTGATCTCGGCTCACTGCAACTCCACCTCCCAGGTTCAAGTGATTTTTCTGCCTCAGCCTCCTGAGTAGTTGGGATTACAGGCACCCACCACCACACCAGGCTAATTTTTGTACTTTTAGTAAAGATGGGGTTTTCCCATTTTGGCCAGGCTGGTCTCAAACTCCTGACCTCAGGTGATCCGCCCGCCTTGGCCTTCCAAAGTGCTGGGATTACAGGTGTGAGCCATTGCACCCAGCCATATAAAGCAGTTTTTACATATATCCTCTTGGTTCTGTCTCTCTGGAGAACCCTGACTAATACAACTACTTACTATGTGTCAGGTATTATGCTAAGCAATTTATATACATTATCCCATTTAAAGTGTATCCCGGACTCTCAGAAGTAGATATGTTATCTCCTTTTAAAGGGGGAAAAAAACCCATAATGTAGACAATTGCATAATTTATCAAGGGTAATTAAAATATTGTATCTTTTACATAATAGATTTTAGAACCATGTCTAGGATCTCTTTTCAACCCAAACTCTTAACTACAATGTGGTATTTATAGGTTTGAAATTGATAGAATGACCTTATCCAAAGAGCCTGATTAATGAAATGATGCCCACCTAGCGGGAATGCTGAGGTTTAACATATCAATCAATGAACTGGATGAAGATATACAGTTCTGCATATCAAACCTGCAGGTGACAGGGAGCTGACAGAGATAAGTAGACTATATGAGAGAAAAGGATGAAAACGTCTATTAAAAGAATGCAGAAACGACTGGGGTCTTACAAATTAAAAGTAAATAAGGTTAAATATAAGTTTCTGTTATCATAGCCAGTAAACAAATTAGATAGGTACACAATGGGAGTGGCATGGCTTAGTAGTGACAAGAGTTATATGACAAAGTTTAGTTGTCAGTGCATTCAATATGGGTCAATAAATTGATGTGATTATCAGAGACAAATGTAATATTGGGCTAAATTAACAGTGTATCTAAAACATGAGAGGTAACAGCAGAACTCCACATTTTAAGAAAAAGATTGGTAAGTGTCCAAGATACGGAAGCATCTTGAACTCAAGTCAATTAAGAAATAACAAGATGTTGTAGATGCTTGTCCTGAAAAAAAATACTTAGGTGAATTATATTATGTGTCTTTAATTATATAACAGTTTGTCATACGGAAGAGTAAGTTTTGGTATAACTTCAACAGTTGGAACAATAATCACAGAATGTAAGCTCAGGAAAAGTGATTTGGGTGTCACTGTAAGGAGAAACTTTCAAATACTGAGACTTGTCAAGAGCTGGAAGGGGCTTTCCTGTGAGGTAATGAGATTTCCATTATTGGAGGCATCGAAGCGTAGTCTATTTTGCAAGATTAATCCAATGCTGAAATTAACAAAATAATCATGAAATTCTCCTCCCAAACTGAGAAACTACAATTAAATGGATGATTTATAGCTAAATTTTAATCAGTTCATACCCAAATCAGTAACCACTTTATAAGTTGTGAAGATTGAGTTATTAATAACTTTCCTGAAGCATGGTGAATAGAATGAGACAAAAATCTAATAAAAAAAGAAATATGCAGCGTTTCAGCCTTTGTATACCCAGCTCACCACCATTAACTGAATTTTGAACAATCCACTTCACTCTACCTGCAGAGGCACAGCCACAAATAAACACAGAACACAAATAAGCTATAAATAAATAAATATCCCAATTATAGTCTGTGCTTATGATTATGTGTGTGGAAAGAGCTCATTGTTTATAAGACTTGGGTGACAGGATTGCAAAGAGCTTGTTCATTTCGCATTGAGCCTTCAATGAGCTATAACAGTAAATTTTTTGTGTAAAGAAGAAAAGGAAAATGGATGCTCAATAATATTTTGCCCAGCATATACAATTTTTTTATCTAGTGAAATTTACAGACTTAGAGACTTGACCATTTAGTCCAAAAATGTTAGAAATATCTTTCTTTTCTAAAGCAATGTTTCTTTCCTGAAGTGATAGGTACTGCACCGTAAATTGAATGCCCCTACATGAAACCAGTAAGAAATGTCTCTTATATTTCTTTAATGGTTTGTAGCTTGATTTTTGTTAATCTGAAAAATGCAGCTGGGACAGTAGTTTATCAATATGAGTAACATGACTGGCTTGGGTATTTTACAGTCATGCAGAACTTTACCCCTTTCCTTCCTGAGCTAGTCCTCCATGATATAATACTGTACCAAACTTCATTTTTTATATTCTTAACACTGTTACTCTCTTCTTGTGTTGTTTTATAAAATTCTGTGAGGATAGCATTTTAAGGACATTTATATAGAGAGAGAGCATTCTTTCCATCACCAGTAGCAATTCCATAGTACTAGAAACACCTCACAATGCAGAGAATGAAATGGTTATAGTCAAGTGAGAGCCACCAGATTTGATTCTCCATATAGAATTATTTTTAAAGGGAAAAATATTTCCTTTTGGTTTAACTAAACCAGAGCTTAATTGAGAGCTGAAAGCAAGCTCTATGGCCAATTTCCCTTGGACTCTAGGTTAAGTTATTTGAACTCTCATCCTTCTCTCCATATGTAAGGCAAAAAAATAGTTATCTGGCACAACTATGTTTGACAGCCTAAGTGCTAAACTCTATACAACTTTATGGGGATCCATGGATAAACAAATCATAGCTCTTGCCACTGAGGAATTCAGTTTGATAGGGATCTCTATACATGAGATTACTAGTTAACAAAGACTTGCACGCTAAAGCAATACTGAGATAGCACTTCTATACTTCATATTAACAGAGATGTATTATTCACTCGTTCATTCCACAGGTATTTATTGGGCATGTACTATGTGCCAAGCACCATTCTAGGCGCTGGGTATAAAACAAAGAATTAAAGAGAAAAAAAGATCCTTGCCCTAGCAGAGCTTAAATTCTACTAAAAATGATAATGTTCCAGTCTAGTCAACCCTAAGTGAGGCAAGCACTTTCATATGTAGATGGTGTTATTCTTCATAATATTAGTAATAATGTTTGAGAAGAAATTTTGAAATATGTAGAAGATTAAACTTCTTTCTTAAAAATCAGACAAACAAATAATACACCTTCCTTATTCCCATCTCCCCCTTGAGCTTCTATTTTATTTTTCTTCCATTACAAACTTCTTGAATAAATCATCTATACTTGCTGTTCTTTATCTTCACCTCCCACTTAACATGTCTCCAGATTATTTCTACATCATAACATCTACTGAACTGACTTCCTACATATCAACAAAAACCATTTATTCATTTCAATTAAACCAATAAACATCTGTCCAGGATTTTGTATACCTGACTTTCCCACAGCATTTGTTACAGTTGACCACTGCTCCCTTTTACAGTTCTCATGCCTTTGATTTGTGATACTGTTCTTATCTGCTGCCCCTCCTCCATCTCTGTCAATCTACCTTTTCCAGCTCTACCTTCTTCATTTGACAAAAAAAAAAATAAATAACTAAATGGTGGTAATCATTGGGCCTTTACCTTGGCCATAATGTCACCTAACTCCATACTCTCTGCTCAGGTAACTCCCATAACCTCTATAATCATCTGTGGGCAAAAGACGTTTGAATATGTATATCCAACTGTATTCTCCCCTGAGTTATGTGCCCTCAGGCTTGAGCTGATCTAGTTCACCCCTTATTTGACATTTCCACTTATACTTCTTTCAGCCATCTCAAACTCAACATCATTATTCCCATCCCACTCTAAACAAACTGCTCTTCTTCTAGTGCTCCCTCACTCAGTGAATGACACTAACCCAGTTTCATAAGCCTGGGGTCATCCTTGCTTCCTCCCTATTTTCAACTCCCACCACCAGTATCACAAAATCTCGCCAGCTCAACCTCCGAAATATCTGTCAAATATGTCCTCTTCTCTCTTCTCCACCATCAACACCTTAAGCTCCATCTTCTCTGGCCTAAACTCCTAACTGAAATCTCTGCAGCAACTCTTTGTCCTCAAAAAAATTCCCTATTTCCTAGCCAAAGTAGTGATAAAATCTGCTTCAATAGTTTCTTATATCATTAGAATTCAAAATATTTACCATACTTTAAAATCTGTAAAGCCTGGTCCTTCAACCTCTCCAGCTCTTTTCCTCACTCATGCAACTTCAGCCAGAATTGTACAATTTCAAGGTCTTGGTATTTCTAGGAATCTCTTTCTCTTTGGATCTTCAAATACTCTGATCCTTCTCCAGGAGACTCCGTGCCTGTTGCCACTGCCTCTCTTCAACCTGCTGGCCGAGTTTCATTCTTCAGGCATCACCACTTTTTTCGAGAGGTTTTACTTGACCTCCTTCTTTTAAGTCAGGATTTTCTGTTGTGTGATAATCTCACTAGATAAACTCTGTACGAAATGTTCATCAAATGCTCAACACATTTAAATATATTTGTTTTCCCTGCCAAATTGTAAACTCCCTAAAAGAACTCTGTGTATCTTATTTACAAGCGTATTTTAGAAACAAACACAGTGCTAGTTATGAGATAGCTATTCAGTATGTTTTTGTTGAATAAAAGAAGAAATAAATAAATGAATGACTTTATTAAAGGTACTCAAAGTTCTGGCCTAAGAAAACTCAAGATAAGTAACAAATATAATTGATAAAATTTGATCATCATGTTATATATTAAAACAAAAAAATTAAACTACCCAAAGCACAAAACTCAAAAAAATAGTTAAGTATAGCGAGCAGGGATTGGCAACCTTTTTCTGTAAATAACTGGATAGTAAATATTTTTGGCTTTTGGGGCCACAGTGTCTCTCTGTCATAACTTCTAAACTGGCTATTTTATCCCAAAATGAACTATGCACAATATGTTAACAAATGATTGTGGCTGTGTTCCAGTAAACTTTATTTACAAAAAACAATGGTAGGCTGGATATGGCCCAAGGGTCATAGTTCTCTGATCTCTTCATTAAATGTCCACATGATAGTACATTTGGTTTAAAAAAATGATATTCACAAAGTATGTTCTATAATATGCTTAGATTACAGTGTCAAGAAAAGAAATCTGGGGTTCTCCAAATATTACACAGAGAGTTAAACTAATATGGTTAAAATATTTGCATGGAAAAAGCTTAAAAACTTTAAAAAAAAGTTAAAAGCAATTACCAGTGGGTCATGAATGTATGGAGAATTGATTTCTCTTTGAGCTTTTCTGAACTTTCTTAGACATTAACCATTTGTTTTATATTTAGAAATAATTCATCATTTTAATAATTAGGGGAAAATAAGCATTAAAGGTATTTAAGTGTAAAGAAAATTTACCCATAAATAACTAGAAGAAAATATGTGGGAAACATTTATTTGACTTACTGATAAACTTCTATTATTAAAATTTATGAAATATATTTCAAAGAAAAAAACTAAAATACATAATATCGCAATCAAATATTTTATGAAAATAAGTATTTCAAGTACCCAAAACAACCTGGGATGTTTTATGCAGAAAATCTGATAGAGAAACATTAATATATTATCTATATTAAGAACCTATTGGTAATAAGAAAGATTCTAGTGTTTTCAGCAACTAAAGAATAAAAAAATGTCAAACAGGCAATTCATGAAACTACACACATCTCACAAACATATGAAAACCATCCACATCCAAACTCAAAAGAAGGCAATCAAGTTAAACACCAAGGCAAATGGCCCTCAACTGTAAAAATCCATTGAAAACACAATTTTACTTTATATCCTCAGTAAAATGAAGAAAGTTATTAAATTAATAAAATAAGAACAGGTTGCCAGGCATGGTGGCTCATGTCTATAATTCCAGCACTTTGGGAGGACGAGGTGGATGGATTGCCTGAGCTCAGGAGTTTGAGACCAGCCTGGGAAACATGATAAAACCTTGTCTCTACTAAAAATACAAAAAATTAGCCAGGCATGCTGGCACACACCTGTGGTCCCCGCTACTTGGGAGGGTGAGGTGGGAGGATCACTTGACCCTGGGAGGCAGAGGTTGCAGTGAATCAAGATTTCACCACTGCACTCCAACCTGGGTGACAGAGTAAGACCTCATCCCAAAAACAAGAAACAAAACAAAAACAAGCTACTTTAAAAGGTTATAACTTGAAAAAAAGAAAGATTTTGCGGCCGGGCTTGGTGGCCCACGCCTGTAATCCCGGCACTTCTGGAGGCCAAGGTGGGTGGATCACATGAGGTCAGGAGTTCGAGACCAGCCTGGCCAACATGGTGAAACCCCATCTCTACTAAAAATACAAAAATTAGCTGGGCGTGGTGGCATGCACCTGTAATCCTAGCTACTCGGGAGGCTGAGGCAGGAGAAACACTTGAACCCAGGAGACAGAGGTTGCAGTGAGCTGAGATTGCACCACTGCACTCCAGCCTGGGTGACACAGCGAAACTCAGTCTCAAAAAAAAGAGAAAGATTTTGCAAAGAAAACTACCACATGAGTAGGTGTGCTGAAATTAAAAACACATGCACACAATAGAGGCAGTGTTACGGGTTTAACTGTGTTCCTGAAAAGTATATATTGAAATCCTAGCCCCCACAGAATTTGACCTTATTTGGAAATAGGGTCATTTTAGATTTGATTAGTTAAGATGTCATACTGGAATAGGTGAGCCCTTAATCCAATATGACTGGTGTCCTAATAGGAAGAGGAGAGCGATTCAGAAAGAATAACTGCTATGTAAAGACACAGAGACACACAGCGAGAAGAAAGCCATGTGAATGAAGATGGAGGCAGAGGAGTGAATTACGATACCACAAGCCAAAGAATGTCTCAAGCCATCAGAAGCTAAAGAGGCAAGAAAGGATCCTCCTCTAGTGGCTTAGAGGAAGCATGGCCCTGCCAACACCTTGGTTTCAGACTGCTAGCCTCAGAACTGGGAGAGAATACATTTCTGTTGTTTTAAGCCTCTTATTTAATGGTACTTGGTTATGGCAGCCATAGGAATCTAATATAGACAGTAAATAACAGAATGTGCAATCCTAAAAGAACCCATGAAAAATCCTCTCCAGTGGCTTTCCACTGTCCCCAGCGTAAAATCCATTCATCTTAACAAAGTCTTCAAGACTTTTACCTGATGTGGCCACTGCTTACAACCAAACTTCATCTCCCAAGCACTGCTGCCTCACCTACTATGTTTTATTCTGGCCATCTTTGAGTACCTCAGGGATGTTAGCTCCCTTGAGCTAAGGCAAATGCCTTCGCTGTCTTGGGGCTTTGCACATCCTGTTCCCTATGCCTGGAACACTCTTCCCTCCACTTTCTCTCTGCTTGGCTCCTTCTCATACTTCTCTCCTTCTCAGCAAAAATGTTACTTTCTCAAGAGGCATTCCTTAATCATCTCTAAAGTTACCATCCCCTCTCCCAGTCTTGATATTTCCTATTATGGTAATCAGTTTCTGCCATAGAAAACAGCATAGTTAAGAGGAGTCTAACTTAACTTAGATGGGGTACTTAGGGACAGCCTCTTGACGTGTTGGACCACTGAATGGGTAAAACCATTTTACTATGATATTAAATACTATTTCTGAGAAGCATAACTTGGGAGAAATCTTTCAGGAATACATTTGGCTCAATGTATTCAGAGGCTTCAAAAATATGTTCTAAGAAAAAAATGGGGGAAAAGGGACAGTTTTTCATTTCAAAAGAATTCCAGTCAATGAATGTCAAAGGAAAGAGGGAAATACAGTATCACCATTAGGCAAACACCACAGTAATAATTATTGCTGATAAGATCCACTAATGGATGCTAAGATTAATGGGCAAAAGTTGAGGAGAAATAGGATATTTGTGTAAGTCTCAAAGTTATCTCCCTCAAGATATTTATTAATAAAAAGAGAAAATACAGAATACTGGATCAGATCTCAGGACAGAAAAACATGTTGCTGGAAAAATTGGCAAAATTTGAATAAGATCTCTAGTTTTGTCTTTGCACAAATGTCAATTTCCTGATTGCATAATTGAATTGTGATTATGTAAAGCATTAATATTAAGGGAAACTTGTTGAAGGGTACAAGGTACTCCACATCATTTTTGCAACTGTTTTGTCAGACTAAAATTATTTCAAAATAAAGTTAAAAATTTAAAAATTAATTTTAAAAAGTCACAGGGAAAAGAGAACATTGATCTATCAAGATGTAAAATTCACTGGTTCTGCCTCCAGGAGGTAGAAAGAAACTTGCTTGGTTATTTAGACCTTGCTTGGCCTACACTGAATGCATGCATGTCTGTATTGAAAATGCAGGCTTTAAAAAAGTTCATCCAGAAAAGAAAAACAAAGTTGGAGGTCTCACATTTTCTAATTTCAAAACTTACTACAAAGCAGGGAAAAGCTTCATGACATTGAAATTGGTAATGATTTCTTTTATTTAAAAAATTATAAATTTTTTTATTTTACTTTAAGTTCTAGGGTACACATGCACAACGTGCAGGTTTGTTACATATGTATACATGTGCTATGTTGGTGTGCTGCACCCGTTAACTCGTCATTTACATTAGGTATACCTCCTAATGCTATCCCTCCCCCCTCCCCCCAACCCCCAGCAGGCCCCAGTGTGTGATGTTCCCCACCCTGTGTCCATGTGTTCTCATTGTTCAATTCCCACCTATGAGTGAGAACATGTGGTGTTTGGTTTTTTGTCCTTGCGATAGTTTGCTGAGAATGATGGTTTCCAGCTTCATCCATGTCCCTATAAAGGACATGAACGCATCCTTTTTTATGGCTGCATAGTATTCTATGGTGTATATGTGCCACATTTTCTTAATCCATTCTATCATTGATGGGCATTTGGGTTGGTTCCAAGTCTTTGCTATTGTGAATAGTGCTGCAATAAACATACGTGTGCATGTGTCTTTATAGCAGCATGATTTATAATCCTTTGGGTATATGCCCAGTAATGGGATGGCTGGGTCAAATGGTATCTCTAGTTCTAGATCCTTGAGGAATGGCCACACTGACTTCCACAATGGTTGAACTAGTTTAGAGTCCCACCAACAGTGTAAAAGTGTTCCTATTTCTCCACATCCTCTCCAGCACCTGTTGTTTCCTGACTTTTTAATGATTGCCATTCTAATTGGTGTGATTTCTTGATATACTACCAAAAGTACATGCAATAAAATAAAAAATAAATTGAATTTCAAAGTTAGAAACTTTTGTGTATCAAAGAACACCATCCACAGGATGGAAAGGCAACCATGGAATGGAAGAAAATTTTTGTAAATCTTATATTTGATGGGGATTAATGTCCAGAATATATAAATAACTCCTAAAACTTAACAAAAGAAAACAAGTCCGTTAAAAAATGGGAAAAGATCTTTAACAGTCAAAGAATATACCCCAAAGATAAACAGATGGACAATAAGTACATGAGAAGATACTTAACCATCACTAATCTTTAGAGAAATGCAAATCAAAACCATGAAGAGACACGACTTCACACCTGACAGAATAACCATTATTTTTAAAAAGAAAGAAAGAAAATAACTGTTGGTGAGAACATAGAGAAACTGGAATCCTTGTGCATTGCTGGTAGCAATTGTGGAAGCAGTGGAAAACAAAATGGCAGTTCCTCAAAAAATTAAACATAGAATTACCATATGATCCAGCAATTCCACTTCAGGGTATGTACTCAAAGGAAGTGAAAACAGAGACTTGAAGAGATAATGTACACCAATGTTCACAGCAGACTTATTTACAATAGCCAAAAGGTAAAGTAATCCAAATATCCTTCAATGGAGGAATGAATAAACAAAATTTAGTATACATACAAAATAGAATACGAGCCTTAAAAAGGAAGGAAATTCTGACATATGCTACAACATGGATGAAACCTGAAGACATTTATTTAGTAACATGAGTCAACACAAAAGGACAAATATTGTATGATTTCAACTACATAAGGTGCCTAGTGTAGTCAAATTCCTAGAGATGGAAAGTAGAATGCTAGCTGCCAGTGGCTTAGGGGAGGATAAAAAGAGGAATTATCGTTATGAAACAGAGTTTCAGCTTGAAAAGGGGGAAAAGCTCTGGAGATGAATGGTGGTTCCGGTTCCACACAATGTGAATGACCAGCGTCACCAGACTCTACACTTAAAAATGTTTAAAATGGTAAATTTTATGTTACGTACGTTTTATCACAATAAAAAAATATATTTTAGCTCAAAAGTTCTAATTTTGGGAACTTTTATCAAGAAAATAACATGAAAAAATCAAAAAAGCTTCCTGTACAAGATGTATCATTATTTAGAATAGCCCAACACAAGAAAGAGCCTAAATGTCCAACAATAAAAGAATGGTTAATTAAAGTATGTTATGACCACACAGAGTTACGATACAGCCATTAAGAAGATTTTAATAAAAAGGAGTAAATGCTTATGTTATTATGCTTTCATAAAATAATGTACAAATGCATAAGAAGTTATAAAGAAAATAAATCACAAGTTAACCATGGGTTTTCACACTGTGCTAGCAATATTTTCTATTGCTTCAATAAAACAATATTTGGGGGAGGGAAACAGCAGTAGGTTCTCCAAGGTAGCCATCAATCCTACAGATCCAGGATTTCTCTCTTTTTTTTTTTTTGAGATGGGGTCTCACTCTGTTGCTCAGGCTGGAGTCCAGTAGCGCCATCTCAGCTCCCTGCAAACTCCGCCTCCCGGGTTCAAGGATTCTTCTGCCTCAGCCTCCCGAGTAGCTGGGACTACAGGCACTCACCACCACACCCAGGTAATTTTTGTATTTTTAGTAGAGACGGGGTTTCACCATATTGGCCAGGCTGGTCTCGAACTCCTGACCTCGTGATCCGCCCACCTCAGCCTCCCAAAGTGCTGGGATTACAGGCGTGAGCCACCACGCCTGGCCAAATTCCAGGATTTTTCTACTTGGCCTATCTGAATATGGGCACTTAGGAAGTAACAGGACTATATGGAATTTTCAAGAGGAGAGTAAATAACTTCTTGTAGTTCTGACTGTGCTGGGCACTGAATTACACACTAGAGCTGCACTATGTAATGCAGACCTCAGAACTGTGAACCTATAGACATTATTTCCTCTACTCTTCTAGGGAAGAAACTAAGACTCAACAAAGCTAAGCAACTTACTTATCTATTGAAATGGCAGAGCTGAAACCAGAACCCCTCTGATTCTACAGCTTATGTTCTTTTTTTTTGAGACAGACTCTCGCTCTGTCGCCCAAGCTGGAGTGCAGTGGTGCAATCTCAGCTCACTGCAAATTCTGCCTCCCGGGTTCAAGCGATTCTCCTGCCTCAGCCTCCCGAGTAGCTGGACTACAGGCGCGTGCCACCATGCCCAGCTAATTTTTTGTATTTTTAGTAGAGACGGGGTTTCACCGTGTTAGCCAGGATGGTCTCGATCTCCTGGCCTCTTGATCTGCCCGCCTCAGCCTCCCAAAGTGCTGGGATTACAGGCGTGAGCCACCGCGCCCAGCCTACAGCTTATGTTCTTTCTACACTGTAAGTCTCCAGTGTATTCAACTTGGGGCAAAAGGAGTGCAGTGGGCACTGGAATAATTATATTGATCCCTGGGAGGCATTTAATGCAAGGCAACCTCTCTATGTCCAACAGGACTACAATACATTCAGAATCATTTAAACTCAAGGATTTGACAGCAAAACCATCTGTGGAGACGTTCAATATGGTATATAACAAATTATGCTCACGTAGAATGGAGGACGTTTTATTGCATATAATTTCAGGAAAAAATACATATTCTAGGGGCCATCTTAGTGCATGTATACTACACTTCTGTGAAACTCAAGTGGAAAAAAGATGTAATAATCCCACAAGAGACTGGAAATCCTTTAAGAAAGAGCACATTTGACAAATTATTGCAAAATTAGTTTGTTCATTCAACAAATATTTATTAAGGAATAACACTGAGCTACATACAATACTAGTGTGGAACCAAAAATTATAGGTTTTAAATTTTGAGAGACTGGTATATTTTCATATTTGATAACAAGCCTTGTAAATTTGGGTAGAGAGGCTAATTTCAGAGACAGGAATACTTGGAGAATTTAAAATTCTGTGCTGAAATTGCTCTTATCCATTCACAGAGGAAGAAGATTTTGCAGGATGCTTAAATTCATGTGAACATAGATAGGAGTTTGACTAGAGGACTAATAAATATAATCATTTTCCTGCAAGGCTTGTAGCAGCATGATCATTTAAGTAGTAAAACATGTTTATTTTAGAAAATTTTATTTGTCCACTTAGAAACAGAGCAATCTTGTGTAATTCACCCCATAAAGACTGAACTTGATATGAAATTTCAAACGTTTTTAATTTTTATACTGACTCTCCCTCTAAAATGTTTGTATGAAGGAAATCAACTTGTTTTTTAGCATATTTGGTCCAAACACAATGTGAAACTTCATTTCTTTCACAAAACCTATTTTTAATACCCTCCAACAAAATTCATTGTTATAGATTCACCTTTTTAATTAACTCAACTAAAGATGTTAGCACTACTAAACATGTGTGGCTAAGCTATACCATCCAGTTCCTTGAGAGGAGGTCACTGGCCTGTTTATTTGAAATCTTTATACTTTTTTGACGTAGGTATTTATTGCTACAAACTTCCATCTTAGCACTGCTTTTGCTGTATCTCATGGGTTTTGGTATGTTGTGTTTCCATTTTCATTTGTTTCAAGAACTATTTTTATTTCCTTCTTAATTTCTTCTTCAACTCAATGGTCATTCAGGAGCACGCTTTTATTTTCCTTGTATTTGTACAGTTTGTAAAGTTCACGTTATTGATTTCCAGTTTTATTCCATTGCGAGCCAAGAAGATAGTTGATATGATTTCAAATTTTAAAAATTTGTTGAGACTTGTTTTGTGGCCTAATATATGGTCTATCATAGAGAATGTTTCATGTGCTGATGAGAAGAATGTATATTCTGCAGCTGTTGAATAAAATGTTCCATAAAAGTCTGTTAGGTCCATTTGGTCTAAAGTGCAGTTTAAATCCAATGTTTCTTTGTTGATTTTCTGTCTAGATGATCTGTCCAATGCTGAGAGTGGGGTGTTAAAGTCCCCAACTGTTATTGTATTGAAGCCTGTCTCTCCCTTTATATCTAATAATAATTGCTTTATGTATCTGGATGCTCCAGTGTTAGGTGCATATGTAATTAGAATTGTTAAGTCCTCTTGGTCAATTGACCCCTTTATCATTATGTAATGACCTTCTATGTCTCTTTTGACTGTTTTTGACTTAAAGTCTGTTTTATCTAAGTATAGCTACTCCTGTCAGTGTTTAGTTTTCATTTGTGTGGAGTATCTTTTTCCATCATTTCACTTTCAGTGTATACGAGTCTTTACAGGTGAAATAAATTTCTTTAGGCTGCATATAGTTTGGTCATGTTATTATTTTTTCATCCATTCAGCCAATCTATATCGTTTAAGTGGGGAAATTAATCTGTTTTGTAAACAGATTGAAGTTTACTGATAGGTGAGGTCTTATTTCTATCATTTTGTTAATTGTTTTCTGGTTGTTTTATGTATCATCTATTCCTTTCCTTCTCTCATTGTTTATTGTGATTCGGTGGTTTTCTGTAGTGGTAACATTTGATTCCTGTCTCTTTGATATTTGTGTGTCCGCTCAATCAGTGAGTTTTTAAACTTTTGTGTGTTCACACCATATTGTCACTCATATGTGGAGCTAAAAAAGTTGATCTCATGAAGGTAGAGAGTAGAATGATGCTTACCAGAGGCTGAGAAGAGTGTGGGGTGAAGGTGGTGGCAGGGGGGTAGTGACAGAGAGAGGTTGATTAATGGGTACAAACGTACAGATAGAAGAAATAAGTTCTAGTGTTTCACAGAACAGTAAGGTGACTATAGTGAACAATATATTGTATATTTCAAAATAGCTAGAACAGAAGATTTGAGCTGTTCACAACACAAAGAAATGATAAATGTTAGAGGTGCTGGATATCCTAAATACCCTGATTTAATCATTACACATTGCATGCATGTATCAAAATATCACATGTATCCATAAGTATGTACAAATATTGTATAACAATACAAAATATACCATCCAGATCATGGTTTAAGTGATTCTCAGAGTACTGACAGGCTCACACCTTCTGCCTCAATTGCCCCCTCTATCAAGACAAAGGTTGTAGCCCCATAATTCAGAAATCCTCTTATTATATCCCAGGGTTTACAGAATCTTCATAGCCTATTCTTTTCATTTCAAAATTCATGTTCCTGTATTTCCATACTGTTGCCTTTTGCAAGGGTTTTTTTTCCAGCCTCTCATGAAAGTATAGTTTCTGCAATGGCCTTTGTAACAACTTGAATGGAGCTGGAGGCCACTAAACTAAGTGAAGTAACTCAGGAATGGAAAACCAAATATCATATGTTACCACTTATAAGTTGGGGCTAAGTTATGAGGATGAAAAGGCATAAGAATGATAAAATGAACTTTGGGGACTCAGGGGAAGGGGTGGGATGGTGGTGATGGATAAAAGACTACATATTGGGTACAGTGTACACTGCTTGGGTGATGGGTGCACCAAAATCCAGAAATCACCACTAAAGAACTTATCCATGTAACCAAAAACCACTTTACCCCAAAAACTATTTAAATAAATTTAAAATAAGATATTAATAAATTCATTGAAGAAAAAAAGAAGTATGTTTTTCTGACTTTGGCTTATGTCTCAACCCCTTTATGCTGTCTCTCGGGTTTCTCTTATTCCACGGTATAGTCTTCTCATTCCAAGACCACTGCGGATGGAGAAAGCTTTGTCCAATCCCAATCCCACCCTAGCTCCTGCACCAGGCCCCCAGGATCCACTTGGATCCAATCCATTTATTTTAGGATCCCTTTCATCTGGGAAGGGAAAAAAAAGAGGTTTTGCCAATATAGGGCTCAATGCTAGATGAAAATAGAAAATACTTTGGGAAAATCCAGTTGACCTGACATATTATGATGAGTGGCTTCAATATTCTCTAAATGCCATTAGCAGGTTCAATGTTTGTCTTAAAATATAAAAAGTAACCAGGGTGCTACCTAGGATGTTATATTTTAGAAGTCACATTTGTGACACTGGCTAGGCAATGGCAATCCAACAACGCTCTTAAAATTAGTACATTTTGGTGATGTTCACATTTTTATCCTAGGAAGACTCAATGAAATAATTTTTCTAATCATCATTCTGGCTGTAGTGAAACAAGGCCAAATTCTCTTTTGTCCCATAAATAAAACTGATGATGATTAAAAGAAATCTTTATTACAGTGCTTTCCAAAGTGTCACACACTTACCTATTGCTTCTAAGGCAAAGTATGCTTAGGTAAGTTTGGTTAACATTAGGTAAGTCTGCCACCTGATTCTTTTCATACCTTCAGTAAAAGATCATTTCAGAAATGCAGACTTAGCTAAAGATAGAAAATTTATATTATTACTAAATAAATGTTGAACTCGTTCTGGAAAAATAAAATAAAATAAAACAGGTTTTACAGCATTTTAAAGTTCTCCATGTCCCTAAATGTTATGTCATGAGATCATCTTGTAGACAAAAGGTATTAAGAAGGTCTGAAAAGCCTCAGTGAGCAATTTAAAAATAATGCAGTCATTACTGAAGAATTTTAATCTTACTTCTTAAATGTGGCTCGTGCCTAGAAATACCTGTTAAAATGCTAATCTTATGGATTTGCTAAACCATTCTTTCTTCCACCGAAGAATGTGCAAGCTTTGCAGCAAGTCATCTCTAAAGTTTTCTAGCTCAATTTCTTCAAATGGCAAATCCCTTATTTAAGACTCTTCAACAGACATTTAAGTGAGGCAGAAGAACCGAGGCTGACCAGAAGGCCTGATCTTCCTGTTAGTGTTGTAGGAATTTTGCATATGCATTTTTCCAATGTTGGTGACCAGTCAAAATACACTGATCACATCTCTTACGATTTTTCCTAGGGAGCAAAAATCACTTGAAAAGGCTATTTTTAAAAAATCTTTGATTTAATAATAAATTTTGAGAAAGGTCATCATGCAATACCTACTCCAAAGGTCACACAACTACATGTGTTATTAGTCTACTTTTATGAAATGGAGGCAAGACAACATCAGAGACATTTTCAACGGAACAAGTGCAAAGGCCACTGCATCATCAGTATTCATTCAGTCTCATAACTATTACAATCTTATTTATGTATTCATTCATTCAGTCTTAATGCTACAGTAAACAGATACATCTGGAAGGAAGAGGGAGAAAAAGGACAAGATATAATGACTCTTTGTAAAAGCGTTAGGTTTTGACTATGTAAGCTTCTAAACCAAGAAAACCCAAGCAGCCAGTTAATGGATATGCATTAGGTCAGAGCATGAAGGGCTAAGAGACAGGTTAAGTGACAGATGAGGGAGTAGTTTTACTGGAAAAGATCAGAGATGAGTTACTTTGTCCAACACCATTCAGCTCTGTCTGGGGAGGGAGAGAAAATGCACCCTGAGGGCATGGTTTCATGCAGAAGAATATTGAGGAAGCTGAGACAGTGGGGCCAAGAAGTGGCACCCACCCCAAACTTTGCATGAGGGCCTAAAGAAGGGACACTATGTCAACTGTTGTAGAAGTGAATAGGCATTTAAAGACTGGGGTGGACCACAGATTCTCTGTCCACATACAGTGCCCAAAGTTGCTGTGGTTCTCTTCTATGTCTCCAAATATATATCATCATCTTTATTTTTGGGGAGTTCTCTAGAATGTTCACGTTCTCTGGAGCTCCATATGGCATCTCATTCTTTAAACTCACTTTAGTAGTTTCAAATAACAGGCATATTCTGATGATTCCCAAATGACTGCATAAAGTCCAATTTATTTTCTGTATCTGATTGCTGACCATACTCCTCTACCTTGATGTTCCATAGATGCCTCAAGTAACATATATATCTGACCTCACTACCTCTCTCATCACATAATTCTCACCTTCCTGAATTATGGATTTTTGTGATCAGTGTCAACTTGTCACTTGGTACACCTATCCATGTAATAAAAATTAATTAATTAATTAATTTGCCACTACCATAAACCAAGAATAGGGAATAAGTACAATGGGAAAACCAACTGAAATACCAAAACAAAATGATCATATGGTAATAATAATAGATAACATGTGATAAGTCCTTCCTAAATGCCAGGCATATTCTAAGTGCTCTGCCTGCATTAATTCATGTAATCTATATGCTTACTGAATGATAATTACTAAGAACTGTGCTAGGGTATGTCACACACATATGCATTTACAAATGGCATATATAAATTCCATTCGTTTAATTAGCAAAACTCCTATAAGGTGAGCATTAGTCCCTCACTTTCCTTTTAAGGAAATAGGAGCAATAAAATTAATAGCAATAGCTAGCATTTATGAGAACCTATCATGACATAAGTTCCATGCTAAGTGACTTACAAGGATGTAGGGATCAGTTCACTTTACCAATAAGGAAATTAAGACCCAGGTCATACAATTACTAAGTATCAGAATTGAGATTTAAACCCAACTGTATGCAAATTCAACATTCTTTCCATTATTAATATAATAGGTTATCTTTATAATTTTCTGTTTATTAAGATAGGAACAGACGCAAAAATTTTCAGAAAAATTTCATCAAAACACAATTATAGTCACAAACTTCCAGGGTTTAATTTGTGTTTATGTTAACTATTGAGTAAAGAGAAATATGTATTTTGATGTCAAATAAATGAGATGTTACTCAATATCCCTGAAAACCCTATTGCCCAGTGCTCACTGCACTTCGTGATTATAGCCAATTAGTGGCTGTGTAACCTTGACTCAAAATGCCTCTACTTCCTCAGCTATAAAATAGAAATAATCATAATATACCTAATACCATTTGGCTCTAAATAAATCAATAGGTTTAAAACATTTAGAACAGGCTTTAGCACATGGATTCAAATTTTGTATATTACTATTGTAATTACTATGGCAGCTACAATAATTCATTTCAAATCATCAACACGGATCAAGGCATTGATAGGGTAATTTCTTTTTTTAGAAACAGGATCTCACTATGTTGCCCAGGCTGGCATGCAGTGGACCAACCATAGCTCACTGCAGCCTCAAACTCCTAGGCACAAGCGATCCTCTCACCTCAGCCTCCCTAGTAGCTAGGACTACAGGTATGCACCACAGAGCCCAGCTAATTTTAAATTTTTTGTGGAGCCAGTGTCTTGCTATGTTGTGAGGCTGGTTTCAAACTCCTGGCTTCAAGCAATCCTCCCACCTCAGCCTCCCAAAGTGATGAAATCACAGGTGTGAGTTACCACACCCAGTTAATTTTTTAAACTGTATAAGGAAATCCAACATTATTCAATAGTTACATTCCTGAAAAATTATATACAAATCAAATTTTTAATAAAGTAAATAGCATTCTTGCTGAAAATAAGCTTCATTGGTGGATCGTACTGCACTGTAACTAGTAATTTCCTTTTGTCACTTATCTTTTAAAATGGTAAAGTAGAGAAATATGGATATATATTAACTTTTCTGTGAGTTATATGTGTGTGTATATATATACATATATGTATGTGTATGTAATTTACTTAATGCATGAACAAAATAATTTAGATGCTCAATATAACACCACTGAACTGACTTGGTGATCTAAAAGGGCTAATGCAGCTTACAAATACATGAGCCTTTCTCTGTGGATTGGACATCTACACATTCTCAGTACTTATTTTTATCCTTGGAATACCTTCAGGGAATGTCATGTTGCTTTCCAGGCTAGTAGCAGGGTCCTGCTAATTTACAATCTGCCACTTCTCTCTGAGCCCTCCTTTGGCCAGGGTCTTTGTGCTTTCATCCTCTCTCTGATTTGAAACTAGGAACCTGGGTGGAGATGAGCATTATCCTAAATTGCCTACATTTGTTCCTGTGCCTTCTCTGCCATTTCCACACCAGCACTTTGTTTCTCACCAGGCATCTGGTAGCTTAGATTCTTTATTAAAATTATTTTTTGTATTATCAAGAACCATCTGAATTAAGTTCATTCTGCTGATGTTTTCAACAAAGTTACAAAGTAATTAATAATTTTATCAGCATTTTAACTTTTAATGGCATGTTTACGGAGAACCATAAATATACTTATGTTTAGGGTATCAGTGCTAATTCACAGGCACGCAGAAATTATATGCCCCACAGTTTGACACCAAATCTTGTGATTATCTGGCTGCACATTATTATCATGAATTTCAAGCATGAATGGGTAAAGCCTTCATTAGAAATTATGGACACACTGTTTAGGAAAAAAAATGCTAACATCAAAAGTGAGGCTGGCATTTGGTAAGCTTTCAAAAGCACAGCTCTGCAATTGTTTCAGCTTGATTAACCATTCACACCTTTGCATTTGTTTTAGAAAACTAAACCATCTGCAGTTTTTGGTTAAAAAAAAAAAAGTCTTTAAAGAGTAAATAATGCTGTTGGACACTGCAGTCTGTTTTCCCTGTAGGTAAACAGAACAAGAGCTAGAGTCCAACAAGCTGGCAAATAATGTTTTTTCAAAGGAAAGGAAATGCTAAGAAGACAGAGATTTTAAGGCAGTAACAGATATTCCATCTGAAGAAGACTTAACACTTTCAAACTCAGCCTTCCACTTCCCATGGCTGCAACATTTGGTGATTAAGGATTGCCATTCACCATTTCTGCTGCTGAAATATTATCTCAGAACCAATATAATTACCTACCCATAAAATATTTTCCATTTGCCGCCCCCATCTCCAATCAGCCCAGTACCACAGAAATTCTCTGCAGATTTCTTCCTCCCAGCACTAAACATCAAACATGCATCACCCCAGTCTCTGAGGCTGCTGGCGTCTTGTATTCTGCAACCCTTGCTCCTCCTCACCTTTTTTCTCTACTTGCACATTAGCTACAATCTGCCAGCCAGCTGTACCACAGCAAGGATGCCAAAGACCAGGGCAGACACTGATGGCCACTGACAACATGGTCAATAATCACTTTCCTATTGTGTAGAATTCCTATTGTGTAAAATCTTTGTAATTGACTTTTTCAGGGCTGCTATTTTTTTTTAAAGTTCCCAAATGCAATTTAATTTTTGCAATAATGTTTCTAGAGTTTGTTATTTTCCAACTGTACTAAAACACCCTAGACCCAACATTTAAACCCCAACAATATATGATTAAATTTTTTAAGATGCCATGGCAACCAAAGATTAAATTTGAATTTGAATAATAGAACTCAGACTGCCTTAAAAATTGTCTCTCAGCTGAAAAGAATACTAATATAATTTTGTGTGGAGGCTTGTCAAGTGCTTTCAAGAAATGTCAAACTATATTTTTAGCCATGGAGTTTGCTTAATCCCATAAGACACTATCTCGCCTTTATGTTGACAAATGAACAGGACTGAAATATCAGGGATCTGAGCTTCTGTCAGGATCCACTTCACATCAAAAGTTGTTGTCCTTGAGCAGCTGTTTTGTCAAAACTTTCGAATTAAAATCTGCACTTGCCTTTATGATTCCCCTGGGTTTACTATTGAAT
The DNA here is from genome assembly GCF_029289425.2 of Pan paniscus. Taxonomy (NCBI): domain Eukaryota; kingdom Metazoa; phylum Chordata; class Mammalia; order Primates; family Hominidae; genus Pan; species Pan paniscus. The sequence goes on from NC_073259.2 coordinate 50,017,226, forward strand.
TCTTTTGTTGTCACACCTGAATTGACTCCAAGCTTTACTTTTATAGACAAGTCAATGAAATGTTGTGGAAACATAACGCAGAGGAGAGGTCCTGATAATTGTCACTGACTAGGAAAATACCATCTTTACTCAGCTGCTTCCCAAATTTGCTTCCTGAATTACATATCTGGCCCAAACTCCCTTTCCTTCATGTTTTTCTGCATATAATCCATTTTAGAGAATATAGCATTCATACTTCAATAAAATCTGCTACTTGGACTCTACTAAAATAAGCAGGACTAAAAGTATACACAAGAAAACTATTTGGATGAGTATCTAATTTTTGCCTCAAATACTCATAGACTTTAGAACTCAGAACTCATCAGGATGGAAAATTATGAGACAAAGTTTTATGGCAAAACTCAAATTATCTACTTTGAGTCAAGATTATATTTTAAAGTTTTGCATTCCTCAATACTTCTTTTTCATCACTTATTTTAATAAATGGGACTATGATTTGCCTGCTCAAGACTGTCTTACCATCTTTTGAAAAGTATACCTAACATATAAGCATTCCTTACAGAACACAAACTTTTTATTGTGTTTTCATCACATAATTCATATAATTCATATTTTAATTTCTATAAGCAGAGAAAATTGTAAAATGACATAACACTAACATCACGTATATTTATAATTCAGAGTGACCTACTTACAGCCGACCTCATTATTTTTTTAAAAAGGCTGTTATGTAAAATAGTGATTATACAGTCTTGGTATCAGTTCCTGTTTGGCTAAGCTTTGGAAATGACACTACAGCAACAATAAAAAGATGTTAAAATTAGTAAAAAGTCTTCATTCAGAAAATCCAAATTGAGAACGATATTTTAAGATGTTCTAATGTATGAAACACTGTAATTTTTTAAATTAAGTAACACTAACAATATTAGCAGTCATAATTCCACATGCTTTATCTTTTATCTCACAGCAGTTCACAGCCATATCCTCTAAGTAATAATTACTAAAAATAAGCCACCCCCTGAGCAAATGGCAACAATACCTATTAATGTTTAATAAGAAGTAAAGAATCAAATTAAAGCACATGAAGAATTGGCGGAGCAGGTCATTTGCTGGTGGGCAGGTATCAGAAGAAAGTTGATGTAGATGACACTTTATTGCAATAGGCAAAATTATAAAAGGATTGTTCTTCATATTATGAACTGAAAGCGGTGGGCTGGCGTGCTTGTCCTGATAACTAGAGAGAGGAAAACTTAAATATTATCTGAGCCAAAGCCTGGGCATAGTAACATCTGTCAGGTTTTCCATGAAGGATGGTAGAATATAGCCTTGGGAAAAGGGGAATACACTGTGAGCATCAAAAGGAACCCAGAGTCAAAGTTGCTCTGTAAGAATCCCACAGCAAGTTCTAGACTTAACTCTGGAGGCTAGGTAACATTTACTGAGCACTTATATTGCCTTGTGGCAATGTACAGGCCCTTGGGGTGCTGCAACCCAAAAAGAAAGCCAACCCTCTTCATATCCATCTTACCCTCATGCCTGCTTGTTGTATAGTCTTCCAGCACCAAAAGATTCTTTCTCCTGGTTTCTCTTCAACCTTAATATCTGATAAGTATGACCCCATAATATCTGATTTTGACATAGAATATGTCCAAATGTTCCCATGCCAAACTTCCTGGAACCACCTTAGAGAAACAGTCCCTACATTTTTCTGCATTTTAGAATCTCTAGGAATCTCTTAAACATTCCAACACCCAGACTACATGCAGACAAGTTAAACCACTATCCCAGAGTGAGACACAGGCATCAGTAGTCTTTGAAACTTCCCAGGTGATTCCAGTATGCAGACAAGTTTGGGAATCACAGTCTTATGAAATTCAGGTAAAAACTGATTAGAGCACCCAACTAAACAATAAGCTCTGTTCCCTAAATCTATATATAAACTGCTTAAGAGATTTACAAATATTGACAGCTTAATGATATTTGTATTCATTTAAGATTTCCACAATGCATATTAAGTACGCATCTGCACACACTTTCCTGATGAGAAACTAAAGCTAGTAAGTTAGTCAACAAATACAGCATGAACTTGAGGTCTCTCTGAATCCATGCTGGTAAGGGCTAACCTGACTACTATAACAAGCATTTAATTAACACTTCAGTAAGTGTTATTATGAAAATGCTTTTTGCCTGCTTGAGCCTTAAATGTTTGGGTGGAATTAGTGCTAAGCAGTACAAAGATTCTGGTTGTTCTTATCAGCTATGATTAACATGCAGACAGTCCTTGTCTCCCCTGAATTTTAGTCGACAGAACAGGGAGAACCAACCTTTTACAGGATGGATAAGTTTAAGGGTGTGATAGAGACATTACAACATGGCACCTGTCCCAAACTCATGCCCTGTGCTGTGCTGTTCTTGCAACATTCATACCATAATCAGTTTCCAGATTAATGTGCCCTGTTTAAAAAGCACAAAGCAGTTTCGATGTGTCGGCTGGGCTGGTCTCCAGCTCCTAACCGCGAGTGATCCGCCAGCCTCGGCCTCCCGAGGTGCCGGGATTGCAGACGGAGTCTCGTTAACTCAGTGCTCAATGGCGCCCAGGCTGGAGTGCAGTGGCGTGATCTCGGCTCGCTACAACCACCTCCCAGCCGCCTGCCTTGGCCTCCCTAAGTGCCGAGATTGCAGCCTCTGCCTGGCAGCCACCCCGTCTGGGAAGTGAGGAGCGTCTCCGCCTGACTGCCCATCGTCTGGGATGTGAGGAGCCCCTCTGCCTGGCTGCCCAGTCTGGAAAGTGAGGAGCATCTCTGCCCGGCCGCCATCCCATCTAGGAAGTGAGGAGCGCCTCTTCCCGGCCGCCATCACATCTGGGAAGTGAGGAGCGTCTCTGCCCGGCCGCCCATCGTCTGAGATGTGGGGAGCACCTCTGCCCTGCCGCCCCGTCCGGGATGTGAGGAGTGTCTCTGCCCGGCCGCCCTGTCTGAGAAGTGAGGAGACCCTCTGCCTGGCAACCGCCCCGTCTGAGAAGTGAGGAGCCCCTCCGCCCGGCAGCCACCCCGTCTGAGAAGTGAGGAGCGTCCTCCCTCCTCGTCTGGGAGGGAGGTGGGGGGGTCAGCCCCCCGCCCGGCCAGCCGCCCCGTCCGGGAGGTGAGGGGCACCTCTGCCCGGCCGCCCCTACCGGGAAGTGAGGAGCCCCTCTGCCCGGCCAGCCGCCCCGTCCGGGGAGGTGGGGGGGTCAGCCCCCCGCCTGGCCAGCCGCCCCGTCCGGGAGGGAGGTGGGGGGATCAGCCCCCTGCCCGGCCAGCCGCCCTGTCCAGGAGGTGGGGGGGGCGCCTCTGCCCGGCCGCCCCTACTGGGAAGTGAGGAGCCCCTCTGCCCGGCCAGCCGCTCTGTCTGGGAGGGAGGTGGGGGGATCAGCCCCCGGCCCGGCCAGCCGCCCCGTCCGGGAGGGAGGTGGGGGGGTTAGCCCCCCGCCTGGCCAGCCGCCCCATCCGGGAGATGAGGGGCGCCTCTGCCCGGCCGCCCCTTCTGGGAAGTGAGGAGCCCCTCTGCCCGGCCAGCCGCCCCGTCCGGGAGGGAGGTGGGGGGGTCAGCCCCCCGCCTGGCCAGCCGCCCCGTCCGGGAGGGAGGTGGGGGGATCAGCCCCCCGCCTGGCCAGCCGCCCGGTCCGGGAGGGAGGTGGGGGGATCAGCCCCCTGCCCGGCCAGCCGCCCTGTCCAGGAGGTGGGGGGGGCGCCTCTGCCCGGCCGCCCCTTCTGGGAAGTGAGGAGCCCCTCTGCCCGGCCAGCCGCCCCGTCCGGGAGGGAGGTGGGGGGGTCAGCCCCCCGCCCGGCCAGCCGCCCCGTCCGGGAGGGAGGTGGGGGGATCAGCCCCCCGCCTGGCCAGCCGCCCCGTCCGGGAGGGAGGTGGGGGGATCAGCCCCCTGCCCGGCCAGCCGCCCTGTCCAGGAGGTGGGGGGGGCGCCTCTGCCCGGCCGCCCCTACTGGGAAGTGAGGAGCCCCTCTGCCCGGCCAGCCGCTCTGTCTGGGAGGGAGGTGGGGGGGTCAGCCCCCGGCCCGGCCAGCCGCCCCGTCCGGGAGGGAGGTGGGGGGGTTAGCCCCCCGCCCGGCCAGCCGCCCCGTCCGGGAGGGAGGTGGGGGGGTCAGCCCCCCACCCGGCCAGCCGCCCCGTCCGGGAGGGAGGTGGGGGGGTCAGCCCCCCGCCCGGCCAGCCGCCCCGTCCGGGAGGGAGGTGGGGGGATCAGCCCCCTGCCTGGCCAGCCACCCTGTCCGGGAGGTGAGGGGCGCCTCTGCCCGGCCGCCCCTTCTGGGAAGTGAGGAGCCCCTCTGCCCGGCCAGCCGCCCCGTCCGGGAGGGAGGTGGGGGGGTCAGCCCCCCGCCTGGCCAGCCGCCCCGTCCGGGAGGGAGGTGGGAGGATCAGCCCCCTGCCCGGCCAGCCGCCCTGTCCAGGAGGTGGGGGGGGCGCCTCTGCCCGGCCGCCCCTACTGGGAAGTGAGGAGCCCCTCTGCCCGGCCAGCCGCTCTGTCTGGGAGGGAGGTGGGGGGGTCAGCCCCCGGCCCGGCCAGCCGCCCCGTCCGGGAGGGAGGTGGGGGGGTTAGCCCCCCGCCCGGCCAGCCGCCCCGTCCGGGAGGGAGGTGGGGGGGTCAGCCCCCCACCCGGCCAGCCGCCCCGTCCGGGAGGGAGGTGGGGGGGTCAGCCCCCCGCCCGGCCAGCCGCCCCGTCCGGGAGGGAGGTGGGGGGATCAGCCCCCTGCCTGGCCAGCCACCCTGTCCGGGAGGTGAGGGGCGCCTCTGCCCGGCCGCCCCTACCGGGAAGTGAGGAGCCCCTCTGCCCGGCCAGCCGCCCCCTCCGGGAGGGAGGTGGGGGGGTCAGCCCCCCGCCGGGCCAGCCGCCCCGTCGGGGAAGTGAGGGGCGCCTCTGCCCGGCCGCCCCTACCGGGAAGTGAGGAGCCCCTCTGCCCGGCCAGCCGCCCTGTCCGGGAGGGAGGTGGGGGGGGTCAGCCCCCCCCCCCGGCCAGCCGCCCCGTCCGGGAGGTGAGGGGCGCTTCTGCCCGGCCGCCCCTACTGGGAAGTGAGGAGCTCCTCTGCCCGGCCACCACCCCATCTGGGAGGTGTACTCAACAGCTCATTGAGAACGGGCCATGAAGACAATGGCGGTTTTGTGGAATAGAAAGGGGGGAAAGGTGGGGAAAAGATTGAGAAATCGGATGGTTGCTGTGTCTGTGTAGAAAGAGGTAGACATGGGAGACTTTTCATTTTGTTCTGTACTAAGAAAAATTCTTCTGCCTTGGGATCCTGTTGATCTGTGACCTTACCCCCAACCCTGTGCTCTCTGAAACATGTGCTGTATCCACTCAGGGTTGAATGGATTAAGGGCGGTGCAAGATGTGCTTTGTTAAACAGATGCTTGAAGGCAGCATGTTCGTTAAGAGTCATCACCACTCCTTAATCTCAAGTACCCAGGGACACAAACACTGCGGAAGGCCGCAGGGTCCTCTGCCTAGGAAAACCAGAGAACTTTGTTCACTTGTTTATCTGCTGACCTTCCCTCCACTATTGTCCTGTGACCCTGCCAAATCCCCCTCTGCGAGAAACACCCAAGAATGATCAATAAAAAAGAAAAAAATAAAAAAATAAAAAAAAATAAATAAATAAAAAATAAAAAGCACAAAGCAGGACTCCCTGTCAGGTGACCAAAGGGCAGAATTTCTGCTGAAGTTATATCCTACTTTGCATTAGTGATATTTTTGTTGTAAACTGATTTTTAATGCTTCTTTACAAGAAACACGATCTCTGGTTCAACGCAGCTCCCCTCAACTCCTCACAGACCCTTTTATCTCATACCAGATGTTTCACACTTTTACTAGATGAGCCTGGCCTTGAGGGCATTTGAATTTGCAATGCTGGTATTTATTATTTATGCAAGTTTAACAGAGAAAGCCACTGTCACTCATTAAGACCTCACCACAAACTGATGACTTAAGCTACTGAAACATGGTTGGTAAGATTTGAACAGACCAAAAGGTATTGCAGAACAAATTATACACAGCATGACCACTTGCCAAACCAGCAAGTCTAGGGAGGGGCTGGCTGGAACAAGACCATTGAGAGATTAATAAGAGAAAGTTAACTTCAAATGCAATGGTATTTTGACTCAATTTTTACCATATTTAATACAGTCCAATGTTTACTCCTTACTAATTTGTTATGACTTTACATGTGTTTTGTATATATTTGTTAAGTGAATAGATTCATGAAGAAGTAAGAGAGACCCTCAGTGGGGTTTTGGAATACCAAAGGTCTGTAATTTTGCAACATCAAAATTTGATAAAATATTTAAAAACTATGTATACAAATACCTTATTTCATGAGTTTTGTTATCTCAAAATGTTTGTTGCAAAAAGGTGGCTGAATGGAGGAAAGAGATGATTATCTTAAGAAATATTTGGACAAAAATAGTAGCAAAAATAAATTTGGACTATTCCTCATTTATTTGTATAAGCTCTGCACTTCACAAATCCCTTGACACCAGAAAAAACATGTTCTCAAAGATATTATGGTCCACAGAGATAGTCAATTGAAGGTGTCACCAATTTTAGAAAGATAGCAATGGCATTACGATAGAGACTTGTAGGGCTAAGAAAGTAAAGTATGCAGAAGTACCAGGAATAAATATTCTGCTTATTTTTTTAAAAAAAACATATAATCAAAACAAGGGGTTTTTTTTTTTTAGATATATAGCATATTGTTTGGGGGAAAACTGGTTCACTTTGCTAAATTTTATTTAAGTAAAATAAAATGCCTTCTTTTTTTTTCAAACTGCAACTTAGATTTGCCAAAAATCTTCCTTGATTCTATGATTTTTCGTTCAAACTGAAAATGTCAAAGAGAAATTAGGATAATTACAACATAAGAAAAAAAGCACTTGGGTTTTGAAAATTATTAGGTTTCATTTTTCTTCAATAGCTACAGGTTCATAGTATTTTTATGATGTATTTTAAAATCTTTACGAGAGGTGCTGTTCTTTCAATGAAAACAGATGGCTTCTCTCTAGGTTTTCTGTTTCATCTCACTCTCACTCACTTGACTCATAGACATTACTTCTCATATATCCTCTGGTCAGTAGTCAAGAACAATTTGGAATTCTTAACATGGCCCACGTGGTGTCCTACTTTCTTTTTGTGAGTCCTTGTCTATAGCATTTAAGAAACTGTTGATGTGGACTTTATCTTCTGTTTTAACTGATATCTTTGGAAATGGCAGAGATATTTATTTGATCTTACACTTGACCAGTAATTTCTATTGCTGTTGCATGCTTAATTGACTCCTTATGCAATATCATGTTCCAAAAGCTACTTAAGATGTTTCACTGAGCAATTTGGTAGACTAGTGAAGGATCGTGGAGGCATGTCCAGGTCTGAGATAAAGCTTAACATATTTTGTCAGCCAGGAAAAAAAGAAGTTATTTATTTCCTAATCAGCTTTCAGATATATAAGAGAAGAATATATCCCAAACTTAGTTTTAGGAAAACTCTTACTTAATCATTTCTTATCAAATATTGTATTCCCTGTGTTCACTCAAATTACTTTAATCTCTTGAAACATAATGAAGCTTTTATGAAGCAACAACAATAAAGCATAAATACAAGATACTTCATTGCTATAAATCTCTTTCTGATGTTTAACTAAATATGGTTAAAACACGTTTAACTAAAAATGTGGCATACTCTATGAATATAAAAAACTTTACTGCTCTAAAAATCCGTGGAGCAAACAACTGCTAAAGAATAGCAATTTCATAAAAACACTTAGCACTTAAGTAACCAGGAACTGCAATATCTATCTTAAACAATAATAAGATAAAACTTATTCTTTTACTTTTTTCCCATTCCAGAAATAAGATGCTTTCCACCATCTTTATCAAAAGGGAATAGGAATATAGGAATTTAGGAATTTTCTAAAGTTGAAAATCAACAGTTTGGCTGAGACGTGATGGTTATATCATTTCGTGCCTAAAAATATACTCACTTCCCCCATCTGATGACAAAATTCAACAAATTCAGTTGACATGTAAGCAGAAAAAAAAATTGAACCAAAATCTATGTCTATATGCCATATTGGATTAAGATCTACTATTAAATATTTGCAAGAAAATTATTCAGTTTATCAGAATAGTATGTGAAAACAATAAAAACTTTGGAACCAGATTGCCTGGGTTATATTCCAAGTTCTGCCATTCATACTGCCGTATCTGTGTGACCTTGGGCAAGGGCAAGACACTTAACCTCCTAAGCTTCAGTGTCTCCACCTATTTCAGGGATTTTATGGATGGAAAATCAGTATGTATCTGATATAAAGTTAATGATACAATAAAATGAGTACTCATTAATATTAGCTGAGATTAGAACTTGAAATATGAAGCTATGTGCTTCTTTTGTAGTACTTCTGGAATTAGTCGAATGACTCCCCTGAACATTTCTTTTACCTTTTAGTTAGCACCTCCTGCAGGCCCAGGATGATTCTAAAATATGTGTGTGTGTGTGTGTGTGTGTGTGTGTATGCACTATTCTTAAGTATATATAAATATATACTTAAGAATATAATTAACGAATCAGGGGTAGGTTGAGGTCAAAATGGTTCCATAAATATAATGTATATATTGTATTTATATAAATATAATATATACATTATATTCATATAAACATAATGTATATATATTTACGTGACACCATATTTATATTTATATTATATACATTATACATATAATTATAAATATAAATATATTTATATTATATATAGTATATATATTTATATAAATATAAATCTTATATATAATATTTATATAAATATAAATCTTATATATAAGATTTATATAAATATAAATCTTATATATAATATTTATATAAATATAAATCTTATATATAATATTTATATGAATACAAATCTTATATATAATATTTATATAAATCTTATATATAACTTTATATATAATATATTATATATAAAATTTATATAAATATAACTATTATATATATAAATTTATATAAATATAAATTTATATATATAAATTTATATAAATATAAATATTAGATATATAAAAATTTATATATAATATAAATATTAGATATATAAAAATTTATATATAATATGAATATTAGATATATAAAAATTTATATATAATATGAATATTAGATATAAAAATTTATATATAATATGAATATTAGATATAAAAATTTATATATAATATAAATATTAGATATAAAAATTTATGTATAATATAAATATTAGATATAAAAATTTATATATAATATAAATATACATAAATATAAAAATTTATATATAATATAAATATAATATATATATAAATTTATATATATAAATATTATATATAAATATATAATATTTATATATAATATAAATATTATATATAAATATATAAATTTATATATAATATAAATATTATATATAAATATATAAATTTATATATAATATAAATATTATAAATATAATTATATATAATATAAATATGATTATACATTTTATATTTATAATTATATATGATAAATATAATTCTATTTATAATATATATTATAAATCTAATTATGTATTCTAAATATAATTATATTTATAATTATATATTCTAAATATAATTATATATTCTAAATATAATTATATTTATAATTATATATTCTAAATATAATTATATTTATAATTATATATTCTAAATATAATTATATTTATTATATATTCTAAATATAATTATATTCATATTTATATACATAAATATAATTATATTCATATTTATATATTATAAATATAATTATATTTATATAATATATTTATATTTTATATAATTATATTTATATATTATATATATATATTATATATATTATATATATATTATATAAATATATTATATATATTATATAAATTTATTTTTATATATATTATGTGAATATAAATATATAAATAATATAAATATATAATATACATTTACATTATATATTATATATTTATGTTTATAATATAAATATATATCTATAATATAAATATATGATTAATATAATATATATTACATATTTAAACATATAATATATATTATATTTATAATAATGTTTATATATAAATATATACTTATATTTATATAATATATAAGGTAATATATTATAATATATAATGTTTATAATATATATTATATATTAAATAATATTAAATATATATTATAATATATAATATATTAAATATAATACAATATATATTATATATAAACATTATTCTAAATATGTGTATTTAGAATAGTTCTCGGCCCACAAGAGGCACTAAATAAAAGGTGAAAGAAATGTTAAGGGAGCCATCCAACTCCTAAACATACTACTAAAAAGCACATAGCTTCTTTTTTCAAGTTCTAATATGAGCCTATATTAACAGCCAGCTCTCATTTCATTATATCATTGACTTTCAAAGAGGAAAAAATCAAGTATCAATGCCTCCTGGGCTTTATTCAAAGTTCTTCAGGTAAATGGTGGATAAATACTGCTTTAAACATGGACACAGGAAGGGGAACATCACACCCGGGGACTGTTGTGGGGTGGGGGGAGGGTGGAGGGATAGCATTAGGAGATATGCCTAATGCTAAATGATGAGTTAATGAGTGCAGCACACCAACATGGCACATATATACATATGTAACAAACCTGCACGTTGTGCACATGTATCCTAAAACTTAAAGTGTAATAATAATGAAAAAAAAAAGAAAATTCCATCAAAAAAAAAGGTGCAGAACTCTACGTTAGAAAAATCATAAAGAATATGTGGACAAAGGAGGTACCCAACTAGAGGAAGTATAAACTAAGTAATAGAAATAAAGTATAATGGAATTGGAAGAAGCTGAAACTAAGTTGGGGATGAAAAAGATGAAAAATGAGCATCCCCTGTCTCTGGTGGGAATGTCTTTCTATAAGAGATGTCCTCAGTTTCTTTCATATCTTAATGTAGTTCATTCAATACCTAGGTGAATTTTCCTAGGTGCCTTTCATATTCTTGGTGAATATGAATATAAAATTTATATTCCATAAATTTTTAATAAATGAATATAAATTGCATACATATACCTATCACATACTATGGAATTATTTGATATTTTGATGGGCATTGGCATTAGGAGACTTACAGTGAAAGCCAGAATTTGTGCCTCTGTTCTTAAGTGTCTATACATTATAGTACAACCTTTTTTACCCGGAAATCCTTTTTTATTCCAGGTCATACTCTATTTTTTTAATTCCAAAAGTCATGAAAATTAAAAGACTCTTGATCATCATTTAGGATGCTATCTGAACACAGGAAGTTAGACTCTCCTGCCTTATTAATTTTTTAGCTGGAACTTATTATTTTGAAGGAACATGAAACACAAAGCTAAAATATTTATAGAGACATTAAAATATTTATACATGCAAAAGCAAAATGACCACATTTACTTCCCTCGAAACTTCCTAATGAGCAAAAAGGAAATGCAAAAAATAATTTCCCTTTTATGCTCTTTGCTTCAATCAAATGATCAAACAAACTGATTATTATTAATTTTTTTTGGCAAGTATGGGTGCCACTAAATCTGCCGTCCTTGGGTTTTGTCTGTGCGATGGTCCATGTTGGTGTCCCACTCACAACCTCTTGACCTACTGGAGCACTCCATTGCCCAAGAGCACAGGCCCAGGAGATCAGGCTGAGGGCAGACTTTATGTGACACCATAGAACTATATCTTTGCTTGCCTCCTTCTCTTTCTCTCTCCTGTTTCTCTCATCTCTTACAGATTCCCCAAGAGTACTTCCTCTTTAAATCTTGTGCCCCTAAATCCCTGATGCATGCTTTTTTTCTTAGAGAACCTCACATAACACGAAATCTTTATAGAAAGATAGTGTAGTAATTAAATGCTTGATCCAGTTTGTATTTTCACTGTATAAGTAATGAAATGGAACATACGAATGTACCAAACATGAGGTTAACTAATCAGGGGTAGGTTGAGGTCAAAATGGTTCCAATGAACAGGCAGAGAAAGACAGCAAAAGAGAAAGACCCAGAGTAATGTTCAGCTCTTAGGTCCAGCTCCCATGGCTAAATATCTGGTTTGCACCCTTCCATTTCTCATATACATGTGTTCAATGAGTTTGCTCATCCTGGCCTTCTATTCCAAGTTTCATGGTTTAAATTTTTTTTCTATTATGAAGTTCAATAAAACTGTTATTGCTACTTTATTTCAAGTGCTAAATCAAATTCAATTATGCTTCTTATTCTGTCATTTTGAAACATCAGTAGAAGAGAAATAATTAGAAAATTGGCACTGATTATAATATGCATTGTCAAAATCAATTCCAGACAGAATAACAAGCTAGATGTTGGTTATATTCCAGGTTACTGTTCATTCACACACTTAGTGTTTGTGAAATAGTCCACAAAATAGTGACATGTATAAACTAGAAAATTTTGAACTAAACTATTTTTAACTTGATAAAATGAAAATAACACAAACAGTTAACTCCTTTCCTAAATAAGTGTGCAATAAGCATAAAATGACAATTAAAAACATCACCACATTTTAGGTTGTATGTTTATATAATTATAAATTTTATTTCATATTATCTATATTTAAGCTAGAAGGAATACTTTATGCTCAAACACTGCAGAAATATTTCCTCCCTCTATTCTGTTCTAGAGTTGTAAATGAATATTAACCCTTGATGTAATGGTATTTACTCTCAAGTATATGCCATTCTTTAATTCTCTCTGTCCACTGAAATTTAACCAATTTTCTATCTTATGTAGTAATCTCTTCTTGCTCACATGACTCAAGGGACATATCTCAACCCAGCTTCCTTCTGCCCCAGAGCTGGGATCAACACAGTGCCACTGAGAGCAGTAATGACCATTCGAAGAATGCACTGGCAGGATCTGCAGAGCTCAATCTTTTCTTTATACTCTTTGCCATTTACACTCAAGAATGACATCACCATTTTGGGAGACTTACACTGGCAATTCATCACTTCCATTCAAGAGTGTTCACAAGCATGTGTCCCTGTGGTTCTGGGAACAAATTTAGTGTGAAGAAGTGCATAGCCTGGTTGAGGTGGGGTAGGGAGAGGAGCAAAGCAGGGTTAATATATATGATACCCTGAACAATATAGCTGACCTCCTTCCACCTTTATAGGATTCTAGAATGCTCATTTTACAATAATAAGTCACAAAACTGAACCAGAAAAAAGAAATGAAACAGTGCTTATGTGCTGTTATGATCTATTTATTCTTTAAATAAATATTTCTTGAGCACCTATTTTATACCTGGTTCTGTGTTGGGTGTTAGGAATATAATTATAAATATTATTGACATTGTAACTCCCCTCAAGAAGCTTCTAGTCAAGTCAGGAAGAGTTTTTAACTTTTTCTCTTAACTAGTATGAACAGTCTTTTGAAGCAAAGATAATAGCAGTATAAATATTAATGATAAAATCTCTCTGAAAAAATACAAAGTGTATGAAAAATAAGACAGCAAAAATTGTCACTCAAATATTTAGACAGATATTGCAGTACTTATACATAAAATAGACACAGTTAAAATAGAAAGGTAAAATATATTTCTAAAAAATACCTTTTTTCTAAAATCAACACATTTTTTCTAAAATCATATTCTTGCTAGATCCTCAATACAGAGAAATAATTCAGCAAAAATTACAACTTATTTCTTACTATATTCCAACTACAAAGGCTATGTTTTATTAATCCAAAAGCATTTTTAGTGGTTAAGCTTGTCTGGCTCTAATGAAACTCCAACTTTCAAGGGGAAAAAAAGTCCATTAAAAATCACACATAATTTTATAAACAGACGGTCACTATAAATGCCTTAAATAAAAGTAAAGCCAACTGGCAAACAACTAAACTGACTTTTTCCTGTTTTATGTGTCTACAACATCACTTTATGGTAAAGCCTTTGCTAGTAGTGGCACATATACATAAATTCCGACAGATAATCCTAGGGCTACTATGTTAAAGCCATGCAATGTCCTGTGACTGTTAGAAGTTGATACACACAGTATATGGTTTTCAGGATGAAGGATGCTTTATGATGACTTCAGTGTTGGCTAACAGAATTGTCTTTTTCTTTTTCTTTTTCTTTTTTTTTGAGACAGAGTCTCGCTCTATCACCCAGGCTGGAGTGCAGTGGCACAATCTCAGCTTACTGCAACCTCCGCCTCCCAGGTTCAAGCCATTCTGCTGCCTCAGCCTCCTGAGCAGCTGGGATTGCAGGCATGTGCCACTATATCCAGCTAATTTTTGTATTTTTAGTAGAGATGGGGTTTCACCATGTTGGCCAGGCTGGTGAGCTCCTGACCTCAAGTGATCCACCCGTCTCAGCCTCCCAAGTGCTGGGGTTACAGGTGTGAGCCACCGCGCCCGGCCTAGAGTTGTCTTCTTAGGTCATGGCTCAGTTTTACCTTATCTATACCCCTCACCCCGACAAGAACCTCAAACCTGGAGTCTGATGCCCTGATTCTATTGTGAGTCATACCATTTACTTCTGTAAGATGGAAGCAACTAGAACAGGATGTACCAGGGGCTAGAACAGGGGATTATTAGGCATAGATCAGCAGAAGTGCTTCTTCTCTCTGGCATTAAATTAAGGGCAGAAGCAAGTGCCATCATGATGTCCTTGGAATCCCCTGCCACCTTAGACCTCATCAGAAGCTGAAGCAGCAATGGCAAAACTGGGGTAATGTGATATGGAACTGGCCAACTCTCCTCCAGCTTCTGACTTAATGGCACAGTGCACGGGCACATAGGTGGATACCTGGAAATGGTGTCTCGTGAGACACCCCATGTTGTTTTATTTACAGCTTCATGACAGAGCTTTTCTCTGATCCTGCCCATAGCAAAGACCCAGCTCAATGTGGATTACATCGCTCAGCACTTTACGTATTTCTTACATATTAACCTATTTTAAAAACCTATTTGACAAAAGAATTAGTACCCTTAACCCTGAGTTATGTATCTCTTGTCCTCTGCATGGGGAGTACCACAGAGCCAGGAAAAGTCAGAGCTGCCTAAGAAATTGGACCCAGTAGAGCTTGAAGCTCTGTAATGTGAGGGCCAAAGATACTTCTCATATTGGTTGACACCATCCTTATCTTTGGGTCACATTAATACTGATATGCCTTTTAAAACTATGAAAAAGTTTTGAATTATTTCCATAAAAGAAAAATCCTCCATTTCAGAAATATATAAAAGACACACTTTGATTGTTAATGTAAATAGTTGCTTTTCCATGACAGTCACCCTCATCATTGATATTCATTTCACGATGAGAATCCTATAGACAGATGAAGGTCAAGGCTACGTTAGACTTCTCTCATGAGGGAAAATATTATTTTTTTAAATGTTATCAATATACACATATGTAGACATATAAATATTTATACAGAAACTCACTGCCCAATCAGTGAATAGAAATGGGAATAGAAATGATGTGCTCTGGGAATCCTCCCTGTGTGACTATATTTTAAAATCAGGAGCACTTGGTATTTCCTTTGCTATTTCTATCCCTGTGACTAATGTGGAAAGGTCAATGTTTCATATAACATAGCATAAAGAGACTTTGGATTCTCTTCCAGCTTACAGAAAGGCCCCAGGGGGTTAGGTGACTTAAGATCACATTGTGAGGTTCAAACTAGAACACGGTTTTCTTGACTCTCAATCCAGTCTTAGTTCTGTGATGTAGCAGTAATCTTTCATATAGAAAAAAGTGAAGTTATCAGGTTAGCTAGTAGAAATATAAGACATTAAAGCAGTAAAATTAGAAGAAACTATGAAGGTCAGCCAGACCTTGAAAGGAGACAAAGATCACAGGCTGAACTGTGGAATTATTTGTACTCCCCTTAGCCAGATGAAAGCGGCAGACAAGTGCAGAATAGAAATCCAACCAGGAAGGGTTAAAGGTCTTTGGTCAAAACTCTACCATGCATTTTCCTCCTAAGGGTGCTGCAGCAATTGGACCCCTCCCTATGGTTAAAAAAGAAAAAATGCTAATTTAAAAAATAATAATGATGAACCAATAAAGAGAGGCAGAGCTGTATATGGTACAGAAAGCAACATCTTGAAGAAATGGCTGGGGAAGAATTGGATAGAATTGGGTTAGAAACAAACAATGTTGCCATAGTGGAAAAGAAAATGATTTATGTAATAAATGGCTGGCATGAGCCTGCAAACTTCAGCTCCTAGGTCCTGCTGGTTCATTGTTTCTCCTCTAACTCTTGTCAGGTTCAGTATAAGAAAAAAGTCAGGAAGCAATGTACCATATCATCTTAGCCTCCTGCAGCATTGGCGATTGAAATAAACTCCAGACACTCTGGACCCCAGGCCTGGGATAAGGTGGGCTGCTCACACTTATGGGGCTCAGGAAGTCTAGGCATCCTGAGGTTTGGATCAATGACTTGGCCTTTGCCATCCCCTCAAAGGACTGAGCCAAGCTAAAGTGATGAGAAGCCCCACAATGTGCACAATGAAGCACTTATGTCTACCTTATACGTTAGCATTTTAAGTCACATCACAGGGCCACACATTTAAGCTTTACAGAAAATATGTAACACAGGAAGGAACTATTAATCCTATTTGATAAATCTGCAAACTGAGCCTCCGAGAACTGTTCATTATTTGTGGAAGGTCGAACCATAGGTGGTCAGGTCAGATAATTCAAATTCCTGGACTCTTAATCTAGTTATCTTTTCCATCTTATTAAGCAGATTTGCCACAAAGTGATGTCAAAATCACGATGCATAATTAATGTCAAAAATTTTTTTAAACATCCCCTCAAATTTCAAGGAAGTTACGTTTTTCAAAGTTTATGTATCTCCTCCTAAAAAGCTTTTTCCAATGGAAAAAAGAAATTTTTCTTTTTTTTTTTCTTTTTGAGATGGAGTCTCGCTCTGTCGCCCAGGCTGGAGTTCAGTGGCGCGATCTCGGCTCACTGCAAGCTCGGCCTCCCGGGTTCACGCCATTCTCCTGCCTCAGCCTCCCGAGTAGCTGGGACTACAGGCGCCCGCCACCACGCCTGGCTAATTTTTTGTATTTTTAGTAGAGACGGAGTTTCACCGTGTTAGCCAGGATGGTCTCAATCTCCTGACCTCGTGATCCGCCCGCCTCGGCCTCCCAAAGTGCTGGGATTACAGGCGTGAGCCACCACGCCCGGCCCGGAAAAAAGAAATTTTTCACGTGAGGCAGCCTGTTCTCAATGTCTAGCTTATTCTAATTGCTATTTCTAGAGATTACAAATAAATCATTTTTCAAGTTTACATTTTAAAGTTAATGGAATAGAATCCATACAGTAATCTGTTCTGTTAACATTCTAAAAATCAACAGAGGTAGGTGGAGGCTCAAAAACAGGCCATACAAACCCTTTGGTAGTTACTTGATACTCTTCCTGGATGTTCTCAGTAGGAGCAGTTAAGCTACAACTGCTTCCTGATCCTGGAAAGCACCTGTTCCAGGTAAGAAGCAATCAATAGAAATGGCAGGAACTCTTTTGTTCCTACCTACAATATCTACCTACAATATCTGGGACATATCTGCAGGGACATGTCCATGCCAAGTCTTGTTTGAGTCAGGCATTATCTGCCTTCTGGTATAACTCCTCATTTTCAAGTGAATAGACTAACAAAGGTAATTAGAATCAACTGCATTTATGAACGGTATTAATGAAGTGCTCCATTTTTATGGGAGTTATGCTCTTTGCATTTTGTGAGTCTCTCATAAATTTATAGAACCCAGAGCCTTCTAGCAACATGCTGTCTTTAAATTTTAACCCAATGATTAAAAACAGAAGATACTTTATTGACAGATGAGCTCAGCAGGAGACATGTTTGTCTGTTTGTTCCAGGCTTATAGTAACAAGGAGTAAGAAAATACAAAAGAGATTAAAAGAGATAATACTCAGAACTCAGTTACCATTATATTAGTAGTTCCAATGAGGAAAATAAATGTAGAAAACGATTTCTTAAATTGCTAAAAAAAATATTTCATATGGTCTTCTGAGACAGGCCAGACCACATTCCTTACCTGAAAATTGTACATGCCTTAAGAAAAAGCCAAAATTATTTAGACAAACAAAATTATTTATAACTTCACAGGGAGAATTTCTATTAATGTTATGACTGTATATGTTTATATGCTCAAACATACATGTGTGTTTAGATAGGTAGATGATAGATAGATAGATAGATCGACAGATTCTGGTGGAGTGCCATTACTTGTATTCTAATTGCATTGATTTTTTTTCTGAGGTCCACAGATATTGGATATAATCTCTGGAATTATCTTTACTCATAAATTTGTTTCACTCAAAGAGAGGTAATTATTTTACTCTACATCATCAAAAGCAGTGTCTGTCCAACACTGTGAACATGTCTTCCGTTTGATGTTTGAAATGGGTGAAGTTAAAATTTTCTTACCATCCAAGCTGTGACAAAGTCCCCCATCCAGGTCCCTACTGCAGCTAATTTCATGAAACTTTCATTTCGGATGCCCATATAGTCTGTAATGATATATGCTCTGTGGAAACAAACACACAAGACATTGTCCGGACTCAGAGAGTCATACAGTTAAGGCTTTCTGGTTCAGCAACAGGCAAAGGGACTTCTCCCATTCTCAACAAGCTGTCTGGCTCTTGTCCCATCACATATGCTTACAAATCTGGAAGTCTAAGAAGAGCTCTCAGGGTGTCTGGGTCATTTTCAATTATACTTGAAGACTGAATGTGGCTCCACCAATTACCATGTGCACTTCATATTTGAGCTGTACGACTAATGACAGCTTTTGAAAAATCAAACAGAAATACTTAGCCAAGGTATTATTGCATGCTCACTCAAGTATGAGCAGAGCAGAAACACTTCCTAAATTGGAGTAACTTCAAAGAGGAGAGAAGAGCTAACTTTCCTTCAGTTCCATCAAATCAAAACAATTGGAAAAATGCTGGGATTAGGCTTTAGATATAACATCATACCTGAATAACGTTCAGAATAATATCGAGATTTAAGAAAAATTTCCATGCATAATAAAGCAGTACGAAATTTGATCCAAATATGTGTGATTTAAATTATTACTGAAATATAAATAAGAAAATGTAATTATACCATTTACTTTTTGTATAGCTAATTCCTATTTCCACTGATCATTAAATATTAGTATTAAGACCATGCTTACTGTTCATCAGGCATTTTCATTTCTACTTTTTCATTTAATATTCAAGAAAACACTAATTATTATTTTTCTAATTTTGCAATTTCTCTGAAAAAACTGGGACTCAGATCACATAACTTGCCCTATTCATATCATATAACTAACGAATGGTAGCTAGGTGACAAATTTCTCTCTCCCTCTTTTAGTTTTTATTTTACTCTTCAGTTTTTGTTCACTTAACTACTTTTATCTTAAATTTTGCTCCTTTTCTTATACATAATAATACCTGTACAATTAGAGTATTGGTAAAACTTAATTCTTCTTAATTTTAAAATACATCTAATAGATAACGATTGTTCATTATTTATCTACTGAAATTATGAAGAAACATGTTTTTGAAGTCACTGAGAGGTAAACTATCTCCAATTCAGTTTTTTCTTTTCTGGAGTTATTTCAGATGGTTCTGTTATCCATAAAATAAACAGATATTTAACTAGTTTTATTTAACAACAAAAGCAAACTTAAAAATTCTTAACATAACTCTTTTTCAACAGACTTCATTCACCTACCTTGGAGGCTCTCTGTAAGTGTTTTAAGGACAACCCCAAAATTCTGGATCTCCAATTCCATGGACTTTGATAGTAGCCCAAAATTTATAGCTACCATAAATTGCATGCTTATAAGGTGCCAAAGATAGTTATTACCACTTTAAATACAGTGTATACATCAACTCTCACACTGGTACAATGAAATGTATTATTATTCCTAATTCACAATATGAAATTGAGATTTACAGAGTTTTTGCAACTTGCTTAAGGTCAAGCATCTGGTAAATGGACAGGATTTAAATTTAAACTTGATTGACTCACAAACGCAGAAATTTAACCACTAAGCAACATCTTCTTCTTATAAGTGTTAGTGAAGATATAAAACACAACAAATATCTACTCTGTCCACAAGTAGCTTAGTAGATGATAAAAATTAAGACTTATTTCCCTTTAAGATAAATCCTAATAAGAAGTCAAGAATAGTATGCAGAACCTTTAGCTCTCCAGAGCAACCATCAAGTCTTGAGTTTCAATTCATGTTGAATTCACCAATCAAAGTGGCGTCCACTTGAAAGCCCCCAAGTTATTCACTTGGACAACTTGGTGTAGCACCATTCAGTACCATGATCACTGAACAGCTCTTGGTCAGTGAACTCAACATTACTATAAAGGATTAGCTCTGGTAATTGCCCAGTTCTTTCAATGATACCTAATTTGAAGAACTTGTTCAATGCCCCACCTGTCCACTTTTCCAATTAGTTCTAGAATATCTTGGGGTAGAGTGGAAATTTTAGGGTATATTCCCTGTAATTGCATACATTTGTATAAGAGAAGGTATCATTCTTTTATTTTACTATCTAAAAATAGAGTCAGGCGGCTGGATACACTTGCAACAGATCAATCATCCAGCTAAGAACTAAAAAAATAAAAACCAAAACCACCACCATACTCTGGGGCTTTTCAGAGGGAAAAGGGTGGGAGAAGAGAGAGGATCAGGAAAAATAATTAATGGGTACTAGGCTTAATACCTGAGTGATGAAACAATCTGCAAAACAAACCCCCATGACACGAGATCATCTATATAGCAAAACTGCACGTGTACTCCTGAACTTAAAAGTTTTTTAAAAATGCAAAAAATGTCACAAATTTGGTATCGTGGAGGTTACTGACAAAAGGAGTTTTAATGAAGTGGTGCTACTGTACATGTGTATACAATTTGAATATATGTTAATCAAAAGTGTTAACACTGTTTAAATAATCAAAAAATTAAAATTGTTGAGGCAATGAAGACTAGAAAAATCAAGATGCCAGATTAGAGAGAACTGTGGAAAGTTAGAACTGTGAAGAACAGACAACATTGGAAATTTAAGGAGCCAAGATCCTAGTGAGGAAGGAGAAACCCAGAAGACAGCATGACACACAGCTGGTTGCCTTTCAAGACACTTGCCAAACCTTTCTGAACTTGTACAGGAAGGAGACTAAAAGACTAAGTAAAATCTCTAAAGAGCATTAGGGAGGTTTGGCAACTTCCTCATATTGAGGACTCTATTAGAGTTCAGAACCAGCTAGAGAATGTGGTCCAAGAGAATACAGCCCTCTGGAGGGCTACAGAAAACCAGAGATGGATGAATCCTTGATGAAAGTATAAACCAGCCCTTACCCAGGCCATTTGATGACCGGATTGTGGTGATCAGCTTCTACTGTCTCCACTTAACAAAGGAAAAAGTAAACGTTTTGTGGAAAAATAAAATTTTGTTTTATCCTCTACACACTTTTATACATAATATCTGTCCATCATTCAAAAATTACTAGGATGTCAAGAAACAAGCTCCTATCACTGAAAACCAAGAGAAAAACTGTCCAGAAGAATAGGAAGCTATTTTGGCTATCTTGTCTACTGTTGATTCTCCAGCGGAGAATTAATAAATATTTGTTTAAATTATGATTTAATAAAGTGACCCAAATCATTCATATTTATTTATATACGGCATGGGTAGATCTCCATACATTAAATCCTAGAAACAGCAATAAAATGAGATTGAATCATGAAAAACTTTTCCATGGAGGAAGATATTAAAAACTTCTAAAAATTGTTTTGTGTGTTCACTTTATCTCTCCAGCTACATTTATAGCTTCTTGACTGACTGGAAGATAACTGTCCTGTATTCACCCAGAGTAATATATCAGCACAAAATAAAGTATCCTTGCCTGTGGCTGTGGACATATGATAAGTGCTAGATGCTATAACAATGCAGATGAGATAGTACTGACAACTTATGAAATAACTAATATACTTAAAAATGAAGAATAATATATAAAGACTAGTCATTATTCAGTAATTATTCTTATTTTTGCTGCTTTGGATAAATATGAAGAAGAATTACAAATATGCAGACCTGTCATAAAAATTTTCAGCTACTATTTCACTCATTTGCATATCCATTAACATTTAACAAGATTTCCTGGTTGGATTGTAAACAACAAGACAGGCATATATTTATATTAGCAATTTTAGCCAGTTTGAATATCACATTGGACTCTAGAAAAGTGAAATTGTGAGGTTTCATATACCTAATGATTTGGGCAAGTAATTCAGAATTAAACTTTATTTGCTAAGAGGCACAATTAAAGTTATTTTGTTTGGTGCATTAGCTGATTATTTTAACAACTCATACATCCTTTGTTTTCTTTTATGCTTTATTTGTTTTCTTTTTTCCACTATCTAGAAAATCTTGCAGTTCTACCAGCCTTCTAAGTAACTATTGATCATTGATATAGGCTTTTAAGATCCTAAATAAATTTTTTCTCAGCCTCTAACTCCAATTATTTTTTCCTCGAGATTTAAACCTTAACCATCAAATCCATAACAAACATGTGGAGATTTCAATATACAAGATCTGGAAAAGGCTAATTATCATAACATCTTGACAATATGAGATACCAAGCCTATTAAAACCTGTTGCAAAATGACTAAACTAAACAGACTCTAACATGAGCAAAATAGTCAATAAAACTATAATATGGTGAATTGGTCTTACAGTAAGGGTCTTGATCACTAGCAACAAAAGTTCCAGTTCACTTCAGTCTATTAGTCATATATAAGTGGTTGCAGTCAATGCCAGGTGATTTAGTGGTTGAGTCTGAATTTTAACAGGAGGCAGTACACACAGATCACCAAACCAATATGGATCCATGCTTCACTGAAAACCCATCTGTGGCCAGCTGGATTCATAATGTCACAGCTGTCTCTCTCAGCCATGTTTGGACAACATAAATAAGATTGGGGGCTTCACACACAAGTAAATCATGGGCGAGGAGTTGACTTGCATGAGTACAGGTCTGCATTAAACACACTAAAACTAAAGCAAAAGCTCTAAGGATTCTTAAGGCATTAAAGTGAAAATTTGTCACTACAAAATGCCAGGAACTAAACCTAGATTTTTAAAATTAACCTTTCCTCAATCATTTTGTGTTTGTAATGAAATGATTAACTAGATTAATGACTCCAGTCACTTACTCGACTATTATCCAAATAACCACATTATAGTATATTTGCTCAAAATCTCCAGTTCTTGATTTAAAATACTTTGATGGAGCTCAATACATGTGTAAGGACCTTCCAGGCCAGACCTATGGTTTGAAGCTATGGGGCAAGATCCCCTGGAATGTCACAAAAAAGCTGCAGACAATTGTTAGCTGTAGCCTGTAATGATTAAAATTGCATCTGAACCTAACAATGGTCACTGATAAAATCCCAACTCAAATTTCATAACTTTAGCCATTAATTCCCTCTAAGTTCTATAAGGAAGACATATCTAAGAAGACTGGAGACAGAGTATCATTAACCAAGCCCACCCTCACTGTGAATACATCCAGCATACATCAATTCTTTCTTCCATTTCTTGCCTTACTTCAGCCCATTCAGTGAAATTCATTTGTGCTGTATACAGAAACATTAGTATTACATCAATTTCTCCCTTTCCTTTACTCTCAACATTAGTGATTAATCACTAATGTTACTTCTGAAAGGCTCTCAAATCTATGCTGTTTTTCTGTCATCACCACTATCAATGTCTAAATTCTGTCCATAATCATCTCTAATCTGAAACTAAAGTAATAATTTCCTATTCTTTTGTAACTATTTCCACCCACAGTAAATTCTTTATTGACACTATGGGGATTTCTAGCAAAGAAACAGGGCATACTGGAGAAGCAGAAGTCCTGGAACCAGAAAAGATTAAGCTTGCAACCCACCCCATACCCCCATGACTTGGGACAAATGATCAACTTTGATAATCATCCATTTCCTTATCTATATAGTGGGAATAAAAATACCTTTCCTTCCCAGGGGTTTATTGGGGAACACATGATATAAAGTATGCAAAGCTTCTAGTACAACTATTTCATAATATGCATGTAAAAAAAGGTAAACTTCTGGCCTACTGGCTTCCATTTTTCAAAATAATATTGTGGTCCCCAATGTCACAGGGTAAAGCATATGATTTGGTTTGGCTGTGTCCCTACCCAAATCTCATCTTGGATTGTAACTTCCACAATTCCCACGTGTTGTGGGAGGGACCCAGTGGTAGGTAGTTGAATAAGTGGGACTGGTCTTTCTTGTGCTCTTCTCGCAATGGTGAGTGGGTCTCATGAGATCTGATGGTTTTAAATAGAGGAGTTCCCCTGCACAAACTCTCTCTTTGCTGGCTGCCATCCATGTAAGATGTGACTTGCTCCTCCTTGCTTTCTGCCATGATTGTGATGCCTCCCAGCCATGTGGAACTGTAAGTCCATTAAACCTCTGTTTCTTCCCAGTATCAGGTATGTCTTGATCAGCAGCGTGAAAATGGACTAAGACAACATGGGTAAGAAGAACCTCCACTCTGCAAGGCATCTTCATTTTTAGACTCATCTCCTTACATTTCAGAATCTCCTTCTTTCAGGCCCTCCTCCTACTAGGAAATCAATCTCACCAATATACCACCATTTCATAATACACTTATAATGGCTGCCCAGAATGCTCTCTTTATTGTCCCATGCCAATCCCTGTCTTCTGGCTTGAGATTACTAACTCAGTCTGTCCACTGAGAAACCTACCGCCATTACTTTTGAAAGTTATCGCTTCCTTAGTGTTGTCATAATACTTTGACTATACCTCTATGTTAAATCATTTTCCCAGAGTATTTTAATGATTTTCTTACATTGCCCCTCTCTCCCATAAGATTTACTTCAAGGGTAAAAAACATGTATCTTTTTTTTTTTTTTTTTTTGGCAAATGGAATTCTTGGCCCAGGGTATAGTATGTTTTAGGAATGCAATAAATAAGTAAATGAATTAAGTAGTAAATTACTTAAATCATTTGACATCAGGGCCAAAGTAGGATGAGTATAAAAGCATAAAAGGTAAAAGCAAGGATTTGCAATACAAGATAAAATAAAAGCAAACATCAAAGACAAATTGTGTGCCATGTAATTATGATGCTCTAACAAAGTTAGAATAGAGCGTTATTGTATCATTTTTATTACCTCTTCTGGAATAAAAAGCTAGAGGCTAGAATATAAATAAATCAAAATAAAGAACATATCTTTGACTTTCTGCAACATATGCTGTAAATTTACTTACTTCGAACGTCAGTTGAATAATTTAAAAAGTAAAATATTGAAAATCTACTTAATCATATTAAAGTATTTTTTTAATGAGATTACTTATCAATACATGATTTAGTGCACCAATTTGCTGGCACAAACAATACCAGAGCTACACAGTAAAACACATTTATTTTATCCATATGTAAAAAAGGAAACAAAATGTATTCCACTGCCCTTCAAATGGATACTGTAAAACTACATTTGTTGTGTGTCTTTTAAAGTCAAAATATAAAGGTCTATAAGGTTAAAAAACAATATAGCCTCAAAACTAATTCTAAAGTCCCAGATTTTGTGTGGTTATATCCCAAGTTTCTTTCATAGTTTAATTCTTTTCTTTTATCAACTTCCCAAACACTCCAGGAATATGCAATCTAATTTGATGCTCTGAATAGTTCTGTCTTCTACCTCTAATGAAGTAAACAAATACAACAAAGAGACTTCATTTATCTTCACTAAAGTTATTAGAAAAATGATACAGATAACCAAGCTTTAAAATCCTGAGCTTGTTGCTAAGAGAACCCCAATAAATCCCCAAAGGAATCCAGAGAGTCACAAATTACCTGAAAGTAATTTCATAATTAATTTAGTCACATTTTAATGTTAAATAAAATTAAGTGTTTAGAACTATTCAAGTAAAATATATACAATGCATTGCCATAAGTTTTTATTATTGTAAAAGGGAATTGTAAGCTAAGCCAGAATGGCATTCATTAATTTACCCTATATAATTATTCTTCTATCTAAACTAATTAGAAGAGCATAAAATAACTTACAAGTTTTGCAAAGATTTTGATGCTGTTCAAAGTAGAACAAAAACCAAGTTCAATTTTAATGGGTATGTGTCAGTGGAGGCAAGTGTTCATGGTTGCAAATGATCAAAATAATGGAATAAAAACAATGGGACATAAATACAATAATTAACATTTACCAGGAACTATAATTTGTCCACTGTATATAATAAAATGAAGAAACCTGAAAAATGAGACTGTTCTTGTATTTCCTACAAAATTTTCAAATTCAAAGCAGTTGTGACAATTTCTTTTCTTTCTCTTCTCTCTCCTCCTCCTTCTTCTTCCCTTTCTTCTTTTCGTCCATCTTCCTCTGGATATGAATTCAACCACCTCTTTTTCTCTTCCCTGTAGCTACTCAACACTATTTCCCAATGATTTACTCCATATTCCTGTTGAAACAATTTTAGGCTCCAGTAATATGGGGAAGGGAGAAGGGAACTGTCTTTACCCAGGAACCTTATTGCAGCATGTAAATTTATATTGGATAAGCACCTATCTTAATTTATATTCATTTATTCATTAAACAAATAATTACTGATGTCTCACTGCATGCTAGACCATGACCCTGATACTTGTAAACTCATAAATTCTCAAGGGAAAGAAAATAGCACCCCAGAGCTAGTGGTCCCATCTTGGATTATCACTCAGTGCCTGTTTTCTAGTAATTTCTTCCTGCCATTGGGGTAATCTTATGGAGACATATATAATGATGCCCAACTCTGCTATTGTTTCCTTTTCTGGTAATTTAGAACCAATACAAAAAGAGAGAAAGAAGGAAATATCTTTCCTGGAGGTTATATGAGAAAATAACCCAGTGATTGTTGGAGACCACAATTTTATCCCCTGTAATCTGCAGACAAAGCAAGAGAAGGAAAGAGAGTGAGAGTGGCAGAGAGTGAGAGGGAAGGCAGAGGATGAAAGCTGGCTGACATATGCAAAGGAGAGAAGACAGGAAAAAACATGGGTGGTGTGGCAGTCTAATTCCAATGCCTTCCTGGGACATGTATACCAGCACTTTGGATTCCATGGGACATCCATGTTGCTTCCTAAGAATCACTGTTCCCTATCTTATCTTTGTTCTTGAGCTAACGTCACTGAGATTATATTCGTTGCAATGAAAAGCATTGTAAATATTCACCCAGGAAAGAGGGTAGAGTCTCAAAATTGTGGTTCTGAGTATTTTGTTCAATTTTAACTGTGCAACCATTCTTCTAGCCTTTTAGAAATAAATGACACTAAATTGGCTATACGAAAAAAGCCATCAGTGTAGTTGGTAGACTGAGGTTGGTTCTCAAATTATTCCTAATTAGAACGAAGATAAACAGATGTGCCCACACTTTGTGGCACTGCTCTAGGAAATGGGGGAAACTTTTGTTTAAATCTAATGTACTGTTTCCGCATATAAATTTCACAGGTGTCCTGAAATTTAGAATAGCACTCCCCTCTCTCTCCAGTTAAAAAATGTGATATATGGTCCAGTTAAGACCAATCTGTTAAGCCTGGGCAACATAGTGCACCACATCTCTACAAAACCAAAAAATTAGCCAGGCTTGGTGGCACATACCTGTAGATCAAGCTACTTAGAGACTGAGCTAGGAGGATTGCTTGAGCCCAGGAGGTCAAGGCTACAGCAAGCAAGCCTTGATCGCACCACTGCACTCAAGCCTGGGCAACAGAGTGATAACCTGTCTCAAAAACACAAAAACAAAAACCCCAAAAGACCAATGTGTCTCCGTTTTGAGAGATGTGGGACAAACGGTGAGTGTGTCAACTGAGTCACAATAAGTGAGGGAATATCTGTGGACTGAATAGATGAAAAGCTAGATTTGACATCACTTAACTAGCTAATATAAAGGGAGCCTGATTTTGAAATATAAAGTGTTGACAAAAGATAAAATAAAGGCAGATAATGTGTAACCTGGAGAGAGTGGAGGCTGCATTTCTGAAGACCAAAGGTATTTTATAGGTCTCTTACAAAGTGTCAGAAAAAGGTAACAAGAAGATAATATTAAGCAGACATCATTTAGTAGTATAGAATAGAGCTGGAGAGAGCAACACAGGAGTTTGGGAGAGGGGCCCTGGAATTGAGTTTGCCAATAATATAGAAGTGGCATATCAGATAAAGGATTATGAAGCACTTTCCCCATTTGTGCTTGGCCATACCTGAACTTGGACCTTCCACGAAGAGCTCTAAAGCCCAAGGGACATCTCTTTAGCCTCACAAAGCCTCATTATCATCAAATGCCCTTCAAATTAGAAGTGAATTAGTTCTCATTGCCCCATAAATTTGTTTCATAATTTTACTAATTATATAGTTTCTCTTGACTTAACCACCAAGAATTTCATGCTCTGCTTTTGAAATGTGTGTTTCAAAAGCTGCACCACACCAGCTATCAGACCATGGTCAAAAAAGAAAAAAGAAAAAGGAAAAGAGAGGAGAGAAGAAAAGCCACAATTCTACCCATCTTGTGAACATTTCAGACCCATCGAGTTCCTCCAAATAACTCAGTAAGTTTTCTGAGAGTTTCCTTTGCGCTGTTGGAACCAGTACTGTTAGCTATTACAGTGCTATTTTCCTCTTGTTCCACTCACTGTCATGAAGGCTAGTTGATTCCAATGTCAAAAGTCGTTCCAGAGATACCCTCTCCTCAACTGATGCCCACCAAAGAGCCTGCTACTGCCACTCATGTTGTCAACATGTGCACCAAGACCAAGGTACTCATGTCTGTGCCAAGGACAATGCAGACATCTTTGCAAATTCTGTTATTACAACAGATGCCTCCCTTATAATGTCTGTAATCAGTCAACGAATACACCCACATCATTGTACCATGCCTGTGCTACCATAAGCCAATAGCAACAGGGACACTGATGCCCTGCAGTCTCAAATTCCCAAAGATATTATGGAAAACTCACTTTTCACTTTTACTTGTTCTTGTACTTGCTCTTACCATCTGATTCGGGTGTAAGTAGTTGGGACCACGAGTAAAATACACTGTGCTTTATTGACAATAATCCTTTCTTTTTCAACACCTGCCCAGTGTCTTTGAACTAGATACCCCTGCTTCAACTGTCTCTTAGATGTTATTTTTTAGGCCTTTTGGTGCCACATGTAAACAGCACCCTAGAAGTAAGATTACACATAAACTTGGTGGAGTGAGAAATTATGTTTCCCTCTTCCAAAATTTACTACAATGACAATGTAGGAATTTAAAAAAAACTGCAGAGTAGGAGAAGAAATGACAGAACATGAGAAATTTTTAATGCAATTTTAGAAAGCAGGTTGAGGAACGGGGATGGTCATAGTTTCAGCTTTCTTTGTTGTATTGACTTTTTCTGGAGCACGTAATAAGAAGGAAGCTAAACTCTACCTCTGGATCCCAATAATGCTCAGGGATGAGAAGCTCAGGATTTCTGAAGGCAAGGGAGAAGAGGAATGAAAGAGAAAAATGATCCTCCAATGGAGGATCAGTAGAAATCTTTCACAATGAGTTGTTAGGCCACCAGGTATCTTCCCTGATGCAATGAAACCTGGAAATGACTTTCACCCCACCTAACTTAGATTTGCTACATGAAGAAGTTCAAGCCTGGAATGAGGTACCTTAATGAGAAGGAGCTTTAAAATACAAAGGGTGTGTGTGTGTGCGTACATACACATATGAGTCCCATCATCCACAATGTTATTTGTCTAGGTTAAAGACAGAAGTTTCATCTAAAAAAAAAAAAAAAAAAAAAAAAACCTGAGCAGCCCCTCCCGCTTAAAAAAGGCTTATTAACAATTGAGGGTCTCCCAGTGAAACGGCCAAATTCCTACACTGCCTCCGTCTCCCTAATTCTTATCCATCAATGAGCCTATCCATGCACAGAGACTTCCCAGTCATCTTTTTATCGCTCAGCCTTAAATATGGATAGACTTCAGGTATTATCATATATTTGAAGAAAATCTCTAACAAGGAAAATAAAAAGCTCAAAATGAAATAAAAACAAGGAACAAAACAGACAATGCAGAAAACAGAAAAAGTGAGAAGAGAATAAAGATATTTTTCAGACCTGCAAAGTAAAAATTCAATTATATGCTGCTATAAAAATACCTAAAACTAAGGCTACATAAAGGTTGAAAATAGTGGGAAAAGATAACATGCAAAAAATTAATATCAATTTTAAAGGTGAATAGTGTTATTATAAATTAAGACAGATTCTTACTAATGATAACAGGGTCAACTTATCAGGAAGATACAGTGTGCTATCAAAATATATAAATTAAAATAAATTGGCAAAACATTAAGGAAAAATAAATTCCCATAGAAAATGTGAAATAACATATTTTACTCAATAATCAATGGAACAAGCAGACAAAAACTAGTAAGGATATAAAGGATTTAAATAAGAGGATGAGCAAACTCTGCCTAATGGATATATAGAGAAAAACTCACCCCACAACTACAGAATGCACATTCTTTTAATGCAACAGAGAACACTTAGAAATATTGATCATCAGCAGGGCCATAAACAAGTCTCAAAAAAATTAAAATGTCTAAATTATACATAGGATATTCTTTGTCCATAATATAACTAAACTATACATCAGTAACATATAATTTGAGAACTCCCAGATCATTGGAAACTAAGAGAGACACTTCCAAATAACAGGAGTCAAAATAGAAACCTCAATGAGGCAGAGTAAATATTTTGAACAGGATAATAATGAAAGCACTGTGAGAAAGAGCTAACACCATGCTTAAACTTTTAATTTTGAATAAATATATTGGAAAATAAGAAATGCTAAAACTGAATGATTAAAAATCCTTGTCAAGGAATTAGAGAAGAAACAGCAAAATTAACCACAAAGAGAGAAATATATAAGTTTTTCAAAGACTTCAATTAAATAAGTAGTAAAGAAAAAAGGAATTATACAATAGACCAACACAGCTAGTCCTATGAAAAGATGTAAAATTAATCAGTCCCTGGCAAGACTGATAAAAATATACAGAAAAAGCACAATGTCAGAAATCAATGTCAGAAATGAAATAGGGGCATTGCTATAGACTCTTCAGAGATTAAACAAATAATCAGCTCTTTTTTGAAATGATATGCAAACTAAAAATGAAAATTTAGGTGAAATCAATGTTTCTAGAAAAAAAAATATTTACAAATTACCAAAATGTACATAGGAATAAAAAGTAGATTTGTAACTACTCACAAAATTCTATCTATATTTAGAAACTTTCCCACAAGAAAAATCCAGGCCCAGATGTGCACATCGGCACCAAGAGAAAGGTACAGGAATGTTTATAGCATCATTATTTACAATAATCTGGAATGGGAAACTACCCAAATGCCTATCAACGGAAGAATGGATGAGCATATTATAGTACAGTCCTACAATGGAGACTGTTCAACAATGAAAACTAGTACTAATTGAAGCCTGGATAGTTCTCAGAAACTGTCACAGAAAAGAAGTCAAAACCCCCTCACCAAAAACATTATATAATTACAAATATATAAAACTCAGAAATAGCCAAAACTAAGCTATGGTGTTAGAGAAGTTGTATAAGTGGTAAAACTATTTAGCAAAGTAAGAAAGCAAAGGGCCTAAAACATGAGATAGTTATTACTTTGGAGGGAAGGGAGAGGTTTATCACTAGGACAGCCAGAGGGCAGCTTCTGGGATCCTGACAATACTCCTTTGATTGACATCAGTGATGATAACATGAGCAACATGAGTGTTCACTTAATAATATTTTATAACAATTTACTCCACAATAATTAAGATATACCTGTGTGCAATCGGCCTTCACATTTATGCAGATAGATTATTTCCACATTTTAAAAATTACCAAAAATATAAAGAACCAATTAGTATAGTAAAGTTTCAACGAATGGTAACTATTAATTTTTTTTATGGGAGAAACACTGGGATAGTAAAAGGTCAACATAGCTTTGGGAGAAAATTATTTTTATGTTGGATCGGATGGTGCCACAAAAGGAAGTAGAAGAACGAAGATTCCTGAAATATGATCGAGGCTGTGCAATTAGTGAAATATCCTGGCTAGAACAAGGGCAAGGTAAAAAAATAATAATCGATGAAGCTAAAAATTAATGATGTAGTGAAGGGTATTGTAATGAGTGCCTACAATGTAATTTAGCCTATATTTTAAAGTATGTGAACAATTCACATTTGGAAACTAGATTGTTTCAGTTTCTTCCATAAGTTGCTACAGTTTAAATATCTTTCTGCATTCTAACTGACTAAGCTTCTTGGTACCTCTTAAGGGGAAAGTGATGGTATAGCTGAATGAAAGGGCTACCATTTTTACATACATAATGCATGACAAGGTAGAGCTTAAATCTAGTGCCATTTGAAAGACCCATAAAAATTTATATTTGCTTCATTTATTTCAAGACAGGGAGGCAGGAAGTCACCTCAAAGCAAATGTTCCCTGGGTTCCATGAGGAATCACTTTGGTAATTTCCCGGTAGTTCTCTGGGTTAAGATAAGAAAGTTACTGAGGAAGGGGAATGGGAAAGAGTGTAATAAACTTCTGTGACTCTAGTAAAGCTCTGCAAGACACTGACATGCAGAGCTGATCACCAGGGAGGAAAAGAGGAGATCTGCTCCCCAAGATGGGAAGCACACAGGCTTCTTGTGAAAGACCTGACAGGCCCAGCGCTACAGAAGAATGATGAGACGTCTCCAAACAAAAACTGTGGGGAAAGTGGATGGCCACACCGCTGACTTGGGCTGCTCACTAAAGGGTATGTGTAGGAGAGCTGTTTTCAGCCCCCGGTATGACTAATGGAAGCTCTTCTGAACTCACCATTCTGGGGTTAGAAACAGCGCTGTGGCCCATGCAGGGTCTGGGCCAGGGACAACACTCATGCTGAGTAGACAGAAGTCTGTGGAACTATGCAGGAGCAAGCTTCAACAATGACACCATGTAGCACACTAACAGTAAGACACACATGAAGTAGAAGAATAATCAGAATGGCACAGCTTTTTCTATAGCTGGTATTTGAAAAACACAGACCCTAGTGACCCTACATAGGACTGGGCAAAGCATCAAGTTTAAAGTTGACTGGGCGGGTATAACTTCAAAAGGGATATTGGATTCCTTGCTAATGAATGCAGGTAAGACTTCAAGACATTAATTAAAAGGTTAAAATATATCAGCCCAAATTTATACTCATTTTGCAAAGCATTCATGCCACCAATATATGATGCCAGATATTTCTACACAATCAGCTTAAATCTGCTGGGCATACATATAATCCCTCACAAATACTGAAAGCATAGGCCTTTGGTGGTAATTAAAGGTCTGTTTGCCTGGGAATTTCTCTTCAAGCAACTCAGGAACAAGAAGCTTAGGAGCATACCCAGCCCTGAAAGAAAAGCCACTTAGGATGCCTCCCAGCCATCTGCAATGGAACTTAAAGGCAGCTGCTTATCCCTGAAGGAGAGGGTCAGCTATTTATTCATTCTTTCAACAATATTGATTGAACACCTCCTGGATGCCAGGAACTGTGCTAGGTGCTGGGAATACCAAGATGAATAAGACACACTCATTACCATTTAGCAAATGAAAAAAGACTTGCAAACAATTCAACAGAGCCCTCTGTGTAAAATGTTGTGCATGAGAGAGGAAGCGGGGATGAGAGAAGCCTAATTCTTCTGGTGTGAAGAGAAGGGGGCAGAGAGAAGAGAAGGCTTTACAGAGAAGGGCAGAGGAGGGCAAAAGTGTTTGAAGTAGAAGAAAACAGACAGACAAAGGAAGAGAAGGCTGGAAGCAGCAGGGCATGAGAGGAGCGGAGAGGGCAGCTCAGGGCTGCTGCTGGAATGCCCAGTGCAGCAGGCAGGCAGGCTGGAGAGGCAGAGGATATGTCCCAGCAGGCTTTGCACAGCCTTAACAAGGCTTGAAATGAGAACTGAAATGGGAACATTAGAAGCACAAACCTGTATCCCAACATCTACCTAATATTATTTATTTCATATCTTTAAAAGGCTTTCCATTTAGGAAATGGTATCAGTCAGAGTTCTCCAGAGAAACAGAACCAGCAGATGATGAAATAGACAGACAGACAGACAGACAGACAGACATTGGCATACACATAAATAGAGATTTATTTCAGGGAACTGGCTTATGCAACTGTGGATCTGGCAACCAGGCTGGAATTTCTTAGGAAGACGCTGATACTGAAAAAATTCAGGAAGAATTTCTTCTTTCTCTGGGAAACATCAATTTTTGCTTCTGCAGCCTTTCAACGGATTGGGTAAGGCCCACCCACATTATCAAGAAGAAACTATTTTACTTAGTCTTTTTTTTTTTGAGACAGAGTTTTGCTCTTGTTGCCCAGGCTGGAGTGCAATGGCACGATCTCAGCTCATCACAACCTCAGCCTCCCATGTTTAAGCAATTCTCCTGCCTCAGCCTCCCGAGTAGCTGGGATTATAGGCATGCACCAACAAACCCAGCTAATTTTGTATTTTTAGTAGAGACGGGGTTTCTCCATGTTGGTCAGGCTGGTCTCAAACTCTTGACCTCAGGTGATTTGCTCCCCTCGGCCTCCCAAAGTTCTGGTGTAACAGGCACGCGCCACCGTGACCAGCCTTACTTAGTCATTTTATTGGAGATGTCGACTATATCTACAAAATACCTTCAAAACAACGCCTAGATTTGTATTTGATTAAATAACTGGGTACTACAGCCTAGCCAAATTGATACATAAAACTATCATAGAAATCATATTAATAATTTACATTTAAAGATACAGTTGTTTTTACATCCAAAAATACAATGCCTATCAACATATGACACAATATTTTAAAATCTCTATGATCCTAATTTTAGAATTCAACACAGAAATCCTGTAAAATTGCCTCCACTTTCCCTAGCTACCTCATCAAGTAGAAATGGTGCTTCTCATCAATATTATCATTGAGAAGTCAACAGACTTACTCATACCTGAATATTTTATCATTTAAACTGTGGGATTTCACAATATTTCTGAAATTTTAACTCAGTTTCCATGAGTTCATACCTGTGCCTTAATCCACGAATTTTGTTGCAACACAGAACTACATGGCTCTCTTTTTCTTCTGGCTCCTTTTTGAAGTTCCTGCACTAGAATTATTTATGCTGTCAAGCATCAACTTTCTGCTTGCATGTTAACAGCTGCAGATAACAGGTAAATTACATGCATGTCCAACCTAAAAAGTGTTCCTCTGAAACCACAAGGTATTCATTTTAAAATCCTCTTGAGAATAGAGGTCATGTTTATGTTGGGTGTTTTTACCAAATGACCTATTTTTTCCCATTAAAAATAGACTATTCCTTGAACAGAGCCAAATACTGCAACTAGCGCACTGTGTACTAAACAGTCATCAGCCTATGAGAAACACTGTACAATGTTAATATCATATGAAATCACCAACTGCTGGAACTTTGAAGGTCAGAAACCATTTCTGAAATCCTGATAGTTTCAAGGCATTATATGAATACAGGTAGAAGAACACAGGTAGAATCTGACATATTGCCTAATGCTGTAGATGTCTAGAGAATATTTGTTAAATCTAAAAAGGAGGGAGAGAAATTCCACCTTATAGAGTTAAATGAGTGAAGAAGAATTGGAAGTTGATATCAAACTAAACCAAGCATTGTATACATTTATACTCAGTTATCTGATATAAAAGCACATACAGTTGACCTTTGAACAAGGGAGGGGTTAGAGAAACTGCAAAAATCTAACAGTTTCAAAAATCTGTGTACATGCATTCATATGTTAATCGCAGCACTATTCACAATAGCAAAGACATGAAATCAACCTAAATGCCCATTAATGGTGGATTGGATAAATATGTGATACATAATTAGAACTAAAACATTCCTCAGCAAATGCAAAGAAAAAAAAAACCTGAAGTCATAACAGTCTCTCAGACTACAGTGCAATCAAATTAGAAGTCAAGATTAAGCAATTCACTCAAACCATATACTACATGGAAACTGAACAACCTTCTCCTAACTGGTTTTTGGGTAAATAATGAAATTAAGCTACAAATCAAGAAGTTCTTTGAAGCTAATGAGAACAAAGCTACAATTAGGAGAATCTCTGTGATACAGCTAAAGCACTATTAAGAGACAAATTTATAGCACTAAATGCCCACATGAAAAAAACTAGAAAGATCTCAAGTTAACAATCTAACATCACAACTAAAAGAATTAGAGAACCAAGAGCAAACAACCGCAAAGCAACCAGAAGACAAGAAATAACCAAGATCAGAGCTGAACTGAAGGAGACAGAGACAGAAAAAGAACTTCAAAAAATAAATGAATCCAGGAGCTGGTTTTCTGAAAACTTAATAAAACAGATAGACCACTAGCTAGACTAATAAAAAAGAAAAGAGAGAAGATTCAAATAAATACAATCAGAAATGATAAGGGGGAATGTCACCACTGACCCCACAAAAATACAAACAACCATCAGAGAATACTATAAATAAATACTTCTAACACATAAACTAGAAAATCTAGAAAAAAAAATGGATAAATTCCTGGACTACACATCTTCCCAAGACTGAACCAGGAGGAAATTGAATCCCAGGCCGGGCGCAGTGGCTCACTCCTGTAATCTCAGCACTTTGGGAGGCCGAGGCGGGCAGATCACAAGGTCAGGAGATCGAGACCATCCTGGCTAACACGGTGAAACCCTGTCTCTACTAAAAATACAAAAAAGAATTAGCCGGGCTTGGTGGCGGACGCCTGTAGTCCCAGGTACTCCGGAGGCTGAGGCAGGAGAATGGCATGAACCCGGCAGGCAGAGGTTGCAGTGAGCCGAGATCACGCCACTGCACTCCAGCCTGGGCGAAAGAGCAAGACTCCGTCTCAAAAAAAAAAAAAAAAAAAAAAAAAAAATTAATCCCATAGTAGACCAATAATGACTTCTGAAATTTAGGCAGTAATAAATAGGCTACCAAACAAAAAAGCCCAGGACAGACAGATTCACAGCTGAATTCTACCAGAGGTACAAAAAAGAGCTGGTACCATTCCTACTAAAACTGTTCCCAAAAATTTGAAAAGGAGGGGCTCCTCCCTAACTCATCCTGAGGCCAGCATCATTCTGGCCTCAAGATATCAAAACCTGGCAGAGATACAACAAAAAAAGAAAACCTCAGGCCAATATCCTTGGTGAACATTGATGCAAAAATCCTCAACAAAATATTGACAAACCGAATCTAGCAGCACATAAAAAACTTATCCACCATGATCAAGCAGGCTTCATCCCTGGGATGCAAGGCTGGTTCAACATATGCAAATCAATAAATGTGATTCATCACATAAACACAACTAAAGACAACAACCACATGATTATCTCAATAGATGCAGAAAAGGCCTTTAATAAAATTCAACATTTCTTCAAGTTAAAAACTCTCAATAAACTAGGTATTGAAGGAACATACCTCAAAATAATAAGAGCCATTTATGACAAACCCACAGCCAATATCATACTGAATGGGCAAAAACTGGAAGCATTCCCCTTGAAAACTGGCACAAGACAAGGTTGCCCTCTCTCATCACTCCTATTCAACATAGTATTGAATGTTCTGGCCAGGGCAGTCAAGCAAGAGAAATAAATAAAGCGTATTCAGATAGAAAGAGAGGAAGTCAAATTGTCTTTGCTTGCAGATGACATGATCCTATATCTAGAAAACCCCATGATCTCAGCCCAAAATCTTTTTAAGCTGATAAGCAACTTCAGCAAAGTCTCAGGATACAAAATCAATGTGAAAAATTGCTAGCACTCTTATACACCACCAACATGGAAGTGGAAAGCTGAATCACAAATGAACTCCCATTCACAATTGTCACAAAAAGAATAAAATACTTAGGAATACAGCTAACAAGGGAAGTGAAGAACATCTTCACAGAGAACCACAAACCACTGCTCAAAGAAATCAGAGATGACTAAAACAAATGGAAAAAAAAATTCCATGCTCATGGATAGAAAGAATCTATATTGTTAAAATGGCCATACTGCCCAAAACAATTTATAGATTAAATTCTATTCCCATTAAATTACCACTGATATTATTCACAGAATTAGAAAAAAACAATTTTAAAGTTCATATAAAACCAAAAAAGATCATGACTAGCCAAGACAATCCTAAGCAAAAAGAACAAAGCTGGAGGCATTACGCTACCTGACTTCAAACTATAATACAGGGCTACAGTAACCAAAACAGCATGGTACCAGTACAAAAACAGACACATATACCAATGTAACAGAATAGAAAACCCAGAAATAAGACCACACACCTACAACCATCTGATCTTTGACAAACCTGACGAAAACAAGCAATGGAGAAAGGATTCCCTATTTAGTAAATGATGTTGGGAGAACTGGCTAGCCATATGCAGAAAATTGAAACTGGACCCCTTCCTTACACCATATACAAAAATCAACTCAAGATGGATTAAAGACTTAAATGTAAAACCCAAAGCTATAAAAACCCTGGAAGGAAATCTAGGCAATACCATTCAGGACATAGGCATGGGCAAAGATTTCATGACAAAAATGCAAAAAGCAATTGCAATGAAAGCAAAAATTGACAAATGGGATCTAATTAAACTAATAAAGAGCTTCTGCACAGCAAAGGAAATGATCATCAGAGTAAACAGACAACCCACAGAATGGGAGAAAATTTTTGCAATCTATCCGTCTGACAAACATCTAATATTCAGCAAACAATACGTAACTTAAACAAATTTACGAGAAAAAAAAACCATTAAAAAGTAGGCAAAGGGCAGACACTTCTCAAAAGAAGAAATACGTACAGCCAACAAACATGAAAAAAAGCTCAACAACGATTATTAGAGAAATGCAAATCAAAACCACAATGAGATACTATCTCATGCCAGTTAGAATGGCTATTACTAAAAAGTCAAAAAACAACAGAGGCTGGTGAGGTTGTGGAGAAAAAGGAACACTTTTATACTGTTGGTGGGAGTATAAATTAGTTCAACCATTGTGGAAGACAATGTGGCAATTCCTCAAAGACCTAGAGGCAGAAATAGCATTTGACCAGCAATCTCATTACTAGGTACATACCAAAAGGGATACCAATTGTTCTATTTTAAGGATACATTGCACATATGTTCACTGCAGCATTATTCACAAAAGCAGACAGGGAATCAACCTAAATGCCCATCAACTATAGGCTGGATAAAGAAAGTATGGTACATATACACCATGGAATACTATGCCACCATAAAAAGGAATGAGATCATGTCCTTTGCAGGGACATGGATGGAGCTGGAGGCCATTATCCTCAGCAAACTAATGCAGGAAGAGAAAATCAAATACTGCGTGTTCTCACTTATTAAGTGGGAGCTGAATGATGAGAATGCATGGACACATGGCAGGGAACAATATGCACTGGGGCCTCTCAGAGGGTGGGAGGTGGGAGAAGAAAAAGCATCAAGAAGAATAGCTAATGGATGCTGGGCTTAATATCTGAGTGATGGGATGATCTGTGCAGCAAACCACCATGGCACATGTTTGCCTATGTAATAAACCTTCACATCCTGCACCTGTACCCCGAACTTAAAAGTTGCAATAAAAAAAGAATATGTGCTACATATAGAACCATGAAATACTACACAGCCACAAAAAAGAAAAAGAGGCTGGGCGTGGTGGCTCATGCCTGTAATCCCAACACTTTGGGAGGCTGAGGCAGGCAGATCACGAGGTCAGGAGATTGAGACCATCCTGGCTAACACAGTGAAACCCCGTCTCTACTAAAAATACAAAAAATTAGCTAGGCATGGTGGTGGGCGCCTGTAATCCCAGCTACTCGGGAGGCTGAGGTAGGAGAATTGTTTGAACCTGGGAGGCAGAGGTTGCAGTGAGTGGAGATTGCGCCACTGCACTCAGCCTGGGCAACAGAGTGAGACTCTGTCTCAAAAAAAAAGAAAAAAAGAAAAGAAAAGAAAAGAATGAAATCATGCCCTTTGCTGCAACATGGATGGAGTTGGAGGCTATTACCCTAAGTGAATTAACACAGGAACAGAAAACCAAATACTGCATGCTCTCACTTACAAGTGGGAGTTAAATATTGAGTACACATGGACACAAAGAAGAGAACAAGAGGCACCAGGGCATACTTGAGGTAAGGGTAGGAGGAGCATGAAGATAAAAAAATTACTATCGGGTACTATGCTTATTACCTGGGTGATAAAATAACCTGTACACCAAACTGCCACAACACCCAACTTACCCATACAACAAACCTGCACATGTATCCCCTGAACCTAAAATAAAAATTGGAAAGAGAAAAATAATCTGTATATAATTTTGACTCCCCTAAAACTTACCTACTAATAGTCTACTGTTGCCTGGAAGCCAAACCAATAACATAAATAATTAATATGTAATTAACCTGTTATACGTATTACATACTACATTTGTACAATATGTTAAGCTAGAGAAAAGAAAATGTTATTAAGAAAATCATAAGGAAAATATATTTACTATTCATTAAGTGGAAATGGATAATTCTAAAGGTCTTCATCCCCGTCATCTTTACACTGACTTGGCTGAGGAGGAGGAATAAGAGGAGGGGTTGGCATTGCAGTATCAGGGGTGGCACAGGTGGGATAAAGTTTGCATAAGAGGATTGATACAGTTCAAACCCATGTTGTTCAATGGTTAACCATATTTATTACAGATTTTAGGTTTACTCATACTCCAAAGATACTTTTAGACATTGATACGGTTTGGCTCTGTGACTCCTCCCCCAAAAATCTCATCTTGTACTCCCATAATTCCCATGTGTTGTGGGAGGGACCCAGTGGGAGAAAATGGAATCATGGAGGCAGGTCTTTCCCATGATGTTATCATGATAGTGAATAAGTCTCACAAGATCTGATGGTTTTAAAAATAGGAGTTTCCCTGCACAAGCTCTCTTCTCTTGCCTGCCACCATGTAACACGTGCCTCTCACCTTCCACCATGATTGTGGGGCCTCTCCAGCCACGTGGAACTGTAAGTCCAATAAACCTCTTTCTTTTGTAAATTGCCCAGTCTTGGGTATGTCTTTATCAGCAGCATGAAAATGGACTAATAAAGACATCTTCATAAAATCTTTAATAGAAATGACTCATTACTTGTGAACAGGTGGCCTCCACAGATGAAGGGGATGGGGAACACACAGTAGGACCTCTTAACTATGGTTGCTATTAAATGTCTGTATTCCAACACCCAGAAACCAGG
Source organism: Pan paniscus (assembly GCF_029289425.2). Classification (NCBI taxonomy): domain Eukaryota; kingdom Metazoa; phylum Chordata; class Mammalia; order Primates; family Hominidae; genus Pan; species Pan paniscus. Next base: position 50,058,681 of record NC_073259.2, read on the forward strand.
ACGAGGTCCTAAGCAATCAGAGTCTGAACTGTGATCCTGCATCTAATGGTCAGCAGATAAACGAGGCCAAGCTAGAGCTGCTCAGCCAACAGAAAAAGTCAAATCACCAAATCTAGGGAGGAAATTTACTAGAAATGTGGACATCAGGGTATAAAATCAGACAATGTCTACAGGCAGGCACAGGGGAAGCTAGTAGCAACTCCTGAACTGAAAAGCAGGCCCTCTGGTTACATACATGGCTAGCTTTTTACCCAGCTCCTGGAGCTGTGAGCAAGGCCATGCTAGAAGAGCTTAAAATGGGCAGAAGAATAAGCCTACAGGAGGCCTCTAGATAAATACCCAAGTCTGTACCTGGTGAAGCTTATACTATTATTATAGTCAAGCTATGAGTATATAATGCAGGAAAAAATAGGTAGACAGCACCTTTTTAATTAACATTGCTTTGATAAATTTTCAGTGGCCTTAGTTGGCCTAACAATACACATGCAAATCAGCAGCACCCAAAATTAAGAATAGAAGACAGCCATCGGGAAAATGATAATTCCTACTAATTTGAAGTATTTTTTTGTCAACTTAGCTAAATCATCCCCTTTCTTCTGTCATTTCCTCTTCACAATATGATTTTACCTTCTCTGGGCACACACCTTCATGGGCACCAGACAATTGCCCAGGTGCTACCTCCAGGCCCCATCTCTAACCTCTCCTTTGAGTTCTCTCTCTCTTCAAGGCCTAAAGTTCCCATTCTACTGACTTTCAGTGACTTCTTTTAAAAGCCTATCTGGATTTTTCTTTGCCACTTCTCCAAGATACTACTTCCTAGACTCCTGAGCATCCTTCACCACTGCCCATGGTGAGCATGTCCCACAGACCTCTCAGTCCTGATCCATGTTCTACTCATTCTCAACCCTGGTTACACATTAGATTCACCTTAGGGCACTTTAAAGAGGCACTATTGCCTAGCCCACTTCCTAAGAGGTTCTGACTTAATTAAGCTGATGAAAAGCAAATGCATCAGTATTTTTTTTAACCTCCTGGTGATGCTAACACATGGTCAGACTGGGGAGTCACTGACATGGCTAAAGCTCCTACACACAGCCCCAGGTAGTCAGGTAGTCAGGAAGACGATCTGGGGTGTGAGTCACCACACTAAGCCACAAAGGGTCTCAGAAGTCACTACAAAGGACAACTGCAATAAGAATCATGAGCACTGTAAGAATCCTAAGCGCTTAAATGACACAAGCAAGTACCTTTGGATAGATAGGAATGATCAAGGCTGGGGCTCATGAAAACAAAACGTTTACACTCTCCTGACTTCCAACAAATGGCATCATTTATTCATTCAGTTAAGTGTTCACTAGATTAATAATCTCATTCAGAAGAACCAGAACCATGAGCTTCCTGCCATCAAGAGGCATCTAGATTGTGCTGAGGTGGTCAGCTTTTCACTACATAAACTTCCTCTGCAAGCTCATGAAAAAATGATGAAACTATCAAAGAACAGTCTGTTTCAGAATCATTTATTTAAAAAGCACACAGCATATGATGACATAATTATATCTTTGGTGATTAGCACAACCAGAATTTATTTAAATTAGAGACCTTCTGGCTGCAACAAGCTGTCATCATAAGGTGATGTGCTTGGCACACATTGCATTCAAAGTGGAGCATAAGTAAAAGTAATTCCACACAAGCTACTTTTGTTCACTTTGGAGTCAGCCTTCTGAAAAAAAATTAACAGTAAAACTTGAATTATGAGTACAGATGAGCTAAAATACAGTTTCATATTACTTTAGGTTATTTAGGAATTGGGGGAAAGTCTGTTAGCTAATGGCTGCATCATATTCCCAAATGACACCTGAGAACTGGAAAGTAAAATGCAAGAAATGTGTTTTAAACCAGAGATGCAAATAAACCTACTCGTGACAAAGGGTAACAGGATTTCATTGATTAAATGGTGTTATAAAAAATAAACTGCATTAAGTTTAAAGAAGTGAAAAAATACCTCTGCCTGAAAAGTAGAGGCTAAAGAAAAATTGCAATGTGTATTGATTTTAATAAAATAAGATATCATGTAATACTTGAAGAGCTCATCAAAAACACGCACACAAAAATCCTTACTTTCACCAATTTCTACTAAAGTTTTAGGGATAAGCCAATAACATGATATACAATCTCTCTACTTCTCGTCATCTAATAAACATAGTAATATCCAGCCATTCTGAGCTGCCCTTGCTTTGCTATATCTCTGAGGTTATTATACAATTGCTGTTCCCTATGTTTGGAATACCTTCCTTTATCATTTTCAGCAGTTGACCCTTGCTTCTCTTTTAAAATAAAGCTCCAATATCACTTCCTCTTCTTTCCATCCTTCCCCTGCTTTCTAAAGCTGAAATGGATTTCTACCTCTTCTAAACCACAGTTAACGTAGGTACCTAATAGAATTCTTTTGGTTAAATACATGTCATTCTCTTCAAATCAAATCTGGATCATTACTCAATGAGAAAGGGGTTGACCTCAACATAAAATTATTTCCCATGAAAATATTGTCCTTTTATTTATTTGTCTTTCTTCATTTAAAAAGCTTTTTAACCATGAAAGTTTAAAAATGTCATTAATCTATAAAAAGCATTAAAGATTGGAAGGAAAACGTCACCTGATATTCCATCACTCAGAACAACTGCCCCAATTTCCTTCCAATATATTCTCTGTACATGTTTTTTTTTAATAAAGAAGTCAAGGTGTGTATCAGGATAAAATGAGGCAGAAGATTTAGAGAGATGATATTAATAGATAATTAGGTAGCTAGATCACAATTTACAAAAATAAAATTATTTACAAAAAAAACAATTGATAGTCCATATATCTCAATAAATTGGTAACACAAAGATACAGAAAGGAGTTTTGCTGGTAGGATCTCCTTACTCAAAGAAGCAGGAGGTACTTAAAGGAGAGTCAAATAATATCATTCCGACATATATCATGGCAAAACAAACAATAATGGCTGACCACAAAGACAAAAACACAGATGGTTTCCAGGCCAAATATAGATGATATAAAAGTGAAGCTCTAAAGTAAGTGGTAGGTTGTTCTAGAATTACTTTCTTTCTTTCCCCTTCACTGGTCAAAAACAAGATATGGCCTAGTTTCATTCTCAAAACCCCTGATGACTTCAGGATCAAGCTATTGCATATTGCTCACCATAAGCCAATGCAGTGACAAACCCAAGCAGAGGAACTGTGCCAAGGGCATGTCCAGAGCCCCAGGACAGAATGGGAAGACTCTGGGGACAAGACCAATCATGATGCAACTGATTCGATCAACACATCCTGCAAATAGTGAAAGGCATTGCAATAGCTAAAGATCAAAGAGGACAACTGCAACACCTTGAAGAAAATGCTACAATTAAAGAAAAAAAAAACAGTATGCTATGGATTAGATAAAGCTTCCATGTGCAAATGGCATCAGAATTGACATTTAAAAGATGAGTCAGTATAGCTAAGAAAAGAGAGGTGGAAACATTTCAGGTAGAAGAAACAATATATGCAAAAGTAAGGAGGCAAGAGAGATGATGATGAACTCAAGGCACTTAAAATATGCTGAAACTGAAGTCAAAACTAAGGGGTTAGTTGATGGAAAACTAGGGAGTTAGAGTGATGAGCAACAAAAAGTGGAAATGTAGGCGGGAACTGATCCTCAAGAGCCAAGTACAAGGGAGAGAGTTTACTCCAGAATCTAAAGAGAGTTTTCAATGATTCTAAGCTTGGATGCCAGATGATACAGTTTGTGTTTTATTAACATTCAGCTGACAACAACATGGAGATTCATAAGGTTACGATGAGATAAAATTAGATCAGTTAGGAGGCTACTGCAGAGAGTCAAGGAAAGACAAGAGCCTAACTAAGGAACTAGCAGCAGTTATGAGGAGGAGGTGGGGACACAGTTAAAGTCTTTTAAGGGATGAGAACCAATAGAATTTGTAGGATGAGGATGGTAAGAAAAAAGATGGGGTTAAAAGAAATTCAGTATCTCTGCTTCAGCAACTGGTGAACCAGTGGTGCTGCCATGCACCAAATTAGCAAATACAGGAAGTGAGGAAGGTTTGAAGAGAGGAGATACATTCAATTTTGGAAAAGTTGAGTTTTACATGCCTGTGGAACACAAGGACATGCCCAGTAAGTAGTTGAAATACTAGTCTGCACTGGGATCAAGAGAAAGATACAAGAATATTCAGGCTAGAAGTGCAGTTTGCAGTTTGTAGTTTTAAAAGTAGGTGAAATTCCACAGAGAGAAGAAAAGGAAATTGAGGCCATAATCTGAGATTGAGAGAAAGATACAAAAATATTCAGGCTAGAAGTGCAGTTTGCAGTTTGTAGTTTTAATAGTAGGTGAAATTCCACAGAAAGAAGAAAAGGAAATTGAGGTCATAATCCCAGGGAAACCAACCTCAAAGGAATTGGAAGAAGAAAAAGAACCCACACTGTTTAAAGAGAAGGCAGCTTCAGAGAAATGAGAACACATTCGAAGAGTATTGTAAAGCGATATAACAAAGAATACAAGAAAACAGAATATAATAAGAAATTCAAGAAATGAAATGATTGACAGCATGAAATGCTTAAATAAAGAGAGAAAATTAAGAATTGAAATATATCTGTTAAATTTAACATGTAGATGATTATTGACTTCAGCAAGAATATTTTCAGTGATTGAGAAGAGAAAAATACTAACGTGCAGTCAGTTGGGTCATATAAAGAAAGGAGATAGAGACCATAACTGTAGCCATTTATTTTAATGTGAAGCTTGGCTGGAAAGGGACAGAAAGATACACCAATAACTAGGCAACATAGGCTTAAGCAATGAGAAAGACACGATCGTGTTTCTAGTAGATGAAACTGATCCAGAAGGCACTTTATCATGTATGAGGGCTAGCTTTGTAAAGACCTGATTTCTCTATTTAACTCTAAGTTTCTTGAGTGCAGAGACACCAGCCCAGGCATAGTACACATAGTAGCTGTTCCATAAATGCTACTTAATCAAAGAGTAAATGAATGAGTTGATCAATCAGAAAGAATACGAAAATTATAATGACTATAATGAATGCAGACAGGCTTGAAAATTGTAGAAACAGCCTGATGTCACAGAATAAAACTACGGTGGGAACATGCGCATCTGGCTTTTCATTCAAATAATGGCAAAAATAACAAGTTATATGACTTCAGTAAAAAAAAAAATCCCATACTATTTGAGTCTTAGATTCTTTATCTGTAAATAAGAAAGTCAGAGTTGATCAGGAATGGCATAGAGGGTTTTTTTTATTGTACTTTAAGTTCTAGGGTACATGTGTATAACGTGCAGTTTTGGTACATATGTATACATGTGCCATGTTTGTGTGCTGCACCTATTAAGTCAACATTTGCATTAGGTATATCTCCTAATGCTATCCCTCCCCCTTCTCCCCACCCCACAACAGGCCCCGGTGTGTGATGTTCCCCTTCCTGTGTCCAAGTGTTCTCATTGTTCAATTCCCACCTATGAGGGTTTTAACTCATCCTCAACTCTGATGGGTTGGTCATAGCTTCCTGAAACACAGTGCAGAGAATTCTGCAGCTCTGTCTTTATTCAATAGAGTAGAGGATTTTAAAGGATTGGCAATGTCTGCCATGTATGCAGAAGGAGGAACAGATGACGCATATGCTACATATTTGCCAATCCTGAAATAGTTCATGTATACAGCTCTTAAAGATAAAAAATTATATATGATTTACGGTCTTTTTCTGAAAATTCATTCATAATTAAGTTTTTAAAGATATTCTACAGTAAATTGGATTTAAGATTAAAGAGATATTTTATTCATAGCCTGTATCTGATTTTCTTTAAAAACACCAAACTAGAATGTCTAGAATAGAGTCCACATACAGGAAATGTGGAAGTAGTAGCATTTTTATAGGAAACAGTAGTGTTTGTTCTATTAGCTAAACGCACAGAAGAATAATGTGTTCTCCCACCCTCACCCCTTATACTTCTACTAATACTTATGTGGTGACTTTTGAGCATCCCTGATGCTCAGTGAGATTCTTTTCTCTCAGAAGTTTGTCTTGATGGAGGTTGGTGGTAAGTATGATTGGCCTCACTGACTAGATGGAGAAAACAAAGCACAGAGAGAATAAATTACTTTTTCAGAGGCTACTGAACAAACTAGAAATGGATGTGGAAATCTTTCTTTGGCCAAGCAGATGGAAGGCTTGATTTAGGCATTTCCTCAGCCATCCCAGAGCTGTACAGAAAAAGGTTCTCTTGAGATCTGGGTTCAGTACCCCTGAGTTTTACCATTTGTCCAATACTAAGCTAAAATACAGTCCTAAATGCAGAGGTGAGCACCTTAATTTTACTGTATATCTAGTTATAAAATCGTTTTATTTCCATAGCCATTCACTCATTTTTGGTTGCCATTATGAACAGGCACAAGATGGATATAAAGGAGTAAAAAGTTGTCATTTTTCTTTAAAATAAAAATTTAAACTTATTTAAATTTGGTACAAGTGATTAGTGGAACAGGTAAAGAAAGAGATGAAGTAAACTATCCCTTTTAAATTCACTTTAGCAGATGTGCTCATCAAATGTCAACAGATCTGTGGAAGTATAGTCTAAACTGTTGAGAAGATCTTACTCATTTTGCTAAAAAGTGTCAGAATGAAAAATAAGCAAACAAAGTTACAGATGAAAATAAACAAACATACAAAGGGTTTATTTGGTCTGTAGAAGCCAGGTCAGATACTGGTGGCTCTTTTGCTGTGTTATTCAATTGGTTCAGTGCAGGGCATGAGCAACTTTTAAAAGCCCTGTTCCACAATGACTGCATACTACTTTTCCAGAATATGAAAACAAAAAGTTTTGTGGATATAATTTTTGCCATCTGTCCACAAAGAAAACAAAGTTGCTTTCTGAAAAGTTGATTTGAAAATTGTACATTTTAAAATGATCATGAAAGAAGTAAAATAATGTTTCTTGTGGAGTAAATATTATGTAAATTCATAATTGGAGGCTGATTAAATACCATTGAAATATTTTAAATATTCTTCATTAGAAATAGTCGAAAAATTAAAAATTCAGTCTGTGCTGTTTACCCTTCACTACTATATGTTAATTTTTAACATTAAAATTATATGTTTCCTATCTCCATGTCAACTCACATTAAAATACAGTGACACAGTGAATGAGTCTTCAATTAAATGTGACAATGCTCTCAAACCACTGTGCAATAAAGCACGAAGAGTCTAGGTTCTGAGTGAATTTTTATTTCTCTTCTAAAAAAGTAGATAATGTAAACCTGAGACTAATTTTTCCTCTCTTTTGATGCTGGTCACAAATAAATGTTTCTTAAAAGAGAATGTGTTAATTGGACAAATATACATGGAGTTATTTTTAACACTGTGAGCCCTGGAGCCAAGGAGGCTAGGTTCAAATCCTTGCCCCATATCTTACTAACCCTTGGAAATAAGAGAAAGTTAATTTTTAACTTCAATTTTCTTAGTTTTACAGTAGAAATTGATGATAGTTTATATATAAGGTTATTTTGAGAACTAAGTGAGATAATTTATTGTAAAGCACTTAAACTTTGTGCCTGACCTCTACTAAGTACTCAATAAATTGAGTATTGTTGTTCGTTTTTAAAATTATACCATCATCAACTTTATTGACGGACAGCCAAATAATCATTCATCCTCACTGCCGTCTGAAGGATGACCTCTTATGAATGCAATGTTAGTAGTATAATAGCAATAAAACAGAAAAGAGATTAAAAAATAAAAAAGTACTTTATAAACTCTGTTTTACATAGGAAATATATGTATACATTTCCATGAAAGAAACTAAGCTCAAAAATAAGAAAGAAATATTCAATGTACTATTCACTGTAATTGGAATTCATCTTTTATTCCACATGTGAAATACTCAATATCTGTAACTCTGTGGTATCAATTATTAATTTAGATTATGTAATCTATAGAAGAATTTTTCTGTGATTCAGATGTATTTTCCCAGATACATAATTTTGTTTAATTTTTTATTAAAAATTGACAAATTATATTTGTATATATTTATGGAGTACAAAGTGATGTTATATGTATACAATATATTATTGTTAAATACAGTTACTATGCTGTGCAATAGATCTCAAAAATTTATTACTCCTGTTTAACTGAAACTTAATACTCTTTGTACCAATAAGCACCCAGATATATAATTGTTATTCAAAGTAATAACAATATATAATTGTCACTCAGAGCAAAAGACCAATTGTAACAGCTAAAATACATTTTTTAATTGGAGTTCAATTTTTTTAAATTTTAGATTCCATCCCTTATGTTTGTGTTTGACCTCAAGCAAGTTACTCAGCCTTGTTGAAAACTGCCTGCTTTCATATATTTAAATATAAATAATAGACAAGGTTTTCAGTTCACCAGGCTCCTCTTTCAGACTGGAGCTGGGAAGTCATTACACCATCCTAACAGCAAGTTAAAAAAGGTGAACAAGCCAAGAAATCAACAACTCTTCTTGGATTTGTCAGAGAAGTGCAAGCTGCTGCCCCCAAAACTGGAAAGATAGACAGGTGAATACAGAAAATTGCAACTTAGAAGAAACCCTTAAGTAGAAACCTCTGAGGGAACCAGTGCCAGGACAGAAAAACCTGAACTGTAATTGATAAATTGCTAGAGGCTCGGTATGGACACATCTGAGAGTTAAAATCTCCACAGGGAGCAAGTCATAGAAAGGTACCGAAATTTAGAAGTTTTACTTCCTGGAACTCTACCAGGTTCTCAGAGTGAAAATTGCTTTAAAACACCCTTATACTTTCAGCAGGGGAAAACACTCCTTTTGGAATATGACAGAGCGCTCTGCTCTTCACGAGACCTGCCCTCAAGAGAAACTGTTTTATGATGCCTAACCTTATTGGGATTTGATCAGAGCCTATCTGACCTGGGGAAGGGAAATACCCAACTCTAGACCCCTCCACCCATCCTGTCCCACCCAGGGGCCAGGAGGTTGGTGAAGGAGACTAAAAAGCACTTTTCAAGTTCACAGTCCAAAGGCTAAAACACTGAGACCTAACCATAGGGCTATAGAACATTTCCCCTCTTCCCACACCTTACTACCACATTAGTAAAGGCCGATTTACTGCAGTTTCTCTTATCCAATGCATGATTACCAGGTATACTAAAAAGCAAAAAAAAACACACTTTGAAGAAATGGACAAGCATCAGAATCAGAGTCAAATATGGCAGGAACGCTGGAATTATCAAGCCAGAAATTTTCTTTAAGAACTTTGATTAATATTCTAAAGATTCTAATAGAGAAAGTAGACAACATGCAAGAATAAATGTGTAATGTAAGCAGAGAGATAGAAATAATTTAAAAATTCTAGAGATCAAAACCAGTGTAACAGAAATGAAAACTGCCTGTGATGAGCTCCTTAGTAAACTAGGAACACTTGAGGAAAGACTCTCTGTGCTTGAGGCTATGTCAATAGAAACTTACCATATTGAAAATCAAAGGGAAAAAAGACTGAAAAAAAATCAAACAGAACATCCAAAAATTATGGAACAACTATAAAAGGTGTAATGTAAGCTTAGTGGGACTAACAGAAAGAGAAAGAGAGAAAGGAACAGAAGAAATATATGAAGCAATAATGATGGAGAATTTTCCCAAATTAATGTCAGACACCAAACCACAGATCCAGGAAGCTCAGAAAACACCAAGCAGGATCAATGTCAAAAGTCTACATCTAGGCATATCATATTCAAACTATAGAAAATATATTTTTTAAAAATCTTGAAAGAACCCAGGGGAAAAAAATACCTTACCTACAGAGGTGTAAAGATAAGAATTACATCTAACTTCTCCTCAGAAGCCATACAGCAAGAAGATAGTGGAGTGAAATGTTAAAAGCATTGAGAGAGAAAAAATAACACCAGTCTAGAATTCTGTACCCTGCAAAGTTATTCTTCAAAAGTGAATGAGAATAAAGACATTCACAGATGAACAAAAATGGAGGGAATTTGTTGCCAGTAGACCTGCCTTGCAAGAAATGTTAAAAGTTGTTCTTCAGAGAGAAGAAAAAGTATATAGGTCAGAAACTCAGAGCCACATAAAGGAAAAGTGTTGGAGAAAGAAAATAAGTTAAGGAAAATTGGAGATAATAATACCAGTCACAGGACCTTTGTGGGACTTAAATAAGTTTACATAAATAAGGTAATTTACTAACTCACCAGGCGAGCAAATGGTAGGTGCTCAATAAATATTTATGACAGGAAAAAAAACCCTAATTACCAGTTGACTGAAACATTTAAGCTTGATATAATTTTGATTGATGAGATTGTGTATGCTCAAAATATTTGTTAAAAAAATAAAGGGAAGGAGGAGTGGAGAGAGAAAAAACAAGAATGGAGAGATGAAGGGAGGGAGGAAACCCAAAGCTATAATTTAAATGACCTTATATTCCTGTTATAGTTAATATACTAATTAATCATTCTACTTTATAGCAACAATATTTACATTCAATTCCAAATAAGTTTTCCAGGATAGCTTCCATTTAACAGCATCTGTTGAAATAGTAGTAATGAGTGATCATTTACAAACTGTTAACTCCATATCTTGCTTATAATGACCACTGCTCCTCTCTCTTGCTTTCCAGAAGTGCCAATTTCACTCTTCTTATTACAGTTTATACTGTAAAGTTTTAATTCAGGGGTTTGTTGATTCACAATGAAACTGCGATAATGAACATTACATGGTTCTCTTCAACTATGACATGAAAGTTAGTGAGAAAAAAAACAGGAACAAAATTCAATTATCTATATGTTTTAAAAGTGCTTGAGGGGGAAATCTAGTGAAGACTAGATAAAAAGTCAAAGATGAGATATTGTAGCTTCTCAAGAGAAAAGAAAAAGAAAAATGACGGTATCGACTCAGCCATGTGACTTTCCCACAAATAATACAAGTTTAACATTTGTCACCTCATAGTTGTGTGGATTCCAGTAGCAAGTGCTGGGATCCATCAGCATGCCAAGTTTCAGGACTGCATCCTTGAGGAGCCAATCTCAGTAAATGATGAAATCTGCCCCCAAAAGGCTAAACATTAAAAAGGAATGAGAAGAACTGAAAAAAAGTAATAGAGGAGAAATAGGAAGCAAAGTTAATGAGAGACAGATTGCCACCAACATCATCAAAAGAAAGGCAGGAAGTACACACATAGGTAGAAAGATAATATAAGAAACAAGTACAACCTACTAAATGCAATGGTTAGAAATTGAACCTACAAATATATAACTCAAAGTTCAGCAGGGCATTCTGTGGTGCTTCTTGCTCCCCAGAGTAATGGTACTGATTAATGTCCTCTTCCCTCAGACTTCATTACAATACCATGTAATGAAGGAACTTTATAGTTAACTGGCAAAATATGTTGTCCATAAGTTACAGGAAAAATTCCTCTCAAAAAAAAAGATATGGAGTTATGCTGAGAAAAGTGCAGAAGAAAGAAGACCTTATAAAATAATGTAAAGTAAGTGATCATAAAAATGCCTCTCTCCTTAACTCTACAGAAATAAAAATTTTCCTTTGTATTAGTCTATTCTCACACTGCTAATAAAGACATTCCAGGACTGGGTAATTTATAAAGGAAAGAGGTTTAATTGACTCCCAGTTCGGCATGGCTGGGGAGGCCTCAGGAAACTCACAATCATGGTGGAAGGGGAAGCAAACATGTCCTTCTTCACATGGCAGTGGCAAGGAAAAGTGCAGAGCAAAGGAGGGAAAATCTCCGTATAAAACCATCAGATCTCGTGAGAAGTCACTCACTATCACAAGAACAGCATGGAGGTAACCACTCCCAGGATTCAATTACCTCCCACTGGGTCCCTCCCACAACAAGTGGGGATTATGGAAACTACAGTTTAAGATGAGATTTGGGTGGGGACACAGCCAAACCATATCATCCTCTTATCCAAAATATTTACAATGCCAACCAAAAAATATGAGGAACTTAAGACCAAAAAAATGGGTAGAATAGTGGTGTTTGGACTATTTCTGAAACCTTTTGTTTGTACTGCATTTTAGGGCTCGGAGGATAGGAGCTCAAATGAAAAAGTATTCAGGAATGGTGAGAGAAAGGTAAGAGAACAAATGGAAGAAAAAGGAGAGGGAGAAATAGTATTACAGAGATGAAGAGAAAGAAAGCCAGAGAGAGGCATTTAGAGAGATGGATAGAGGAAGAGAGAGACAGAGAATGAAAGAATGACTTACTGAGGGGAAAAAAAAGAACTGCAAGAAATCACCTAACTCACTTCTCCACATTCAGGCCTCTTCATACCTACATGGGTTAGACAGAAGAAAATATATCTTTTTAGATCTACAGATGAACAGATTTGGGGAGTTTAATGAATAAACTATTCTAGATAGCCGATTCCCTTAATGTGGGAAATGTTCCTTACAGCAAGTGTAAATCCTATATGCTTTGCTGTGCTTTCTTCTCAATATTAATGGAGGATGGTCTAAGTCTGTCCTCTAGGAAATAATTTTTCTTTCTTATATCTCCCTTCAGGCTTTTCTTCTCTTGGCTGAATAATTGTTCCTTTTCCTGTTCTTCATTATTCTAATTTTTAAACTTTTAATTATCTTTATTGGTTTCCTGAGTATCCTCCACAAATTCCCCCAAGCCCACCTCAAAGTGATCTAAAAACAAGAACTACATAAATGTGTATAGATCAGTTTATGATGCTTGTAGAAAATAAAGCAGTTACATAGGCCCTATTTCCTTTGACCATCACAATCTTCCCTTAATACAGACATTACAGTTACCCTTGCTGTATCAAAAAGAAAAAGGCATGCAGGGATTAAACACCTTAGATATTGCTAGACAGAGAAAGGAGGACAGCCACATGCTCAGGAACACAAGTGCAGAGGCAACCATTCCAGCTGGTGTAGGGAGGAGAGTGGAAGGACATAAGACAGAAACAGAAAATGACAGCCGGTCTCTGAGGGGGTTTGCATGCCATGCAATAATTTTTTCATTTGATCCATTGTGCAATGGATGTTTTAAGTAATCTAGTGAAAGACCAGGCTTGTTTTAATGGACAGCTGCTCTTCCCACAGTATGTAGTATGATGTGGAACAGGTGGGAGAGGCTTATGCCCAACAAGCTATGAGGATATTGGGAGTCTTCGGAAGTAAACCAGGTGAGAAGTGATGAGTCCCAAACTAAGGCAAAAACTATAAAGACTGAAGATTTGGACCCACATTCAGGGAATGTTAATGGACAGTCCATGAAAGAGACTGAAAGGAAATAGTCAAAGAAGGAGAAAGCAGGTCGGGAGAGTGATACTTAAGGCAAATAGCACTGCCATGGTCTCAATGTTTGTGTCACTCGAAGGCACCATCACCAACCTAAGATGTTGATTAGGTTTCAACATATGATTATGTTGAACATATGTATTAAGCGTATGTTCAACATATGTTCAACATATTCATAAGTTGAAACCTAATCTCTAATTTGGTGGTATTAGGAGGTGGGGCCTTTGGAATCTGATTCAGAATTCTCCTGAATGGGATTAGTGCTCTTCTAAAAGAGTCCCCAGAGAGCTGCCTTTTCCTTTTACTATGTAAGGATGCAGCAAGAAGACACCTTCTAGGAACCAGAAGATGGTCCTCAACAGGCACCAAATCTGCAGGTACCTTAATCTTGAACTTCACACCTCCAGAACTGTGAGAAATAAATTTCTATTGTTTATAATCCACCCAGTGTGTCATGTTTTATTACAGCAAAATACTGCAATGGACCAAGACAAGCACCAAACTGACGGTTGGACAAGCAGTAGCACAGAGGCTGCAAAGACACTCCAGAGCTGGTGTTTAGCAGGTCACCAGTAACGGCTCTGAAGTGAGTACTTTTATTAAGCACTGGAAATGGAGAAGAAAACCTGCAGTGCATTGAGAAGTAAATACTGAGTGATAGAAACTATTATTTCTAGAAATTTTATGGTGATGATGAGAAACAAGATAAAGCAATAACTTGAGGAAAATTTAAGAGGCAGAGAGGAGTTTTGCTTTGGGGGATGTTACAGACAAAAGAGAATAAGCACAATATGAGCAAAGTATCATCAAGCATTATATTTTATGGGTGAAAACACACCATCACTTGGCAATGAGTAAGCTTTAGCTAAAAATAGAATGAACCTGGCATTAAATATTCCCATGATCTGAAGCATTAGGCATTAACATGTGCAGTAAACCTAAGAGACAATTAGGATGTTTAATAGAATTTATTGGTCTCCGCATGCATAGATATCTATATATATTCCAAACTCTCTGCTAGTACTGCCCATAAAAAAATGACCAGTATTCCAAATGAAAAGAATAAATCTCAATTCTTTTATATATATAATGTCACTTTGCAACCTTATCCCACATATTAGTAGATAATAGAATGCTAGTGATTCCCATCTGGCACGTTTATGGGGCATAAAATAACCCGTGTTTTCAGTTTTTAGCTTCAGCATTATTTTCATTACACTACATAATATAAACATACCTAGCACCATGTCCATCCCATTAAAGAGGATAAATGAACTGAATTAAACTTTGTCATTATTTTTGGAGTCCTGATATGCCTGTTTTCTTTGCCCTAAAAGAATCATTCTAATTTTAATACAATTTGAAACACCCCCTAAGGCTTTTTTTAGTCGGATATTACTGTTCCTCTGCAATCTGTAACTAGCATTCCCATTAAAGCAATATCAGGTCATCATTCTTAATGTCCTCACCACTACATGGCTTGCTCAGCTACCAATCTGCTATAGCTTCTAGGCTCATTTTAGCCTTTTTACTAATATCCCACTTGTTTTGGTGGACTTCTCAAAGTGCTCCTCCATATACATATGGCAAAATAATATTCTGCTTCTTATTCTGTTTCTTTCTCATGCTCCTCCTCATTGGTAACATTTGATATTGAAATTCTAAACTCTAGACTTTGAAGTCATGTTTTATGCAGTTCTAAGCCAGGACTCCACCCAATTCGCCAATGCATTCAGGCTTCATCTAGACTATCTCTAGTTTTATCACTTTATTATATCAGGTTCTTTATATTTTATCTGAAAACAAGGTTGTACTGCTAAACCAAAAGTTTGAAAAACAAAACAAAAAGTTTTAAAGTTTTAGACACCCTACTATATCACTATTTTTAAAAAATGTAAATAATTAAACTTCCACATATACCCAAGTATTTTTACCATCTTATGGAAAAGTGTTAAAAGTATAGTGTTACTATTAATTTCTTCAACCAAGTCCATTGTGGCATACCATTTAGGGCATGAAAATCAAAACATCACAGAGATCTGCAAAGGGCAATGGTCACCCGCCAGAAATCTATTTAAGTATTTTGTATGGAATAATTATTTTTTTAAAAAAATTAAAAAACAAAAATGCTGATACCAAGAAAAGGCTGAGGTTGCAAAGCACAGAGGTTGCTATTTTGTTAAAGCATAATTAGCTGTTGATACTTAAGATCTCTTTAGAAAAGTGGAAATAACTTCAGGTTGACTTTAAAAAAAAAATAAAGATAGCCTGAGGTTGGCTTTGCCAGTAATCAAATAATAACAGCAGATTTCTAAGCAGATGGATAAGAACCAGATGTCAAAAGCAAATTAACACATCATGAGACTGCTCCATCCCCTGAACAGTTGAAAGACATCCCATAAGATTATGGGCTGGCCCTTTGCCAGCCATACCTGAGGCAAGAGACGTCTGCCATGAGATCAAGAAATGACACAAGGGAACCACTATAAGGAAACAAGAAAAGATAAACGTATCTATTCCATCACTTGACTGAAAGCAGTATCTCTCAGATATATGTTCAATATTATTTGGAGAGACTAAGACCTATTCCTTTTAGAAATGTTAAGGCAAAACAAGAACAGTTAACACAGATTTTGAGTGTCACCAATGAGCCCAGCTGGTTATTTCTCAAGAAAGTTATGATAGTATAGGATCTGGCTCCCAGCCTTCAAGACTCAAAAATCTGACTTTGGCAGAAGTCTAAGAAGGGGTTTAGCCGTTAGGGATATACCCTTAGTAGACTGATGTAACACACAGAATACTAATGGCCATATTTTAAAAGAGAAATGTAAACATCACCAGGACCAAAGCCCTCATATTTGCTTGACTCTGGTATTCATTCTCATAGGCAGACACATCTAAGAATCCAAATTATGATCAGAAACTTAGAGAGTTAGCATGGTCTCAGAAAAAAAAAGGGCATTTGTGAGATGACTTAAGTCTGTAATGATAGGCAAAAATGCCTGCTGTCTCTGTCTTCAAAGGAGAGATGTCCTGGAAAGTGGAGAACAGTATCACTGGCAGCCTCTCTCCCGGACAATGCTCAGCCACATCACGCCATCACTGACCTCTATGACTGTAAGACCTCTGAGGGGTCAGGGACATTGCCTGTCTTGTTCATCACTATAGCCTCTGTCTGGCACCCAGAAGGCATTCAATATATATTTGTTTGGCTGAATGAATTCAACTCACCTTTTTCTATGTTTGCAATGCTGACCAATGCATATTCTATTTTCAAATATGTTAATGTTCAATCCAGTTACTATAGACCCTACTGACCCTGGGGCCATTTTATACAAAAGCTGACCTTATCCATCTCTGCTCTAACTTATTAAATTGGAATCTTAGAGGAGTCATCCTATATTCCTATTTCAAAATTCATTATAGATACCTATCTGAACTGTCTCCAAGCACCAGCAACACTCATTTTGACCTATTCCAGATTACTGTATTTTTATTTTATTTTATTTTATTATTATTATACTTTAAGTTTTAGGGTACATGTGCACAATGTGCAGGTTTGTTACATATGTATACATGTGCCATGTTGGTGTATTGCACCCATTAACTCGTCATTTAGCATTAGGTATATCTCCTAATGCTATCCCTCCCCCCTCCCCCCACCCCACAACAGTCCACAGAGTGTGATGTTCCCCTTCCTATGTCCATGTGTTCTCGTTGTTCAATTCCCACCTATGAGTGAGAACATGCGGTGTTTGGTTTTTTGTTCTTGCGATAGTTTACTGAGAATGATGATTTCCAATTTCATCCATATCCCTACAAAGAACATGAACTCATCATTTTTTATGGCTGCATAGTATTCCATGGTGTATATGTGCCACATTTTCTTAATCCAATCTATTGTTGTTGGACATTTGGGTTGGTTCCAAGTCTTTGCTATTGTGAATAGTGCTGCAATAAACATACGTGTGCGTGTCTCTTTATTGCAGCATGATTTATAGTCCTTTGGGTATATACCCAGTAATGGGATGGCTGGGTCAAATGGTATTTCTAGTTCTAGATCCCTGAGGAATCGCCACACTGACTTCCACAATGGTTGAACTAGTTTACAGTCCCACCAACAGTGTAAAAGTGTTCCTATTTCTCCACATCCTCTCCAGCACCTGTTGTTTCCTGACTTTTTAATGATTGCCATTCTAACTGGTGTGAGATGGTATCTCATTGTGGTTTTGATTTGCATTTCTCTGATGGCCAGTGATGATGAGCATTTTTTCATGTGTTTTTTGGCTGCATAAATGTCTTCCTTTGAGAAGTGTCTGTTCATATCCTTCACCCACTTTTTGATGAGGTTGTTTGTTTTTTTCTTGTAAATTTGTTTGAGTTCATTGTAGATTCTGGATATTAGCCCTTTGTCAGATGAGTAGGTTGCCAAAATTTTCTCCCATTCTGTAGGTTGCCTGTTCACTCTGATGGTAGTTTCTTTTGCTGTGCAGAAGCTCTTTAGTTTAATTAGATCCCATTTGTCAATTTTGGCTTTTGTTGCCATTGCTTTTGGTGTTTTAGACATGAAGTCCTTGCCCATGCCTATGTCCTGAATGGTAATGCCTAGCTTTTCTTCTAGGGTTTTTACGGTTTTAGGTCTAACATGTAAGTCTTTAATCCATCTTGAATTAATTTTTGTATAAAGTGTAAGGAAGGGATCCAGTTTCAGCTTTCTACATATGGCTAGTCAGTTTTCCCAGCACCATTTATTAAATAGGGAATCCTTTCCCCATTGCTTGTTTTTCTCAGGTTTGTCAAAGATCAGATAGTTGTAGATATGCGGCATTATTTCTGAGGGCTCTGTTCTGTTCCATTGATCTATATCTCTGTTTTGGTACCAGTACCATGCTGTTTTGGTTACTGTAGCCCTGTAGTATAGTTTGAAGTCAGGTAGCGTGATGCCTCCAGCTTTGTTCTTTTGGCTTAGGATTGACTTGGCGATGCGGGCTCTTTTTTGGTTCCATATGAACTTTAAAGTAGTTTTTTCCAATTCTGTGAAGAAAGGCATTGGTAGCTTGATGGGGATGGCATTGAATCTATAAATTACCTTGGGCAGTATGGCCATTTTCACGATATTGATTCTTCCTATCCACAAGCATGCAATGTTCTTCCATTTGTTTATATCCTCTTTTATTTCATTGAGTAATGGTTTGTAGTTCTCCTTGAAGAGGTCCTTCATGTCCCTTGTAAGTTGGATTCCTAGGTATTTTATTCTCTTTGAAGCAATTGTGAATGGGAGTTCACTCGTGATTTGGCTGTTTGTCTGTTATTGGTATATAAGAATGCTTGCGATTTTTGTACATTGATTTTGTATCCTGAGACTTTGCTGAAGTTGCTTATCAGCTTAAGGAGATTTTGGGCTGAGACAATGGGGTTTTCTAGATATACAATCATGTCGTCTACAAACAGGGACAATTTGACTTCCTCTTTTCCTAATTGAATACCCTTTATTTCCTTCTCCTGCCTAATTGCCCTGGCCAGAACTTCCAACACTATGTTGAATAGGAGTGGTGAGGGAGGGCATCCCTGTCTTGTGCCATTTTTCAAAGGGAATGCTTCCAGTTTTTGCCCATTCAGTATTTCTAACTGGTATAATTCCAACTTGGCCACTGGTGAAGATTTGGAAGCTATTATATCTTTGAGTCATGAAAATGAATACCTAACCTGAAAATAAGTGACAACTTTGAACCGAGCCTTTTCTTCTCTCTCTCCTATTCATCTTCCAGGCTTTTTCTCTGCAACTTTCTCTTGAATCCAAAGGCCTACTTTCATTTTTTCTTCTCACTTCTGTACTGATACACACTCACTATCCAGCCTCTATTCAACTAAACTAACACATATCTTCCATTTCTTTCCCCACTTTGCTACTTACTTCCCAGTGGTCCCATCAAATTTCTATTTGCAGAAATTTAGATTTCTATTCAAATCCACTCTCAACATAAGATTCATACAAAATGGCTTCCCAATCCTACTCGTTGAATGAATTTACTTATTTCTCAAAGTTTTTGCCAAAAAATGGTCTGTTTTGAGGATTCCACATACAAAAAGCCAAAAAGAATTAAGAATATTAAACTTAATAAAGCAACTAAAAATGTTAACAAGTGTTAACGCTTCAGGATCAGACTTTCACTAAACTGCTAGTACATGCTTGTGCAATATGCATTGTACATGGGTCATGTGCATGTACAGCACCGACAAGTGTCCTTTCCCTTACAGTGCTTTTCACTACAGAAGCAGCAAGAACAAGTTGTAGTGGTATCATGCATCTTTTTAATGCTCAGACGATTTTTTTTGCCCCGACCCCACCCCTGACAAAAAATGTTGACCAACATGGTAATATTTTAACTAATTAGTCTGGTAGGATCACATTACCAGTGTAAAAATATGACGGTACATACGTATGAAACAATGCCAAATACTTTCAGACAAATAATATTTACTAGTTGTTTATAAATTAGAAAAAGTGTCTAACAAAGTCCTTGGCACACAGTAAGAACTTACATTTTAATTTCTCTCTCCCCTTTTTAGTTGAGTATTCCCCCTACACACACACTAACGCATATGCAAGTTATTTCCCTAATTTGCTCTATTCATTAATTAATAGTGAGTGAATTTTTAGAAATATCGACTTGGATGCCCAGAGTGGATTTTCTTAGTGATAATGGAATTCCTATCTTAATACTAGGAATGGGAAGAATTAAATACTGGACATGAAAGACAAGGTTTAAGGGGATATTTGTGTCGATTGATTTATGCTCTTTTATCAACCATCTGGAATTGCTCCGTGTGCTAGAGATGTCAAAGGTAATTTTTTAATACTTTTCACTAATGCATTTCTTTCATCACTCCTTCTGGGTCTTTCAATATAATCAGAAAGCCAGCCAAAATAAAAATTTAGGAACCATTACTATTAATAAATGCAAGCTCCTGGGTAAAGTGTCAAAACATTTCCAAGGGGCTAGACTTTAACCTCCAATTCATTCCACTCACTTCTGTCCAATTACCAAATGCATGCTGCTCTAACCAAAGTGCACATTTTTTAAGTTTGACATTGACATGCACCACACAGAGATCAGAACTGGGCAGAAGCCCATGACTTACTATGATTTATATTCTGTCATTGGAGCTAATGCATAGTGAATGGTTCAAAATTCTCTTCCCTTTCTTCAGCCCTTTAAATTGAATCAAGCATAGGCACAATATTAATTTTAAAGTTAACTTACTCTAATTGAATGGCAATGCTTTATTATAGTCATGTATCAAACAAGGGTCGTAATACATCATAAGGGACACAGCTAAAGTAGATTCTTCCATGTTTTGCTTTTCATTCTGCTTGATTTTTCATACTCTAGCCCTTTAAATAGTATTAGTTGATTAATATACTCTGTGAGTAAATTAACAATATTAAATTATCCCTGTATAAACCACAGCACTACTAAATCATGCACAATGATATGCAAACCAGTTCATATTTCTTTAAACAGAAGAATTCTTAAGCCACTGAAACACACAGCTAAAGAAATCTTTAGTGGTCATCCAGTCTATCTGCCTTCCTCCAAGAAAGATCAATTTTCTCACATTCCACCTCTGTCCCTTAGATGATTGTCTCTTAGTAGCATCTAAGAAAAAGTAATGAGTAAATATTTCTTAAAAGATCTAAGTAATGCTATTCAATGAAAAAAAGATGATTTCATTGGGATGATTGGTTTATAACTTCCTAGAAATAAGAAAAAGAAACTTCCCACGGTTGGATTGAGAAATCAAACATGGTTTTTTGTTAACATCCATCATCTGATTTTCATTGTAAACATTAGAATTGGTCTAATACAAAACTGTGAGGTTTGTGCCAATGTCCTCCATCCCCCAGAGAGGGATCCTGGACACTGTGATTCTTGTTCATATTAATTGTGAGAACTGAATGAAATTATATATGCAAAACAGGTTAAAAACATTTCAGAAACTTAAAAAATCATACAATTATATTAATAATTATCAAACTGGGATTGATGAAAACAGTATCAATTAGAAATAACAAAGTTAGAGAGACAAAGTCTTTAGCTTTATACTCTGGGGAGCTGTGAATATATAATTTAATTTGAATAATGTTAGTAATTCTGGCATGGTATTCTTTCTTCAGAAAAAAAATCTCCCTTGACCAGACACTGAAAAAAAATAGGATTTAGCCTAATATAACTCCAAGCCCAATTAGCGTTCTTATGGATTCGGAGTATTACCATGCTCATCTCAAACTTTCACAGTCTTATTCCCTATCTCTGAAACACTTGCTCCTTCCTCCCACCCCCATTTCAGTCTAATTTCTATCCTTATGTTTGCAACTTAAATGTCACTGCTTCAAGGGAATTTTTCTGCTCCAAACCCCACTCCAAACTAGGTCAAGTCAATTTCCTGTACTGCAGAAGTGCAGAACACTTTGTACTCTTCCTCCTTTATTGAATTTAAGAAAACTGTATTCACAAGATTATGTGGTCATAATATATGCTCTGTGTTCACAGGAGTTACGTCTGTCTTGTATGGTCCACCCCCTGGCAGAGAGTTGGAGCTCAAAAACTACTAGTGAAAGAATGAATAGTTATTAGCCTCTTAGGATCTACATGGAGACTGCTGATGCTTTTCCATGCCACTTGAGTTCTCTGGGTAGATGTCTGGTTTTCTATAGTGTGTGGCTGCTTTTGAAGGAGTTCAGTATTTTTATTCCCATGAGTTAGCTTCAACAACAGCTATTCCATTGGCAAAGTCACTCCTATGTGTGGGCGAGAGGTGATGTTATTTCAATATGCCTCTGGATGGTCCCTAGATGGTAATAAAAGTAATGTCTTCTACACAAGCTAGCATTAAAGCATTTCATCTCCTACCTCCTAGGCAAGATGATCTCACTGCACTGCACTTAGGAAAGCCCCTAGTTCTAAATGTCAAGCTCTGATTGGTACCCATCAGTACCTGGCCCACTGTACTGAGCTCAGCCAAACACTGCTTTGCTTTTTGAAAGGAACACTCTACTCTGTCAGAGGATGTGACTGGAAATATGCTTTCAGAAATTCTATGATTTTAGCAACATGTGAAGAATCTAGAAGGTAATAAATGCCTACACAAAGTTGAGCATTTAATCCCACACAGTGGCAAGAGAATGACTTATTTCTATACTTAGCTCTGTGTTATTTTATTATAAAGAGATGCAGCTGATACATATCGGATTCTTCACTATGATCAGCATAACCATTCTTTGTTACCAATGAACCATGCTAATTCATATTCCAAGATGAGGCATCTGAGCTGAGTATCTTCTTGTGTCACGTGGGATGGCTATACTTTTCCCCCCCCATCAGTTCTACAAATCATATGGCTTATCATTAATCTACTGACCCCATCTATGTCACCAGAAAATGTGGGTGTAGTATTTGAAATGAACAGCTAACATATCCAAATATATGGTTACAATACAGCATGAATAAAAACCTATGACTGGACTACATTTATCAGAATTTTTCTCGAGGCTAACAGAAAAAAGAAACAACTAGAAACATGCAGTTTTAAATTGTTTCTGTTTTTACACTCCAGTTTCCCTTGGGTAAATATAACATCTAGAATACTGTCCTTTCCAAAGCCTTGAATTTTGAAAAGAATGCAAAGTTGATTGTATTCTGCCCTCTGTTGTGCCAACTGACAATAAAATGCTGAGAATAGAAATATTCCCCCCTTCTGACCTTAATATCAATCAGTAGACACTGTCAAACTTGACATTTTATTGTCCCTTCCTTAGTGGCACGCTGTAAATAGAAACATTATTGTTATAAATTGTTCTTTGAAGTTTGACATTGTACAAATTACACTGTGCACTCTATTTTATTAAATGGCAAAACTCAACAGGCTTTCTATCAGGAGCCCAACCTATGGTACTTTGTTCTCCTAAGAAATGAGTGCTATGTTGGCAGGCTAAGCATGAGGCCTCATCCTAATCATTCTGCCAACAAGTAAGTTGATATGGTTTGGCTGTATCCCCACCCAAATCTCAACTTGAATTGTAGCTCCCAGAATTCCCACGCGTTGTGGGAGGGACCCAGGGGAGGTAATTGAATCATGGGGGCTGGTCTTTCCTGTGTTATTCTCATGATAGCGAATAAGTCTCCTGAGGTCGGATGGGTTTATCAGGGGTTTCCACTTTTGCATCATTCTCTTTTTCTCTTGCCGCCACCATGTAAGAAGTGCCTTTCATCTCCCACCATGAGGTTCTGAGGCCTCCCCAGCCATGTGGAACTGTAAATCCAATTAAATCTCTTTTCGTTATCAGCAGCATGAAAACGGACTAATATGTAAGTCGCAAAATATTTTTCTGAGGATATAACTTAAAGTATTTATCTTGATATGTTTTAATATGTATCTTTGTATACCTTAACATAGAGAGGTAATACACTCTATCAGAGGTAATACGCTCTATCAGCAAGAGGTGATGCCTGCACTCAGCAAAAAAAAAAAAAAAAAAAAAACCAACATATAAATACAGGATTAAGAATTAGTACACAAACAAAAAGGCACAAGAATGGAAGTAAAGAGGAATTAAGTGTTTTTCTTGTCTTTAAAAGGTGTTCTGGGCTGAGGGTGTTGGCTCATGCCTGTAGTCCCAGCACTTTGGGAGGCTGAGGCAAGTGGATCACCTTAGGACGTCAGGGGTTTGAGACCAGCCTGAGCAACATGGTGAAACTGCATCTCTACTAAAAATACAAAAATTAGCTGGGTATGGTGGCACATGCCTGTAATCCCAGCTACTCGAGAGGCCGAGGCAGTAGAACTGCCTGAGCCCGGGAGGCAGAGGTTGCAGTGAGCCGAGATTGTGCCACTGCATTCCACCCTGGGTGACAGAGTGAGACTCAGTCTCAAAATAAATAAATAAATAAATAAATAAAAAGTAAAATAAAAATAAAAGGGGCCCTGCACTCAAAGACAGGAACAATAAACCCTGGAGAATCCAAAAGTGGGAAGGGAGCAAGGGTTGAAAAACCACCTATCAGAGGCTATGTTTACTACTTGAGTGACAAGATAAGTAGAAGCCCAAACCTCAGCATCACACACGTAACAATCCTGCACATGTACCCCCTGAATCTAAAATAAAATTTAAATTAAAAACATTGTTTAAAGGTGGTTAAATCAATCACAAATATCTCTATGTCTGAATATATACCATGTTTAATGTATCAGAATTGATGTGTGGAATAGAAAAAATGCTATGGTTGTCTTCATGAAATTTATAGTCTAGTTGATCAAGTATGGGATAAACACATAAGACAATAAGAAAAGAAGACATTATGTGGTAAGTATTGCTAATCACAATAGATGCTCTAGAAGATGGGTTGGCAAAATATAGCTCCTTTGTTAATAATTATTACAAATTATTTGTAGATAATTTGTTGGAACACAGCCACACCTATTTGTTTAAGAATTGTCTATGGCTGTTTTTATTTACAAGAAGAAGACTCAATATTGCAACTGAAACCTATGGCCCACCAAGGCTAAAATACTTACTGTCTTTAAGAAAAAGTTTGCTATCCCCTACTGTAAAAGGTTAGAGGAAGAAGAAATTGCTATTCACTAGACTGGGAAAGAATGGCTTGAAGAATGGGTAGAAATCAGTGAGGAAAGGTGTTACAGGAGAATTATAGATTCATGATAAGTGTATTCTCATGTGACTGTCTTACGCTGAGAGAGTCACATGAGCAAAAGTGCAGAGATGAAAATCTGTGGGGTGGGACAATACAGAAGCCAACCTGGGTTAAGGTGGTAGGGGCCATTGTTTGGGAAGAGGAGACCAAGTGGAAAAGGTGGTTTTGAGTATGGCACAAGACTGACAAAAAGCACCTAAATGTCAAGTGAAGAAACAGAGACTTTCTCCTCCCAGTCAACAGAGGGGAGCTTTGTGGTTGTCGGGGTGGTGGCTTTATTTATTTTGCTTTATTTTAGCAGCTAAGTAAAACATCAAAGATACAGTTTAGAAGATATTACCATTTTTGTATTTCAATAAAGCATTTATTATATTTCTTCTAACTAGTTCAGTTTGCGGCAGAGCAAAGATTGTCAAGGAGTTTTTTATACCACTTCTATAAATTCATCCTTCCTTTTCATTCATTTCAAAGAACATTTAACATTGTTATTTATAGCTTCTTACCCAGCACATATTTGTGTCCTTTATACCCGTGATCCATATTGTCTTCATGTTTAATACTTGAAGTATCAAAGCCCTGAGCAGCAACAGAGAAAAAGAATGACATTTGACCAGGTCCCTTTTGATGTACAGGGTGTACAGGTGCTGTCATTTTGATTTGCCCAAAGGTTAAAACTTAAAAACAGTATAGAAAGTGCAGTCCTCCAAAGAAATAAATACACTAGGGCCAGCTCCCAGGCATATAGTATTTGATACTTTTGCTCCTGGCTGTTGGCCATTTTACTCTAGTGCTGGAGGCAACAGTTCAGCCCAGGAAAGATTTGGCAAGTCTGTTCAAGTATCCAGTGACCCTGAGTGGTATAGCTCAGTTGTCAACCATTTGTGCCTAAGAGTCCAGGTAAATTCTGCAGCAGAATTATAGGTTCATGATAGGTGTATTCCCAGAACTACCTAAGATCCATCTAAGGAAGTCTCCCGACATCTTCAGGTTAACCTTGAATGAAATTAAACTTTCAGGTGTCACCCAGGACCACATTAGATTTCACAAGATCACTCATAATCTAAATGGAGACATCAGTTCTAATTCAAATCAGCCTCATGCTCCAGAGGCTGTGATAGAACTAGATTTAACTCAACTAACCTTGTTTTATGGAAATTTTTTAAGAGGAAATACAATATAATGGAAAAATCACAAGCTCTAAAATTAGAAGATCTGAGTTAATTTTATTAGTTGAGTACCGCTGAGACAATCACTTAATTTCCCTGAATATAATTTTTTCTTACCTGTAAACTTATATAATATTGTCATGACTATACTAATTAATCTCACAGTGTTATGGGGGAAATCAAAGAGAAAACACTGGTGAAACTACATTGTAAACTTTAAGCTGTTCTGAAAATATTTATTATTACCACTTCATATTTATACAGAAATTCCTAAAGTGTTGCTGGGAAGCCCTGGAGACACCAAGACCCTTTGAGTTCTGCCACAACAAAACTGTTTTTATAACAGAACTAAGCTGTTATTTGACTTTTTCACTCTTAACTATCTAAAGCTACAGTGAAGTGTTCCAGAGGCTAAGGGACATATGATATCATCACACTATCAGCTGACAGAATGCTGTGCTTGTGTATTTTCCAGAATTTTCTAAAGTAAATGTTTGGGGTGCTCAATAAATTTTAAGAATGTAAAAGACTTCTGACATCAAAAAGTTTGAGAACAACTATTTTATATCAGTTTAGAGCTCCTTTTGTACTTTATAAACAAACAATGCACAGATTATATGTTCCTTTGGTAAATACATGTCAAGATTAGAGAGGCAGAGAAAAACATTTTTGAATGCTATACATTTGTGAACTTATCAATTTAAAAATAATAAGGCCAGGTGTGGTGGTTCATGCCTGTAATCCTAGCACTTTGGAAAGCCGAGGAGGGTGGATCACTTGAGCCCAGGAGTTTGAGACCAGTCTGGGCAACATAGCAACACCCCATCCCTACATAAAATAGGGAAATTGGTTGGGCGTGGGGGCACACACGTATAGTCCCAGCTGCTCTCGGCAGGCTGAGGTGGGGGCATCACCAGAGCCTGCAGAGATTGAGGCTACAGTAAGCCATGATCATGCCACTGCACTCCAACCTGATTAAGAAGAGTGAGACTCTGTCTCAATATACATACATACATACATACATACATACATACATACATACACACATAGAAAGAATGGTAAGAAAAAACACTGCAAATTCAGTTATATCAACTAAGGTGCTTATTGAATACTTTTTGTATGTTTAGCACATTGTTCTAAGGCACACACAAGAAAAATCCAACACACTTCCGACTCAAAATACCTTGAAGTAATTAGTGAATAAAAGAGTATTTTTAGGGCAATACGAATATTGATTAAAATTCTGACTGAGCTATTTTATTTTGTGAAATTAATAATATAATTGTACATAATTTGGAACTAAAGTGTACTAATTTTGTGGCACAGATCAAAAGTAAAAACAACTAGGATAGGAATAGATCTATGACAGTGTGTGTAAGAGGCATAAGAAAAAAGGCATCATACTCTTTGGCTTGGTTCTGCAAATTATAATTTATAATTATATAATTTATAATTATTAATTATATAGTATATAATTTATAATTATTAATTATATAGTATATAATTTATAATTATTAATTATATAGTATATAATTTATAATTATTAAGTATATACTATATAATTATTAATTATATAGTATATAGTTTATAATTATTAATTATATAATTTATAATTAATAATTATAAAGTCATGATAATGTAAATAATGACAATGAATTTAATTAAAATGACATCACATTTGCTGTCCGATGGAAACAAGACCAAGGGAAGTCACCCTGGTTGTTGTAATATAAGCCATAAGTATTGTTGGACCTCATGTACTATGCTCATGCATTTCATGGCTAAAAGTAAAAACTGTTTCTAAAAACTAGGCTTTCATACTTTGTTTGATAGCGAAAGAGCCTACCAAAACCTCAAATGCAGCAGCACAGCTGCTTGCAAATGGCCCTTGACCATTTGAATCTCTGATCTATCCAGATAGAATTTTGCTTGGGACTTGAGCCAGAAACTGAGAAAGCAAAGCAGGTCTGGATTTGAATAGAAACAAAGTTGAAGGCCAGCATGCAGAACAAACCTAGATCTGGAATGAAAAACAGGACCAAAGTACAACGGAGGCAGGAATCGAGAGTTGTGGCCGGACGCAGTAGCTCACGCCTGTAATCCCAGCACTTTGGGCGGCTGAGAGGGGCGGATCACGAGGTCAGGAGATCGAGACCATCCTGGCCAACATGGTGAAACCCCATCTCTACTAAAATACAAAAAAAATTAGCTGGGAGTGGTGGCACGCACCTGTAGTCACACTTACTCAGGAAGCTGAGGCGGGGGAATCGCTGGAACCTGCGAGGCACAGGTTGCAGTGAGCTGAGATCATGCCACTGCACTCCAGCCTGACAACAAAGCAAGACTCCATCTCAAAAAAAAAAAAAAAAAAGACTTGGAAGCAACATCCAAGATACTCCAAGCCAAAGCATTTTAATACTCAATATCCTGTTGAAATAAAAGCTCTGGCAAAGTCTAGCATCATTTTCCATTGTTGTTAGCTTTCTTGTTCACTTTTCTTTGTTAAAACTGATGTTGGGAGTAAATTGACCTTAGATGACTTATAGCAAGAAACCTTGGTAAAGGAGAATACTTAAATTTATTTAAAACCCTGTGCTATTCTCTGTATCCTTCCCTCTCTCTCTCCTTTCTCATACTCTTCATCCTCTTCTCTTTTTTCTGAAACCGTGATTCCAGAAGAAATTGTAATTTTAAAAGAAGCTCTGCTTTATTTATTCTTATTCTTCTCTAGAAAAAAAAATAGCTAAAGAAGGAGCCCAAAGAGACAGTGTTTTTATACATTTTGTAATTGTTATGTTCAGTAATGATCAGGCATGGGGATAAAGAAGATAATTTCTGTCTTCCAGGAAGAAAACATGTTCTATAATTTCAAAGTAGTACAGATTTAGTGAGATGGCATATAAGAGTTAAAATGCATTATTAGCAACTACCTTTCACAGGTGAGAAAACATCATTTTGCTTTCCCCTAAACATATGTTTCTCAATGTATTTTCTGCATTGCTGAAAATGGACTCTTGAACCCCTGTAGAGGGGAGCTGAAGGTGATCTGCTTTTGCATGTGTTCTCAGATCAAGCTCCCTATTGATAATTTGGTGATAGCAAACCAGACAGAATGATTATACCAGAGTCCCAGAACCACTAGCCACCTTGATACCAGCTTTATTATTTGGATTCGTACTTTGAAGTTCAAATGAATACATGTTCTGTATCTACATTTCTTAATCTGTGGTTATAATATGCAGATGCCCTGGTAACACTGTTTTAATTTAATCAAACATTTATTGAGCACTATGTAAAGCACATTTCTAGACACTGTAGTAGAAAAAAAAATGAGACAAAGTACCTGTCAAATTAGCTTTAGGTAATTATGGAAATAAAACACATGTAAAAGTAGGCCTCCAAAGACTACAAATGAGAAATGTTTGTACATTCAAAATAAAGGTTTAATGAGGTAGTCTTACGGATTAATAGCAAAACATGGATGATGCCAAATGTGTCAAGATTTCTAACAATACAAAATCACATCATTTTCCTCACTGGTAACATTTAATGAAAACTTCCTATATATCAGGTGCTGTTATTGAATCTTCACAGCAACCCTAGCTGAATGTAGTTTTCAGAAATTCTGCTTATATTAGATGGTACCGAGAAGCAAGCATTTCAGGGAAGTCCTCCCATATAAAGTTTACTTATTCTTCAGAAACTGGATTTCAGATAAACTTTCACACCACCTGGGGAGCACTGGTCTGATGGTACCAGTAGGATTGAGTGCTTTTTTATATAGGAAGCAACAACGTAAGAGTATATTTAGCAGAGAATCCATATGGTCATTGTTATGCCACTATAAATATATGAAGTCAATAAGTAAATTAGGCTTAGCATGGGGGCCTGAGATCCCAGTATGAAGCCCTGAAAAGGACAGATCTTGGGAATTCAAGCCATCTCACCAGGTAGAAAAGGTGAAGTGCATAATTATCCCCAGATCGTGACCTTTTCTGATACAGATGAGGGAAAGAATGAAAGACACAACAGGGAAAGCTCATGCTTCATATAATACATTTGCCTCTTACTGTGAAATATCACTTTAGGACACAATTGGATTTTAAAGTTGTATTTTAAATAATTAAAATAATTAGTATAATGATATTTAAGTACCTTTTTATCGATAGTATGTTATATTGATAATGGCATAATGATAGACTACTGACAAAGGCTTAAAAAAATCTACAGA
This sequence comes from Pan paniscus, assembly GCF_029289425.2. Lineage (NCBI taxonomy): Eukaryota > Metazoa > Chordata > Mammalia > Primates > Hominidae > Pan > Pan paniscus. Next base: position 50,089,133 of record NC_073259.2, read on the forward strand.
TACGGTAGTAATGGCTTAGGTAGTTATCATTCTGAACTTTTTTGTTCCATGGATATTGGAAGACTTTTCAAAGTACAAGTATAATATAAATGATGTTTAAATAACATAAAAATGTCAACCCAAATTTAGTATTCCCCTTGTTCCAATAATAAATATGTTAGAATCTAAAGGCTTTAGGATAAAGGATCACTCTTAGTTTGGGCTGAAAAAACACAAACATATTTCTACCTATGTATATATATGATTTAGTCTGTCATCTACCTTTAAACCAATATTTAACCAGTTAGACATTTTCTTATTGGAGACCATTTCAATAAATAAAACGTACTGCTTTAGAGAATTCACATAACATTTTGAAACAGTTGTGCTCAAAATATTTTGCTTGTGTTTTTTGTTGTATTTTTAGGAAACTGAATTTAATTTAGGAAAATTAATTTAATACAAATAAATAGGAAAAAAGACAAACAACCTAACTGGGAGGAAAAACTGAACAAAACATGTAACAAGCAAACAATATTTCACACACAAAAAAAGTAATAGTAATAAAAATATAAAAAGATGATCACTCTCATTAGTAATCAAGCAAATGAAAATTAAGACCACAATGAGATCATTTTACACCCAAGAGATTAGCATGAATTATGAAATCTGGCCAGGTGCAGTGGTTTATACCTGTAATCCCAGGGCTTTAGGAGGACAAGGCAGGTGAATCGCTTGAGCCCAGGAGTTCAAGAGCAACCTGAGTAACATGGCGAAAACTCATATCTACAAAAAAATACAAAAAATTAGCCCGGCGTGGTGGTGCATGCCTGTACTCCCAGCTACTCAAGAGACTGAGACAGGAGTGATACCTTGAGCCCAGGAAGTGGAGGTTGCAGTGAGCCAAGATCCCACTACTGCACTCCAGCCTGGGCAACAGAGTGAAACCATGTCTAAAAAAAAAACAAAAACAAAAAAACTAACAATACCCAATACAAATTTAAGTGAGGATATGGATCAAGGGTAATATTGCCAGGAATAGTGTAAACTGGCACAAACATTTTTGAAAACAATTTGTCATTATATGATAATTTAGTATGTTATTTATGTTACTGAACATAAATGTTCAATATCCAAGTTGAACATTTGGATAAACCATGGTCTTGCAACTCTGCTCTTCATTATATGCCTAGAAAAACTTTTGCATATGTTTAAAGGAAGATGTTTACACTAATATTCATAGCAGCACATATAAAATTGGGAAGAAAACTGGAAATGGTCCAAATATCCACCAATAGAAAAATGGATAAATAACTTGTGGTATACTCACACAATGGAATGTTTTACTATGAGAAAATTAATAAAGTATAGTCACAACATCAAAGATGAAAAAAATTACAAAAAGAAGTTCAAAGATAAGCAACATCAGGCAACCTACTTTTGGCTATATATACACATACACACACATACACCCACACATATACATATATACATATGATATAAAACTATTTTAAAATAAAGGCATGGGAGAAATAAGGCCAAAATGCAAAATAATCACTATTTGTGAAGGGATCCAGGGTAAGGCTACTAGTATTGTTCTGACTCCTGATTTGAGTGGTAGAGTTCATTATATTGTTGTGTTGCATAACATACTTTCATGTTGCATGAATTATATTTATAAATTGGTATATTTTAATGTCTTTAAAGGCTTATATGTAAAACTGTTACATAATTATTATTTGATAGTTGTAATTATTTCCAATTTTTCTCCCTTACTTTCTAGAAAGTACTTTTATGTAACATATTTCTCTCAATTCTATTTTATCGATCAATCATTTATATGTGTTTTAAAAACCATAAGAAGAAAAAGTAAGGATATTTACTGTTTTGTTTATGAGAAAAATATTTAGTTATATCTATGCCTATATCCCTATAGATACACTGACTTAGAACAGAAACCTATAGAAAACAGTAGCTATAGAACCCATAGATAATACATCCTTCAAACACAATTAGAAGTCAGTTAAAATACTCAGTAGTATCAATTAAGTTTCATACATTCGTAGAGAAAAAATGTTGAATTTGGACTAAGAAATCCATAAAATTTTTAATTGTTACTTTCTAACTCATACTGAAAATTTCTACACGTCCATAGATGTCATGCTTATAAATAACATGGGTACAATTTTGATTTTATATCAAATTGTGTAAATAAAAATTAATATGGTATCAATGTCATTCTAATAGAATTATTCTATTTTACAGATGAGCAATAGTTGCTGTCCTTTTTGTTGAAACGATCTTATAAATCACAATTATTTGGCTGATAATTTCATAAATATAAATTAAATAATATTTTAATATTATTTACCTAGGGGAGTTTTTCTGTTATACCTGTCTGTCCTAAACTGTTTTGAAAGTTTATCCCATTAACATTTATACAGTTAACTCTCTCTCATAGTAATTGTGGTTCTGGCTCTAAAACCTAATACTGTATATGTGACATTAAATTATGCTGATGAGATTTTATTAATGGAATTGTGGGGCACCATGCTTCTAATTTACAAGGCTTCCAGTAAATAACTTGCTTGATGAGATTGGAGATTTATTTGTTTACTAACTTAGAAGTTTTGCATGTTGGACTTACTTCAGTCTCAAATAAATCCCCAAAGAAGTCATTAACTTTAAAAATAATTATAATCAATAATCATGGAAGCTTCAAACTCAGAACTTAAGACTCTACCAGAAGGAAATCACTGTACAGCAGAAATGTCAAATTTATATTCCAAGGCCATCTAATTATTGATTCTCTACAAATAAGGTTTTTAAATGTATAAACGGATGATCACAGAACACAGACGCTTCTGTCTCTCAGTGTGAATAATTGTAGAGATTTGCATATATGTTTTTTACTGCCTGCACAAAGAAACCACAAAAAATGAACTGAGGAACACAAAAAGCTGGAACACCATGCATCTAATTAGGATCACATTTAGCTGAATTAAATCGGACACAAATATAGTTTGTGATTCCACAACTGTATCATTTTCAAATTTATGGCAACTGATTACTTCAGAGACATGACAAATATTACTAAATTAAACAAGTTTTCAAAAACAGAACTTAAATCAGAAGAAAAAGTGGCTAAAATGGATTATTCTTTTAGTACCAATATTTTTCTGCTTCATGTGTGAATTTATTTATCTATTTCTTCAAAAAATACTTATTGGGGACCTATTTCATGTCATGCAAATGCCAATGGAAAATAATACTATAGTTTAATTAAATCTGTTATAATTATTTGTTCATAATATTAGTACAAAAGTAATTATAACATAAATTCCCATTTAACTACAAAAACACTTACTTTTCATTATGCAATCTTGTATCAAAATCAGAAGATAAGTAATTTAGAACAGAAGTTGGCAAACTTTTTCTGCAAAGGGATAGATAGTGAATATTTTAGGCTTTGTAGGTGAGATAGTCTCTGTTACAACTCTATTCTGCCATGGAAGCACAAAAGTAGCCATATGTAACAGACAATACATCAGACAATACATAAATGAACGAACATGACTGTGTTCCAATAAAACTTTACTTAAGGAAACTGAAATTTACATTTTATATCATCTTCATTGGGTCATAAAATATTCTTCTTCTTTTGATTTTTTTCAACCATTTAAAAACGTGAAAATCATCCTTAGTTCACAGACCATGCCAAAACAGGTAGGAGGCAAGATGTGACCTGTGAGCCACAGTTTGCTGACCCTGATTTAGAACATAAAACTATCCTCTTTAAGAAAAGTTCCTTTCTTAAAAACATCATCTTTATGCATAACATGTGATATGGTTTGGCTGTTTCCCCACCCAAATCTCATCTTGAATTTTAGTTCCCATAATCTCCACGTGTCATGGGAGGGACCTGGTGGGAGGTAATTTAATTATGGGGGCAGTTACCCTCATGCTGTTCTCATGATAGTGAGTTCTCATGAGATCTGATGATTTTATAAGGTTCTTTTCCCCCACTTGCTTGGCACTTCTCCTTGCTGTCGCCATGTGAAGAGGGACGTGTTTGCTTCCCCTTCCACCATGATTGTAAGTTTCCTGAGGCCTCCTCAGCCATGCTGAACTGTGAGTCAATTAAATCTCTTTCCTCTATAAATTACCCAGTCTTAGGTATGTCTTTATTAGCAGTGTGAGAACAGACTAATAAAACATGAGAAAAGAATTTTGTGTTTCTCATATGGTTTTAAAGGTTCTACAATGGTACTTTGGACAGAACTGTCAAACCTCAGTATACGTAGAGAAAGACTCCCATATGCACTCTTTTTTTTTTTTTTTTTTTTTTTTGAGATGGAGTTACTCTGTCGCCCAGGCTGGAATGCAATGGCATCATCTCGGTGCACTACAACCAGTGCCCTCCGGGTTCAAGTGATCCTCTCACCTCAGCCTCTTGAGTGGCTTGGATTACAGGTACCTGCCACCACGCCTAGCTAATTTTTTTGTATTTTTAGTAGAGATGAGGTTTCACCATGTTGGCCAGGCTGGTCTTGAACTCCTGACCTCGGGTGATCCACCTGCCTTGGCCTCCCAAAGTGCTGGACATCAGGCACGAGCCACTGCACCTGGCCCTCATTTTTAATTCCTTTAAAATAGTACCTCTCTGGAGATAAACAATTTTTTGGTTTGCTTCTCCTTAGTCTCATAAAATCTTATGTTGAGATAATCATATCTGCCTTATCTAAAATATCTTGAGATATCTTTACATATTGAAATGTAACTTAAACAAATTTACAAGAAAAAAACAATCCCATCAAAAAGTGGGCAAATGATACGAACAGACACTTCTCAAAAGAAGACATTTATGCAGTCAACAAACATATGAAAAAAAGCTCATCATCACTGGTCATTAGAGAAATGAAAATCAAAACCACAATGAGATACCATCTCATGCCAGTTAGAATGGCGATCATTAAAAAGTCAGAAAACAACAGATGCTGGAGAGGATGTGGAGAAATAGGAATGCTTTTATACTGTTGGTGGGAGTGTAAATTAGTTCAACCATTGTGGAAGACAGTGTGGCAATTCCTCAAGGATCTAGAACTAGAAATACCATTTGACCCAGCAATCCCATTACCGGGTATATACCCAAAGGATTATAAATCATTCTACTATAAAGACCATGCACATATATGTTTATTGCAGCACTATTCACAATAGCAAAGACTTGAAACCAACCCAAATGTCCATCAATGATAGGCTGGATAAGGAAAATGTGGCACATATACACCATGGGATACTATGCAGCCATAAAAAAAGGATGAGTTCATGTCCTTTGCAGGGACATAGATGAAGCTGGAAACCATCATTCTCAACAAACTAACACAAGAACAGAAAACCAAACTCCACATGTTCTCACTTATAAGTGGGAGTTGAACAATGAGAATACATGGACACAGGGAGGGTAACATCACATACTGGGGCCTGTTGGGCGGTGGGGGGGTGCTAGGGGAGGGATAGCATTAGAAGAAATACCTAATGTAGGTGATGGGTTGATGGCTGCAGCAAACCACCATGGCATGTGTATACCTATATAACAAACCTGCACATTCTTCACATGTATCCCAGAACTTAAAGTATAATAAAAATAAATAAATAAAAACAAAACAAAAACAAACAAACAAAATAATAATAATACCTAAGAATTTTACACAATTGTAAGGCACCTCAAATAGAAGATATTAAACTGAGTATCCTCAGGAAAAAAAAAATTGAAATGTAAACATGTAAAAACAGAATATATTGAAAGTTGAGCACCAAAGTGCCTCCTCTGTGGTTCATCCAATCGTGCACTGGTTCTTGTGTCGCCTGCAGAGTATACTCGTGGCTGCAAATGACTCACCAAGGATGAACCAGCTATGTTTGCACACATGCTGTCGAAATGCTGTATCCAGCTGGGGACAGCCACTTTCCTAGAACGTTAAAGAGCTATGTCATGTATGTTGCTTGACATCTATCCTCAACCAACTGATCCAGTTCAAATTACTTGATATGGTTTTATTGTTAACTCCAACAACAAATCAACTAAAATTCTGTGGAATCTTAAATATTTCTGTCGTTGGCATATCTCTCTGCTCTGAAGGTGTGATCCTTCAAAATACTAGTTGAGGGGAACAAAAGTGCACATAATATGAAGATGTCTTTTACATAAATAGTGTTCTATTTCTCAAAATTAAACATTTTGGATAATTACGTCATTTACTTTTTCTGGGTTTTTATCAACACAGAAGTTATGATTACTTAATTCCTGTAATTTGCCTTTCTGAATTCTGTCTCTTTGGTTTTTTGCATTTCTTTTGAGTTACTTGCTTGTAGGAAATGTCAAAAAAATACTGGTATTTTTCCGCCTTCTTTTGAGTTTGTAAAATATAAGTACAACAACATATTTTGGTATCGGAATTTCTAAAGCTATGTCTTTGAGAGGAAAATATTTTCTATAAATAAGAAAATACAAAGTATGAATGAAGAACCTGAACTGTCAGCAAAAGGAATAATAAAATTATGCTGTTGGAATCCTTTGTTTGGTTTGAAGGACTATGCCAAAAGAATGAAGCAGTAACATTTTGCATCTTTTTCAAGGTCACAATTGCAGGTGAAATTATCTTAACATTTCTAAGTTGTTCTTAAGAAGGAACCCCTTCATATAAAAAAAAAGTGATTAGAATATAATTTAGCAATTTAGCAGATGGTATTTCAAAATGAAAGCAAAATCTTCTAGGATTCATGCCCTTCCAATCAACAGAAAGGTGCAATAAATTAACCAAGCTCAGGGCTGACATGTTACATGACGTTTGGCCACGTTAAAGGGCTGGAAAATGTAGTAGTTCAAGCCATTGTTTATGTTTCTAAGTAATAAATTCAGCTCAACGTTTCTAAGTAATAAATTTAGATCAGACCAAAGTAACAAAAAAAAGAGTTCCTTTTGGCAAATATTCTCACACAGGCTATAAACTGAAATGAATCTAACATTAAATGAAAATAAAGATTTTCAAATTCCGCACAACTTTAGAGCAGAATTCTTGACCTGTTTGCAGCAAGTTGTACCTGTGGCAATGCCAGCTGCAAAGTAGCATCTAGTAAAGAAACACAGGCTTGGAAGGCGATAGAAATGTGACTCATTTGAGCAACTGTTCTAATGAGAGCTTTTCACTGCCTTCAGCAGGTTAAGAATATTAAAGCTTTGTTCCTGCTAAGCCTGCGTGGGTATTTTCTATTTGTTAACTCCCCAGGAACTTGTTGTAATGTCTCCTGGTGAGTATGAGACTGTACCACATTCTGTAGTTGCCAGCTGGTAGAAGCAAAAACACCTGGGCAAGGTACTTGTTAAATGGCATATTTCTTCTCCCTGGCAGGCTCTGCAGACTGGGAAATCTGCTTCTTAGTTGGGCCTTCATTCTAACGGCCCAAACTGTCAAATCAATAGTTTAAGGCCTGTCTACTACTGCTCCTGGAAATGGTTGGTGTTTTGATTTTTTCATATCTTCCATTGGGCTATTTTACAGCCTGCTACAATAAATTCCCCATTAGTTCATTATCTACTACCATTCTCAAAGGGCTATATTTATTATAGTAAAGTTCAACGACTAAGGGGACAACTATGTTTATCCATGCATAATCAGAAATTACCATATTGCTGTGGACACTGATTACTCAAATATATATCAGCACTGGTTAATTGGAGATATGTGCTGATTTGCTATCCATATTTAAATCTATGGTATAAATGTAGAATCATGAACAGAATATCTTGCTTACATGCTAAATAGCTTTTAACTTCATAAGCTGGGAGGTGTGAGCAAGATATGAAAACCTTTCTAACACCACAATAATGATCCATTATTAGTTTTTATAAAGAAGAGATGAATTGGTAACCTTTTCATTACAGATTGTTTCTTCCTTGCCTTTGGTGTTCAAGTATGATTTGCTTGAATGTTATGTTGCTATATATGTCATTGAAATCCAATTCTTCCTGTCATTAATTAATAGAAGAAAAAGAGGCTCATATATCAAGGTAACTTTTGTGTCACAGGCCACAGACACTCACAATACAATATAGTTCTTAATGTTATCAATAACCCAAATTTCTCTGATGTCATTTCCTCACTAATTTTTAAAGTACTTCTAGCGCTTTACAAAATCCATTCCAATTATTTCTTAGAGAATGAAGGCAATTTCTCACGTATGTTTTTAATGCAATGCCTGAGGTACTACCTGGCATCTGCCATTTTCCTCTTATGAAAAAGTCAGTTCATTTAGGTGGTGGTAACGGCAGTGATTGCATCAGCTGATTGGCTCTCCGAAGTCCTCAAAAACCTAATAGGGAACTTTGGCCCCACTGTTGTCAGCACTGCTGGGACTCAGACAATGCTAGTCTACCAAGTTATGGCACTGATGCTATCCCAAAACTGTGGTACCAAAGCCCAGTTTTACTGAAGAAAAGAGACCCTCCCCACCATCTTCATATGATACCACCTGGCCACAGTTTCAAAACAAGGCTGCTTTGGCTCCTAATGTCTCCTAGATATTCTCATGTAAAAGAGTACTATAACTTCCCCCCTATACCCCAAGGCACAAGTCTACAGCAAGATAAGCTAAAAAACAACATGAGAGGTGGACACCATATAATAGCCAAGTTCAACCTTCCTTTTTAAATAAATTAGCTTAGATTAAACTCACTGCCTGACCCGACCTTACCACTGGCATATCCTTTCCTAGGAGGATCCTATGTACACAAAGATGAAGAAAATATTACTATCCCTGTTTTACAAGTAAAAAATCTAAGGCTAAGAAACAGAATCAGCTACTTAATTTTTGAGACCCAGTGAAAAAGGAAAATATGGATCTCCTTGTTCAAAAAATATTACACATTTCAAGATAGCAACTACAGAACATTAAACCAAGTGCAGGGCCCTCCTCACCAGGGTGCTGTGCAACTATGCAGATCACATGCCCATGAAGCCAACTCTGCACAAAGAAATGAAGTAACTTACCCAAGGCCACACAGCTACTGCATGCCTGAATCAGGATTTGAACACAGAGGGCTGATTCCAGCTCCTAGATTTGAAGCCACCATGTGCTCTGTTCCTAATACAACATCCCCACCATCCTTCAGATGTACCCAGTCTTGGCCAAAACCTAAGAGGAGAGCATAGCTCAGGTTTAAGGTGGGAATCACAAAATAACCCTGGTCTAGTCTCTTACATGTAGACAAAGTTATGACTAAGCCAGTCTAAAAAAATCAGCATTTACCACTATGGAGAAAGCACAGGGCTTCTTCATATGTTGAAAAAACTCAACTTCTGAGAAAACTGAATAAGCCTCAAACACGAAGGAGAAAATGACAAGAAAAAATAATGCATTCATGTACATTGGGTTACACTAATGCATTAGTGTATAAAGAGTGGGGTTTATATCCTTTCTCAATTTTGTCTAAATTACCACGAAGCAAGAGATGCTAGCATGTTCTTAAGGATTCTAGGAAACAAGATCCCACCTCTCATGAAAAGGGTGAATTTGCCTCCTCCTCTGAAATTCTCTGTTTCTGAGGCATCAATAATTTTTTGTAAGAATTGCAGTTTTTACTTAAACACAGCTATTAAACATCTTTCTGCTTTAGACCAGAACTGCCAAATGTATATGATACATATACATTTGTATCATGATAAAGTCCCAAGTCAGACAAATCTAGAATTAAAGCCTCATTCATCTCTATTACTTACTAGCAACAGAACCTTACAGAAGTTATGTATCTCTCTGAGCTTTATATCTATAATTGAGAGATATAATTGCTTAGCAAATAAGCATTCAACAAATATTAACTTTTATTTATTCATTTTATTTTAATCCCTTAACTTTTCTTAAAGCATTTGCAAGACTGAGACTTCGTAAATTTAATTTCCATAGGAGCTATTAATTTGTTTCTGGTATTAACTAATAAAAGACTAACGAGAAGGGATTTAATAAATAAAAACTATAATCAGGATGCCCAAATGTTCCCATGTACCCAGGACAATTCAAGTTGATACTTAATGTCTTAGTCTAATTATTAATAAAATTCCCCTTTGATTATCAGAAGTGTCCCATTTTGGATGACAAATTGTATGATTACCTTGACTATAATGCAACTGGTATAACTTCAAAGGCTACCAGTTTCTCCATTCCAGGTAAGTTGGTTTTTTTTCAAAAGTTACTTTTATTTGTGGCTTTGTAAAATCAAACAGAAAACAGGGAAGGTACATTGATTCATTAACAAAGGTTGATTAAAAACTTCTTGTGTTAACCCCTCTGTTAGGCATGTGAGGCCAACAAAAATAAAGAACACAATCACTATCACTAGTTTTGTTGTCTTGTATCTTTTTCTTTTTCCTTTCCAAAATGGCTCATGTACTAAAATCATTAAGAACCACATTCCCAGATTAAAATAATCACAATAACTTTAACTTTTCCTTACAGAAATAATTTTCTGTCCTTTTTTTCTGCCACTTACATTTTTCACATTTCTCAATTTGTGTAGCCACAAATAGAACACCGAACACTGGACATCAACTTGCAAATGTAGTAAGAGTGCAGCTTCAGGCTTTGTCTACACCATATCCTCGAGACTGGCTCTTCTAAGAAGTTCCTTCCTGTTAACAACTGCTCTCCTTGCTCCAACCTCCAACAGTACTTCCTCCAACAGCACTCCAACGACCTCCAGTCTCCAGCTTCGACTGACCTGAAACTTGCCACGTTGACTTTCAATACACTTTTAAATAAGGACATATCTGTGTTCCCAGCTGTACTAAAGTCTCCTTGAGAGCAGTTGGAAAACCTCAATAATAGTATGAATTGAAATTCATTAAACACTAAATGTATGCCAAATGCTTTACATTCTTTAGTTATTTAATCTTTAGAAACATACTTGAAGGTATTATATCACCGTTTAAAAAAAAAAAATGTTTGATGGGGTATTGGGGGTGGGGGCAAAGTAACTTGCCCGAGTTCACCCAGCCAATAGGAAGGAAAGCAGAAGCAAAGTGTGACCCACAGTTGGTTGCCTCTTAAATCCTTGCTCTGATATTCTTCTTTACATGGCCTGAAAATAGAGTTATCTGGGCATTAGGCACAATAAGTGGTCAAAAATGATCTACTTATTAATGTTTTAAAAGCTTGTAATATAGAATAGGGAAGCAAATGCTAAAGGTTTTCAACAGAAAACAAAAGACAATGTAGGTTGGTTTTTTTTTGTTTTTTTTTGGGGGGGGCAGAGGACAGTCTCGCTCTGTCGCCAGGCTGGAGTGCAGTAGTACGACCTCAGCTCACTGCAACCTCTGCCTTCTGGGTTCAAACGATTCTCCTGCCTCAGCCTTCTGAGTAACTGGGACTACAGGCACACACCACCACGCCCAGCTAATTTTTGCATTTTTAATACAGACGGGGTTTCACCATGTTGGCCAGGATGGTCTCGATCTCTTGACTTCGTGATCCGCCCACCTCGGCCTCCCAAAGTGCTGGGATTACAGGCGTGAGCCACAGTGCCCGGCCGACAATGTGGTTTTCTAAATCGCTTCTTTTAATCATAAATTATTTACCTGATTGGTCCTTGACACATATCTAACAAACAGTAGCCACTCAATAAACATTTGTGGAATGGAGAAACAAACTTATATTCAGGTTATTTGTTATAGTCAAGCTGTATTCAGGAGGTTTTTTGTTTGTTTTATTTTCTTCTTTTCATTACCAGACTGAGCTCCCTATTTGAAACAAAAGCCCTGCCCAACCTGAGCCCCATATAGGGTCCTATGACTTCCTGAGACCTAAACGCTTGACCTCAATGTGGACTTGGTGTGTCTGGCCAGACAGGCAAGAACTTATCACAAAAGTAACTCAGAACCCAGGGACCTAATTCTTGTCAGAAAGAGACAAAAGACAAAAGCCATCTTTTCTACTGAGGATTCAGGCAGAGAGAGAGCAATGGGAATGTGAAGCCTGTAGTGACAAGAGCAATATTTTTAGCATCCTCTGAGAATCTCTTCTGGTGTGTCTGGCTAGGTAAAAGAAATAAAAAAATTCCAGATCCAAAGTAAAGGGAAAGAGTAAATAAAGCATGCTGTATGTTGCCACTTAATTTTTTTGTTTGTTTGTTTCTCTATTATTACCAAGAAAAGAGCTACTGTGGTTTTTCAATATCTCCTCAAAGTTCTCAATGCCAAACTGGAATAAATGGGAAAAAGTCTCCATTGGAGATAACTTGTTTATCTTTATTAGTGAGAAGTGCATCAATCTACCAACTCCTGGATGTGAAGCTGGAAGCCTCCTGAATGCCTAGTGCCATTCTGGCTATTAAATTTCAATTTAAAGCAATATTTCTTGAAATGTCATTTGCAGAAAATCTACACCAAAGAAGCCTGGATGCTTACTAAACTACAGATTCCCAGGCTTTTCACCACCCCTGCTTAACCAGAACCTCCGGATCGGAGCCTAGAAACCTGCATTTCATAACACTCCTTAGACGAATTTTAAGCACACAGGAATTTGAGAACCAATCACTGGACTTGAACCAGGCCACAACACATGCCATTTATAGGATACGTGTGATATTACCTATCTGTGAAATTAAGGTCCTGAGATGCCCCAGAATTTCATCACCGCTCCTCATTTTTCCCTCGAGTTTTGCTAGGGTGCCCAGGACACTACAGAAAGCTGTTAGCAGCTACATAAGCAGAACACAACTAGATCCAAATCTGTTTTTGGTTGAATACTGATTGTAAGTAGTTTAATTATAGCTCTAAATTTCAGTTTCTTTATCTGTAAAATAGACATTGTAATAAAATAGTCACATCTTTCACACGTTGTTATAAAGATTAAATGTAGTTTACATTTTCAGCATCATAGGTTAAAATTCCCATTCCCTTTAATTTTATTATTTATGCCTAAACCTAGGGGCTTTCTATATTCTTTCATAGCCATTTTGGAGCCTTGGGTCATTCATTATTTCAATCCCAAGGTCTGTTGGATAAAACAGCATCAGTCATGTGCAAGGGAAGGGTGAACGCACACCTGGACATAAGATGGATCTGAAGAGCAGTGTCTCCCAGCTGCATCCACTCAGGCAGGAGGAAAAACACTCGTCTGGCACGAGCGCAGCTGTTCTGCTCCCAGAGCTATTTGGAAACCCAGCTTTAAGCAAATCTTATGAAGAAACCACAGGGTTAGTTAAAAAACAAAGGGCCATTGTTATCTTGATAAAATAATTATGCAATTTATAAAACTAATGAAATATACTTTCTTTACAGACAGAGCTCTTCTGGTGCATTTAAAATGTTTTTCTATAAGAAACATACTCTACCCCTGAATTCTCAGGAACTTTTCCACTGTGTCACAGGCCAGAAGGATGAATCTGCCTCTTCCCTCCAGAGAGTAATGATTTTCCTTACTCCTTGGCTTTCTTCATTGCCTGCGGAAGCTCAGCTCTGGGACAACTAGAGAAAAGCCACAAAGTAATCATAGTCTCTAAACCCTTGCAGAGACCAGGTGACTTCTCTCATTTACTGGAGGAGGCTGAATGCAATTGGTAATGCCTCATACAAGGTATTCATATAATGCTAAAGTTAGGTCCCAGGATATAATAAATGAGAGTTAGTGACATCTATGTTAGTCTCTGCCCTGTCATCAAAAGACCTGTGAGGCAGTCACTTTCCCTCTGGGCCTTGGCTTTCTCATCTCTAAAATGAAGCTTGCCATCTCTTCCTTGCTCTCCCCCAGAGGATCACTGCAGGACCCAAATGAGAAAATGCACATGAAGAGCCTGGTAACATGATAAACCACAACAGGTATCATGAATCATGACTGTCAGACACTGCAGGTTGACTGACCCAATATCCACCCCCAACTTCTTCATTTCTTAACTGCCATTTCTATAGGAGCTAAGAATGAAAATATTTTAACTGTTTCATCTTTCCTTACAGATCCAGATAGCCTGTAACACAGAGGTAAAGCTTTCCAAGTAGATGTGGCTAGTGCTGTCTTTCCCTCCTTTCTGCCTTCAACAAGGATGTGATGTCTGGAGCTGCAGCAGCCATCCTATAACCATGAAACGAAAAGTACAATGTGGACAGCCAACATGTGGAGGATGGTGGAGAAAAAAGATAAAAGGAGTCTGGGGACCAGGTGTGGTGGCTCACGCCTGTAATCCCAGCGTTTTGGGAGGCCAAGGTAGGTGGATCACTTGAGTCCAGGAGTTTAAAACCAGCCTGAACAACATGGCAAGACCCTATCTCTACAAAAAATACAAATAATTAGCCAAGCACGGTGGCATGTACCTGTAGTCCCAGCTACTCAGGAAGGTGAGGTGGGAGGATCACTTGAGCCTGGGAGGCAGAGGTTGCAGTGAGCCAAGCCCGTGCCACTGCACACCAGCCTCAGCAACAGAGCCAGACTCTGTCCCCTGTCTCAAACAGAAAACAACAACAACAACAACAAAAGAGCCTGTATCCCTGATTTCATCATGGAAAGGCTGAATCAATTTCAGAAACCTGCATCAAAGAAAACAATAAGAAAAGCAATTCTCTGTTTGTTTAAATTACTATTAGTCAGATATTTTGTTGCTTACAGCCAAATATATTCCTGAAATAGGGATAGAAGCCAGAATAATCATTTTAAAGCCTAAATCAGATCATGTTCCTCCTCTGCTTTAAAACATTACAGTGGTTTCCCACCTCACACAGGGTACTGTCAGCCTTTCCAAGACCCTAAAGCCCTACTCAATCAGGCCCCCTTATGAACTTTCTGACCTCATCTCCTGCTATCTTCCGAGACGTGGTCCATTCCAGCCAAAATAAGCTTCTTGGTCTTGAATCAACACACCGGGCACACTCCTGCCTTGAGTCTTTTCATTTTTACTGTTTCTTCAATTTGGAACACTCCTCCCTTAAATATTTACCACCCTCTCCCTCTCTACTGCCAGGACTTTGCTGAAATGTCACCTCTCAGTGAGGTCTTTATTTCACCCTCTATCAGACTACCTCCCCAGCCCTCAGCACTGTTTTACTAGTCTATAACCTTTTTAATTAATATAAATCCCATATATATCCTGCAAAGTGTAGGTTTTACATAAAAAGTTGATTTAAGACTTGAGGGTTTATTTTTTCCAGAACCATAAAAATGTAACATTTTAAAAAACATTTTATTATTTATGTCAGGGAAACTACCAAGAGAGATTTGAAGTACCTTATAAAACAAGCAATATGCATAGTCAGTCATTACCTAAATAAACATAACTAAAAACCATAAAGAATAAAGATTTTAATGGTGATTCTCCTTTGTATTTACTCTAAGCTCTTTGAGTGGGCTCAAACTCCTTGGTAAGACCCAGGAAAAAATAATTAACTATGACAACTGGCTGCCATCATTGCTAGAGATGGCAATTTACAGAAGTACCTATACTAAGTAAATACAGGCATGTCTCATTTTATTGTGCTTTACTTCATTGTGCTACACAGATACTGTGTTTTTCACAAATTGAAGGTTTGTGGCAACCCTGAATCAAGCAATCTGTCAGCGCTGTTTTCCCAACAGCATGGGCTCACTTTGTGTCTCTGTATCACATTTTGGTAACTGTCACAATATTTTAAACTTTATCATTATTATTATATCTGTTATAGTAATCTGTGATCAGTGATCTTTGATATTACTCTTGCAATTATTTTGGAGCACCACGAACCACACCTATTTAAGAAAGTGAACTTAATTGATGAATGTTGTGTCTTCTGACTGCCCTACCAACCAGCTGTTCCCCTTTTCTCTCTCTCCTCAGGTCTCCCAATTCCCTGAGACACAACAATAGTGAAATTAGGCCAACTAATAATACTATAATACTAATAACTAATACAATGGCCTCCAAATGTTCAAGTGAAGGGAAGAGTTTCACATCTCTTACTTTAAATCAAAAGCTAGAAATGATTAAGCTTAGTGAAGAAGGCATGTCAAAAGCCAGGATAGGCCAAAAGCTAGGCCCTTAGCACCAGTTAGCCAAGTTGTGAATGCAAAGAAAATGTTCTTGAAGGAAATTAAAAGTGTTACTACAGTGAACACACTAATGATAAGATAGAAAAATAGCCTCTTGCTGATTTGGAGAAAGTTTTAGTGGTCTGGATAGAACATCAAACCAGGCACAACACTCCCCTAAATCAAAGCCTAATCGAGAGCAAGGCCCTAACTCTCTTCAATTCTGTGAAGGCTGAAAAAAGTGACGAAGCTGCAGAAGAAATGTCTGAAGTTAGCAGAGGTTGGATCATGCAGTTTAAGGAAAGAAGTCACCTCTACAACATAAAAGTGCCAGGTGAAGAAGCAAGTGCTAATGGAGAAGCTGCAGTAAGCTATCCAGAAGATCCAGCTCAGATCACTGATGAAAATGGCTACAGTAAACAACAGATTTTCAATGGAAATAAAATGGCCTTCTATTGGAAGAAGATGCCTTCTAAGACTTTCACAGCTCAAGAAGAGAAATAAATGCCTGGCTTCAAAGGACAGGTTGACTCTCTTGTTAGGGGCTAAGGTAGTTGGTGACTTTGGGTTGAAACCAATGCTCATTTACCATTTCAAAAATCCTTGAGCCCTTAAGAATTATGCTATACCTACTCTGCCTGTGCTCTATAAATGAAACAACAAAGCCTGGATGACAGCACATTTGTTTACAGCATGGTTTGCTGAATATTTTAAGCCCACCGTTGAGACATACTGTTCAGAAAAAAATATTCCTTTCAAAATATTACCGCTATAATATTATGAAATATCATTGACAATGACAATCTTGGTCACCCAAGAGCTCTGATGGAGATGTACAAGGAGATTTTCATGCCTATCAACATAGCATCCATTCTGCAACCCATGGATCAAGGAGTAACTTCAACTGTCAAGTCTTATTATTTACGACAGACATTTCATAAGGCTATAGCAGCCATAGATAGTGATTCCTCTGATGTATCTGGGCAAAGTAAATTGAAAATAGTCTGGAAAGGATTCACCATTCTAGATGACATTAAGAACATTTGTGATTCATGGGAGGAGGTAAAAATACCAACATTAACAGGAGTTTGGAAGAAGTTGACTCCAACCCTTGTGGATGGCTTTGAGGGGCTCAAGATTTCAGTTAAAAAAGCAACTGCAGATGTTATAGAAACAGCAAGAGAACTAGAATTAGAAGTAGAGCCTGAAGAGGTGACTAAATTGCTGCAGGTCTCATGATAAAACTAACAGATGATGAGTTGCTTCTTATAAATGAGCAAAGAAAGTATTTTCTTGAGATGGAACCTACTCCTGGTGAAGATGCTGAGAACATTATTAAAATTACAACAAAGGATTTAGAATTTTACGTAAACTTAGTTGACAAAGAAGCAGCAGAATTTGAGAGAACTGACTCCAGTTTTGAAAGAAGCTCTACTGTGGGTATAAGGCTACCAAACAGCATCACATGCTACAGAGAAGTCTTTCATGAAAAGAAGCGTCAATTGATGCAGCAAACTTCATTTTTATTTCAAGAAATTGCCATAGCTCCCTCAACCTTCAGAAACCACCTTCATGATCAGTCAGCAGCCATTATCATCAAGGCAAGACTCTCCACCAGCAAAGATTATAATTCGCTGACAGCTCAAATGATCATTAGCATTTTTTAGCAATTAAGTTTTTTTAACTGAGTTATGCACATCTTTTAGACATAATCCTACTGCACACTTACTAGACTACTGCACACTAACTAGACTACAGCATAGTGTACATATAGCTTTTATACGCATTGGGAAACCAAGAAATTCATGTGACTCACTTTATTGAAATATTTGCTTTATTTTGGCAGTCTAGAACTGAATCTGCATATCTCCCAAGGAAGGGGTTCCTCCAATCAAGCAATAGCTTCAGAATTCAACAGGTGACACAGGTAACCCAAAACATTTAGCTCGTTTACTATGGCTCACAAAGTCAACAGCAAATTCAACAACTCTACAAACAGTTCCAGAGAATGCTTAGTATACTGTCTTTTGCTTCTACAGCCAAAGCCACTCCCATCATCTCACCTATAGTTATCCCTTGTTAAATTAAGTTTGGCCTAAAGTTGCCTCCTTACCTATTTTAAGTTCAGCCCAAAGGTTTCTCTGTACACATTAAACTGTAACTGACTGGATGTGTAAACAGACTGTAACCTACTCTGGTGCCAATCACCAAGTAATCAAGGGCCCAACTGTTCAAATTGTATCAAATAAGGCACTGTTTCTGTACCTCATTTCTATCTTCTGTATGCCACTTTCCTTTTTCTGTCCATAAATTTTCTTGCACCACTGCTGCACTAGTCTCTGAGACTACTCTGGTTCAGGAGTCTGCCTGATTCACAAATCATTCTTTGCTCAATTAAACTCTGCTAAATTTAAACTAAGGTTTTTCTCTTAACACCATCAAACCTATTTACTTCATCTGCAAATGATATTCTCCTTATGCATCATTAACGTAGAGAGAGGAACCACATTATAAGGGTAACTTTAATGTAGCCCTCTACCCCACTTTGCTGAATGTTAGCTAGGTATGTTTTTCTGTACACGAGTGGGATTCTTCATCTCATCTCTGCTGCTCACCATATGAACTCATTCTCCCTTTCTTGTCTATCAGGACAATTTAAGTTCAGCACTTTTTAGAAAGCCCTCAAGCACAACTGCTTTACATGGATTTTTACCAAATAAAATTTGTGATTTGGTGGAGTTTTGATTTTGCCAAATAAAAAATATAATCCTATAATCATACTCACAATTCCCTATGAACTACTGATTGTTTTTAAGAAATATGTAATGAGCTCTAAATATGTCCCAGAAACTGTACTAGGTACTAAGGATATGTAATGTACTAGGCAGTAAGGTATAACCAAAGCCTCCATTTCAGGGAGTTTACAGTTTACTATTATTCCTTTTTTTTTTCTTTTTATTTGAGACAGAGTCTCTGTAGCCCAGGCTGGAGTGCAGTGGTGTGATCTCGGCTCACTGCAACCTCCGCCTCTTGGGTTCAAGCAATTCTCCTGCCTCAGCCTCCCAATTCTCCTCCTCAGCTGGGATTACAGGTGCCCACCACAACTCCTGGAAAATTTTTGTATTTTTAGTAGAAACAGGGTTTCACCATGCTGGCTAGCTGGTCTTGAATGCCTCAAGTGATCTGCCCGCCTCAGCCTCCCAAAGTGCTGGGATTACAGGCGTGAGCCACCATGCCCAGCCAGTTTACTATTATTCTTACATATTAATTTTATCTTTATTTTATCAGATCGTATTACTAAAATTAAACTAAAAGGGCTATTGTATTTTTATTTTATGTATGCAAGGCATACCACATAATATTTTGATATGCAGTGAAATGGTTACTATAGTCAAGCAAATAAAACCTATCATCACACATAGTTACCCCCCCTTTTTTGTATGTGGTAAGAGCACCTAAAATCTACTCTTAGCAATTATCACAAACACAATACAATATTATTAATTATAGTCTGCTGTACATCATAGCTTTAGACTTATTCATCCTATACATATACAACTTTATATAACCTTTGACCTACATCTCTCCATTATAGGGCTATGTTATTGAACGCTAAATTATGCATACAATTCCTAGTGTTCAAAACCAAGGATAGAAACAAAAATTTATCATATCACATTGGTAATCATACCATTCAGGAGAGAAAGCTTTTTTCTTTAAAAAAAAACAGATTTTTAAAAAATTAATCATGAGTCATTATACTAATGACACTGCAAAACATTTCATAGAAGTCTTGACTAACAAAGCTAACAGACGGACAAAGCACACACACACACTCCTTCAAAGAGCCACCTGATAAAATATCCTTTCAATCTGAATAACTTTAGCACCAGTTAGTGGCAGAATCAAAGATTCGATTTTGGTCTAAATTGCAATCCCTAAACTTTATTGAAGTAATAAATTAGTATGAGCTTCCAAACCCTTTTCCAATTAAAAACAAAATACATATATACATATTGCGAATAGCTGAAGTTTAAATGAACTTAAACAGCAATATTTAAGCGGAAACTTTTAAACTTTTTAAAAAACAAAATAGAAATAATGTCAACTGATTCACACTGTCCTTAAGGCTTTTAAGGAGAAAGCATCTCCTCCCTGACTTGCTTAATTTGGGTTTGATTCCTGAAGTCTGTCATCATCTCTCTTTTTAGGGAATCATCTCTTTCTCTGTGGTTGTCTTTTCTGATCCTGCCAGATGTAGGTCTCTCTCCAGAATTGGTTCTCAGTAATCCCTTCAAGGAGACCCCCCAGGAGGCCCATAAATTCACCTAGCATAAAAACATGTTTAGAATCTCCCTAATACTGGAAGAGGTTTTTGCTCTAAGAAATTATTTTAAATTTCCCTCCTGGCTTCTGATTAATGCCATATCTGAAAGGAACAAGCCTATTAATTTACAGCTCCTTCATTGGTTGCCCCTGGCAACCACCTTTAGCCACTTCTCTCCCTCAGAGCCATGCATTCTTTTATATCATCAGAGAACTGCGTATAATTTTAATTGGCTTTATAACATCTTCTAAGTATGAAATGAAATAAGAACAACGTACAGAGGGAAGGACAAAATACCAAATGTCGCATGTTCTCACTCATAGGTGGGAATTGAACAATTAGAACACTTGGACACAGGAAGGGGGACATCACACACCGGGGCCTGTTGTGGGGTGGGGGGAGGGGGTAGGGATAGCATGAGGAGATATACCTAACGTAAATGACGAGTTAATGGGTGCAGCACACCAACATGGCACATGTATACATATGTAACAAACCTGCACGTTGTGCACATGTACCCTAGAACTTAAAGTATAATAATAAAAAAAAAAGAAACAAACCTAGGATTGACAAATTTGGATTCTATTTAACCACATAGGAACTTTCTTTTTTCAACTGGCAAGTGTGTTGGAGGTTACTTTGAGCAGTGAGATTGCATTTCAAAAAGCAAACTGACATTGCTAATAAGATATTCAAGGTTATGCAGAGAATACAAACTGTCAATGAGGGATTTAATGGCTCCACTGCATTCCTTTATACTCTTTAAAAACATCTTCAAGCTTCAAAACAGAAATAATTCTACATTGAAGAAATACACATATACAGTCTTCATGTTTTAGGAAAGAAGATGATAAAAGATTCTTGGGAGAAAGGATTTTCAGTCTTGGTGTCTCTACGTCTCTGAGCAGTCACATTCTGCAGGAGGAGGGAGGGTGTTGTTTCTAAACATTCAGACTGTTCAACTGAGAAGACATTGTGTGTCTCCGTACAGCAGGTGCACGACATCATTTCACCCATGAGGCCGAGAGTTAATGCTCTTCAAAAACAAACTTTTAACATTACATTTTTAGGTTTACATCTTAAAGTCATTTTAGAAACTGGACCTGGACTCATAACTAACCCACCATTATGGCCACAATTAGACTTCAGGACATCCTTTCCATTTCAGTGATCACTTGCAGTTTCTTGTCTTAGCACTTATCAAATCAGATTCCCTAAAGGGAGAATTGTATTGGCCTACCTCGCCTTTTCTTGCCAGGCAATGGTTCATAAGTCACTAACTACTGCTTAGCTCTTTTGTCAGGAGACTCCTGTATTCCAATCCACTGTGGTCTAGGGAAAATTAGGATCATTTGGTTAAGACCATGGCTCCCAGGTGTATCTCCTCAGTGGTAACTTTAATCAAAAAAGTCCTTCTCACAAGGAACAAAGGGTAGAGAAATGCCATGAAACATATCTGATTTAGCCCATCATCAGCAACATTCTGAACCAGTTAATGGGAAAATTAATCATATTTGGACTATTCCACCAAGGTTACAGTCTTGGAGGCAAAATACTGAGCTATTTCATAGATGGTATGGACATCTATATAGATACTTTAATTAGATACCCTGAGACATATAAATTTAGTTAGGCGGACTGTCTCTTTTAAGAAAACTGGTGCATACCTAACCGCCTCTTACAAAGAAAGTGGGGAACAACCCTTCTGATATAATTTGAAGCATAGCTAGTTCTTCCTACCTAAATATATCCTTCAACTTTATTTACTTCTAATGCAAGTGGCAATATTCCTGGAAAAATTTATAAAATGAATCTGATAGCATTCAAACCCTTTCTTGCTCTAGGCAATCATTTTATTCATTGTTCAGTCAGATGGTCCAAAACATTTGCCTTCTTTAAATCTTATGTTTAATGCTGCTTCCTCATCCCTCAAAATGATACTGCTCCCTGCTTGATAGAGAGATTGATATGATGAAGCTGATCTTGGCATAATTCCTCATCTTGAGTGTCTCTCCCAAAATTATCATAGGCTTCACCACCAATTCACTTTAAAAATGCCCTTCTATTTTCCCCAACCTTCTCTTTTTTCCTCTGCCTCTGAGGAAAAGATAACCACCTCTTATTCATGGCCTATAAACCTATTTTTGAGTCCATCTAATCTCACTTTTGAACCTTTAGTCTCTCACTCCCTACTGTTTTCTTCTCCCACCCCATAAATTTATTACCTCAACTATCCTAATCTTAAACCAATATAAAACAACAATGACAAATTAAATCCCCATGAATATGGGTCCTCCTCCATATGGAATGACTGTTTTAGTACTTCACTAACATTGATATAAATCTCATCTCCCTTACAGGCAATCACGAAAAAAAATGCAATCATACCAAGTACATCCTGGATTTTGTAGTGTTACGGAAATGTGTGGGGATAACAGGAGGTGTCATGTACCATGAAGCATAGAGTTTCACTCAGAAAAACCCCCATTAAACACATCTCCTTTCCAGTCTCTCTCCTTGATCCCTAGTCACCATATCTCACCTCACAATCCTCCCACTGCAGAGTGCTGAGACCAGTCTTTTCTCTTTCTCACTTATTTTTCTTGGAGAGCAAAATTTTTGGCTTCCATATAAAACATAGCTCAGCTAAGCTCCAACAGCTCCCTCTTACTGTCTTCTCAGAAATGTTCTTCCCATCCTACAAAGAAATTCTCATGAGTTGCAAAGAAGATAAAATCTTCTTCACATCACAGTCTGAAAATCTCCTCTGACCCCAGATACCAGAGATCTACCATTGTAACATTTTTTCACACCACAAAATTTCTCCAGAAAATATATGTCCTCTGCTGTTTTCTAATCACCAACTCCCTAATCCCCTGCAATAAATATTTTCAACTCAATTGCCACTTAAAATTTGCATGGCCCTATTTAATGACAAAAGCCCACTTTTCTGTTCCATAATTTGGTGAAAATACTGTCTACTTAATTGGGTTGTTATAAAAATAAAATGAGTTAAAACACATAAAGCCACCAAACAGTGCCTAAATCTGAGAGGCAATAAAGAAAAGTAACTCTCCCCCACCAAACATGACTATCTTCACTGTTAACGTCTCCTTTTCTCTCAGTGACCATTCCTTTAACTCTGTTTCTTGCTTGTTTTGTCTCTCCCATCTACAAAATATAAGCATATGTCAAAGTTAGTTAAGAGTTCATACTTCCTCCTGTTCCTCCTCCTCATTGTCTCTCTCTCAGAAAACTCACCAATTTTGTGGCTTCAACATATACAGCTCTAACCTTCCTCCCGTGCTTTTGTGACTTTCTCATCTCTTAAAATTTCTATATGTCTAAAAATAAATCTTGTGTCTGAAACCTGCTCCTCTCCAGACATACTTTTCTCTATAAATGTTGTCATTGTTCTAGCAAGTAAAATTACTCAACAACTTCGCCCAAAGCTTAGAAGATGAAGTCCACAGGCTCCTGAGCTCTCATGTTGAAGCCCTCCACAATCAGCCTCCAATCTTAGCTGTTTCCTGCACTGTTCCCTAGAAACACCAGGTTAAACTCTGCTGCTGAGCCTCTGTTCTTGAGGGCCCTCTTGCCAAGAATACTCTCCCAGTTTCCCGCAACTGTAACTTAAATTCTAAGTTCCTTCAAAGACTAGACAAATTCCACCTCTTCCTGAATCCTTCTACAGTTGCCCCAAACTTTCCCCAGAAAATTTGCAATGATTATTGTTGCTATAACACCTGCTCTTTTCCCATTTATTTCCTTAGATGGTTTGGTAAAAGAAAAGAAAGACAATGCCAGAAGACAAGAAGAAAAAATTAAACATCTATGAAGCTTCCCACGTATCCTAGTCACTGGGCTAGCAGCTTTCACTAATCTTCCCAATAGTCCTGAGAGGTAGATACTACTGTTGCATGTTAAATTCTTCCAGGGATAGAGCCTTCATATTTCTCATATTTGGAAATCATTCGATGATACTTGCTTTCTCATTTTTTGTTCCAAATTCCCAAGGTACTTGGGATAGTTTGTACCTAAACTTCGTTATAGCAGAATCATACAGCTATTCATAAGCTATTTTCACTATATTCTTCTTATTTAGGCTGTCATCCTTTAGCCAAGTGAGAGGCTGGGTCCCTAACTTTAGTCCATAAAGCTGTCACAACAATCCTCATGGACAATTTACAGTGACATGCCCATAGGCATGTCAAAAAGAAATACATATAAATGTCATAGTTAAATACTTGGTGGCAATTTATTCTGCTTTTTCTGCTGCTGTAATTTTAATGAGCACATTGCACATTCTCATATGGGACCTGCAATCCATTAGAGAATGTTGCTGTATACATTATGTAAGCCCTTGCCTGTCAGAGAGATTTGCTGACAAAATGAAAATTATGCCTTATTTCTTCAATGTCACAAGAGGTAGAATGGTGCAAACTTTTGTAAATGACTTACAAAATGGATGCCATAATCCATTTACACTTATTTTTAAAGTAAAGACCACCCCAAAATGAAAGAGTGAGATTATCACACATTCTTAAACAACTAAAATACATCTGCTACAGCAAATGTTGGCAGAATTCTCTCAAAAACTAAGCTTCTCTCCTTGTAACAATGGAGATTCTGGGGAAAAAAGTGATATATAATTTTTCACAATTATTTACACATTTTCTTTTTAATCTTAAAGGGATTTTAATAAAGTGACAAGAAAGCGGGTACCTCTAAGCCACTTTTTATAAATCTATACATTATCCTAATTTATTTCTAAACCATACATCAGGGGTCCCCAATCCCTGAGCTGCAGACCGATACTGCTGCCTGTTAGGAACCAGGCCACAAAGCAGGAGGTGAGCTGCATGCCAACGAGCATTACCACCCAAGCTCCACTTCCTGTCAGATCAGCAGTGGCATTACATTCTCATAGGAGCATGAACCCCGTTGTGAACTGTGCATGTGAGCAATCTAGGTTGCATGCTCCTATGAGAATCTAACTAATGCCTGATGATCTAAGGTGAAAATTTCTTCCCTAAACCATATGCCCACCTCCACCCATCCCCCAATCCATGGAAAAATTGTCTTCCATAAAACCGGTCCCTGGCACCAAAAAGGTTGCGGACCGCTGCTATAGATCCTTTGAATAAACTAAAACATATCATTTCCTTCTTTCAGTTGATTTCTCTGATCTGCAAAGTTCACAGAGAAGAATGTACAAAGTACTTTGACAACAGAGTGAACAAAAAAAGAAACTGAAGACAAAACGTAATAGCAAAATCCATGAGTCTATAGGGCTCAGATTTCATCTTCTTCATATTCACAATACAATTTACTGTAGTAATTACATGTTATGTTGTAGAAACCACTTCCTTCGCACAGAAGAAACCCTTCTAAGAATGAGTATGTCTGTATGGGTATTTTCTTAAGTCACCAAGATAACTTTTACTCCTTCAGTATATGAAATTTGTTAACTGCTTGAAACAGTGCCATGGAAGAACTACAGTAGAACAAGAAGCAGTATTTGGTTCTTTTTTAAATGGATATTGAAGAAAAATACAAAAACCTGAGAAAATGATTACATTGGTATTCACAGCATAGAAAAATTGATCCAGGTAATATCACCTACCAATCCCTTCCTGGGTAACACCTGGTGAAATAGCTTTCTATTGTGATTACAGAAGATCATGTTCAGCCAGAAAATACAGGTTTCAGACTTTTTCATACTGATTTGACTATCCCTTGTGATATACGTAAGCTTTCATTTTTGACTTGAGGCTGCTGAGATTCTTAGCGAATATATTATTTTTGAGAAGGTTAAATTGCCCACTCTCTGATGTCAATAACATGTATGATGATTGTCCCAGAAAAAAAATCTACTTTCTACATCTATTATTTTTTCCAAATTAAATATTGAATAAAAATAAATAATGAAGCACAGCTGCTCTCAAATGGCTTCTTATTAACATAGCTGGAATTTAAAAATGCTTCAGCAATAATTCACTTTTACAGAGAATACTCTTGGTTAAATAAAATTGGGAAAACTGGTGAAATCCTGACTTTGTGAATTGAAGCCTGTACAGGTATTAGGCAACTGGATATAATCACCAGTGCTTTACACATAAACACCATTTCATACAGAAGAAATCAGCTTTACACAGGGTTTGTTATTAAGTTATATTCTGACATACATATTTTTTCTATTTCTAGATAAATAAATCAAGCAACAGAAGTATATGGTTCCCCCAGAGCCACACAGCTTATCAATGTGGCAGAACAGAGCCAGAATCTAGACAGAAACTTTGAATGGTGTTCTTTGGGTTGTCCCTCAACAATTTAAATAACAAGTGACATATTCTTTTTTTTGAGAAATATTGTTTTCTTATCAATTAGCTGGCCACATATTTCCTATTTTTTTTTTTCAAAAAAATCATAGCACAGACTTTCTATGGCAAATTTTCTCTCAGGATCTCTGTAAAATGCTCTGCCACTATATGCTAACTCAGAGAGACAAACCTTTCACTCCCTTTCAGAGACAGAAATGGTATGTGCTTGCGGTTTTTGGGTATTCACAGAACAGTTACTCTATCATATCATGCTGCTATCTCCTCATAGCATTTATACCCAGTCTGTCATTATTTTACGTGTTTGTATATTATTTGTCTCCCACTACAAGTTCCTTAAGGGCAGGGCTGCTATCTTAATCATGTAACCCCAGAAATTCACGGGACCATGACTGACACATAGTAGGTGATCAAGACATTTTTCCTGAATAAATTGACTTATTCATAAGACCCGCTTACCAACTGGGCAATTTAGATACACTGCTTCCTTTTCTAAAGGGAGCTGAAGTTCACAAAACATAGCCACCTCTCAGATTCAACACCTCAAAGTAAAATATAACTTTTAAAGTTACACAAATGGAAGACAGCCATCATTTAAGGCAGTTTCTTTCCGAAGGTCATTAAGCACAAATAAGGTGGAGATCTCTGGCTTTCTCTGAGAGAGTCAGTGACAACTCAAAGGCATGAGACTTGCTGTGATCAGAGCTCAGGTAACCATTTCTTTACCCTACATATAGGTGGGTGCCTGCTCACATCTGTTCTGAATAAAAGGCCTCTCTGTGCCTCAGTTTCTTCATCTGTAAAACTGGGTAATAATATAGCCTGTCCCATAAGGTTAATATATCAATACGAAGATTTGAAAATACATAAAATATATGTTATACACAGAGAAAGACAGAGAGACAGAGAGAGAGAGAGAGATACACACACTATCACAGTGCCTAGCACAGAGGGTTCATAGTAGTAATTGTTATCAGGTGTAATGGGCAGCCTATTACTGGTTTCTCCTCCAAAGTCACCCACTTTCCCACAAATGTATAATTTATGTTAAAATACAAAAGAGAGAGTCAAGTTCTTGCTAGCTTCCAAAGCTGACACATTTTTTTCAAAGCTATATTCTAACACCCATAATTACTATTAATTTTACAAAACTCCTTTCAAAACTCTGTTCAAGTACATATAATTAAAACTTTAAAACACTCTCTAGAAAAGAGATTAAAATAAAAGTTAAAATGTTAATTTGACAAATGAGAAAGTTTTTATTGGGAGCACCTTTCCGAACATAATATAAACAAGTAGTTTGAGAAAAGAGGTTTGGAAAAGTGTGTCAATGTCCCTCATCCTCTGATGGTGGGAAGAACATCAGTGGCACATTACAAAAAGCAATTTGTTAATATATTTTAAAAATGCTTTCAAATGTGTATACAATGGAGTGCAGTGGTGTGTGCCTATGGTCTAAGCTACTCAGGAAGAACCCAGGAGTTCAAGGCTGCAGTAAGCTATGATTATGCCACTGAACTCCAGGCTGGGTGACAGAGCAAGAACGTATCTCTAAATTAAAAAGAAAAAAAGGAAAAGAAGAGAAAACTGTTAAATATAGATGTAAAATTTTAATTAAAAAATACATATGCATCTATATACTTGTAATTCCACTTCTTGTAATTTATTCTAAAATTATAACTGCTACAAACTTAGATATAACAATTATGCTGAGTGTTTAAAAGAATAAAAAGCTGAAAACAAGCTGAAAGTGTAACAGTTTATATAATTGTTGGTAGAAATATACAATAAAATGCTTTAAGCTTTTAATAATAAAATGTTAAAGATGTGGAAAATAATTATAATATACAAAGTTAAAAAAGTAGGTGCGAGACGTATAGGGTAAAATTTTTACTTAAAGAGCCTGTGTATATCTTATTCACAATACATCTGTATAGTATTCAATATGTTTAAGATACTGTTCTAAGCACTTTACAAATATTAACTAATTTAATCTTGATTTTAACCCTATAAGAAAATGATATTATTACCACTTTACAAATGAGGAAAATGGAGACACAAAAAGAGCGGCACACCTACCTGATGCCACACAGCTAGTAAATGGACATATCAGGACTTGAACTCAAGTATTCTGGCTCCACAGTCCATGCTTTTATTCACTGATTATTTTTCCTAAGGTTGATTTTTGCCTATCCATATGTTTAATATGCTACAGTGAATTTGTATTATTTTCATTATAATCAAAGTGATTTTAAGTGTATTGTAAGAGATATATATTTTAAAAGAACATTTCCTGGGTAACTGTTTCCAACAGCTACACGTTTTTTTCTTGCCATAGCATGGTTTTATTTTCATGAAAAATGTCCTAAACATAAATAATCAGTACAGATGTACAAAATTTTTATTTGATACAATTTTATCTAATCTGCATTCTCCTATCTCTTCTTAACTTTAACAGAAAAAGGAGCTTCCTGCTAATTATACAGTTTTTACAGAGTTTTTTTAAAATAAAATAGAGTTTGCATCACAGAACTTTTATACTTTTCTTATCTAAAATGTTTTCTAGGTTAACTGTTTAATTGTGATCATCCATTGCCTACCTATTATAAAGGAAGAAAGTAATAAACATGTAATAAATCTAAAAAATTCTGAGTAGGATTAACACTGAGGTGAGTTTATGGCCGTGGCTAGTCTGATACTATTCCAGTATTTGGGGACATGGACATTCTTTTAGAATAAGACCAGTCTATACACCGGGGCCTGTCGTGGGGTGGGGAAGGTGGGGAGGGATAGCATTAGGAGACATACCTAATGTAAATGATGAGTTAATGGGTGCAACATACCAACATGGCACATGTATACATATGTAACAAACCTGCATGTTGTGCACACGTACCCTAGAACTTAAAGTATAATTAAAAAAAAAAAAGAAAATGAAGATGAGGAAGAAAAAAAATTGAAAAAAAAATAATAATCCTATTGGTATCCATAAGGAAAGTATCACTGACACACACAACCTAACAAATAAGGCAAAAACCTAAAGGAAAGTTGTGCTCCAAATGAGAACAATGTACTTCTGATATTTAAAACACAGTTTGCAAAAAATCCAAAGTTTTCACATTTTATTTATGAGACATCTGTTTTGAAATGTGCCATGTGGGTTTTAAGATAACCTCTCCGTGCAGCTTTCACAATGATCATAACTAACACTGTGACACAGTTCAGTTGAATTTCAAAACCGATTGTTCATATATTCAGGGGGATTTGCAATATAATCTATTTCAGGATTATAAAAAAGAGCAGCCTTTCAAGAAGTCTCAATACGACCCCAAGGTGTTCTTCAAATTCAAAGCATTTTAGTTCCCTCAAACATTTCTGAAAATTTAGAAATTACTAGATAAGTTATTCCTTTCCAATCCTCGATAAAGATTTATAAGCACATAGATTGTAAGTACAAACCTTCCAAAATAGGAAAATATCCTTCTCAATATACGCCATTGCTCTTATGACTTTGATACCCAGGGGATCTCCAACTAAATTGGTTCACTAACGGCAGTACCTCCAGGGTGTATATAACTAACATTAAAAATATGTCACTAGTTATCAGGGATGCAATTTTTCAACAAGTTCTTTGATCTGCGTCACTTCTTTTCACTTACAATTACCTAACCTGGTGCAAAACACTTCCAAGAACATTTAAAACTAATCACACCCAAATTTAAAACTTGTATTTGCCCCATCTGAACTAACATTCATGTTGCAATAGTTCTGTTGCATTTTCATTCTGTAATAAGATGTTAAAATAATATTCTTCCTCTCACTTTTGACTAAGGCCCTTGGATAGGTACCAACCACTCCCAAATTCCATGTTTGTGGTATAATTTTTAAAAGTACATTTGGCCTTTGTCCCGAGTTCTTGGCACAGTGTTTCATAAACCCTTGGAATTTCCTTAATGATAAGAGTGTCTTTTATTATTCATACAAACCCCTTTGGACCATACCTGAATTTATGCCAGCAAAGTGGTTCATGGATGTGGGGTGGGGAGGCTGGCTGCCAGAAAAACCAATTATGTAATTAGGGGGTTGGAACTTTCACCTTCCCAATTTCTGGGCAGAGGAAGGGGACTAGAGATTGAGATCAATCACATGGCCAATGATTTAACCAATTATATCCATAAAATGAAACCTAGATAAAAACTCTCAGCAATAAGGCTTGGAGAGCTTACTGGTTGGTGAACATATTGATATGCTAGAAAGACCAGTTGGAGAGGGCACAGAAGATCTGTACCCAGGACCCCTCCAGACCTTGCTGCGCTGAGTATCTCTTCATCTGGCTGGTCATTTGTAACCTTTATAATAAAATATCATTGTAACTATAGTAACTACAGCGCTTTCCTAAGTCTTGAATCAATTCTAACAAATTTTTGAACCTGATGGGAACTTCCATATTTATAGTCAAATTGAGCAGAAGAGCAGGTAGCATGGGGACCCAGGATGTCCAGCTCGCATCTGAAGGGAAGGCAAGTGTATGAGACTGAGCTTCTTAACCTGTGGTGTCTGCACAAACTCACAGTAGTGTCAGAAGTGAATTGAATTGTAGGACACCCAGTTGGTGTCAGGGACCACCAAAAAAGACCTTAAAGGAGGTGATCAAGAACTTTTGCACCCTGACCTGGACACCACCTCTAAGGTTGGAAAGACTGGGAGGAGAGGTGTGAAGTTATAACAGTTCGTGGTATTCCTTGGGGGCAGGGAGTAATTTTCTGCACCTCATGCCCAAGGAAAGGGATATCAGAGAGATTCATATGTGTCCCCTAGAATGAAAGTGAGCCTACACCTGAGAAATCTAAAGCGGAAGAGACTGTCTGGCAACCTGCTCTGACAACATTGCCAAGAGTGGTCCCTGCACTGGGGGAAGAAAGCAATTACACAATGTGTGGGGCAAAGGGCATGGGACTATTTCCCCTGGGTCAGACGTGGGCCACACTTGACAGGGCCAGCAGTTGTTGCCTTAAATGCTGCCCGAGGGTCCTTGAGACAGGGTAGAGACACCAGCAGTGTCTGGGAAATGAGGGTAGAAACATAAGTGACCAGCCAAAGAGGTTTATTCACCCACATCACGGAACTCAGGGGAGAGATTCCCAGCAACACTACAGAAGGTCTCCAAAGAACCCACAAAAACACCCACAACTGCCTGGAGTGTCCCTGAGGGGCTGTCTGTGACTGCCACACTCAATTATGACTTCTCCTGTTCCTTACCTCCTTGTTCTTTCTTTTCTGCAGGAGCCAGTGCATTGGGAGGCTGGATTATTGCCCTGGACTGGATTGAGACTGCTCTGGGGGCACTAAAAGTAACCAGATAAATAAATGTATTTATACCTAAAAGATGCCAGAAAAGTCATGAGATATGGCCTCTTTTTGGTCAAAGAAGGTGGGAAAGGGCGAACAAGCCCAATAGTACTGAAGCTAAAAATAGAATACTTTGAAGAAATCTAGTTATTCAATGAGATAAAGATCTTCCTCAAATTTGTCAGCATTGCTAATATGTATTGTTTTATTATGTGCCGCACATATTTAATCTACATGATAACCCTATCAACTATAGGTACTATTATCATCTTTGTATTTGATAAGAAAACTAAAACTTAAAGAAATGAAATAGCTTACCAATATTGCACATGACTGAGGAGTAGAGCTGGTATATGAACCCAGACCTTATTGACCCAGAGATAGTGCCCTTATTTAATGCATCATGTTGACTTGCCCACTGCATATAGGTTTTTAAAATCGTATTGACAAATTGCATAACGATGGTTAAGCCCATATGATTCCTTTTGAAGTTGTTATTATATACTTAAGTTCATTAGCTTGTACTTTGAATAATGAGTGGGGTAACTTTCAATAATGAATAGGGTGCATGTGAGACATGGCCATTGAGAAGACAAATTCCCACCTCTCTCTTAGCACTGCCCCTATTCACACAGTCTTGTTACCATTTTATGCATCTCAATTTCTTTATCAAGATGGTGTGATTTCCACTGTCATATAACTTGATCATGGCTAATTTAAATAGATGCCTTTAAATGGTTGCCTGATTTACCATTTGACAGGAGAGGAAATATTTAGTGAAAGAATATATAATGTACAATTTCCCTTACAACATTAGTCTTGTCAGAACCTAGTTTCACAATAATTTTTAATTATATACTTCTGGGCTTCAAGTATATTTTATTATTCATTTATTATTGAGAAATGAAAGGAAGTCTGACATTTCTTGCATACACACATAGTATAGTTTTTGCTACTGTTGTTCAGTAGAACAGATGTGGATATCGTCTATTATTATTACTGTCATTATCATTATTAGTATCCTCCCTCTCACATCAAATTACCATGGCTACTATGAGTTGGAGGAGGGTTTACAACATGTCAAACATTCTACAGGATTTATCATATTTTGAGGCCACAAGGTCCTCTCAGGACTTCAAGGGCATCCATGTGTATGTCTATACACATTTCCTTCACCATTCCTGAGCTTCCCACTCTGAATTTTATATGCAGTTGGCAACACACTTGGGAATGTTTCAAAATGAATGACTCCATACTATGTAACACAAAAAGAGATTATTATTGTTGTCTTCAATTATCTCAAATCCCAAGGATCGTAATAAATGAAGTCTTAGGAATAATGAAATAATAAATTTTCATTTAGAAGGAGCTGCAATCTGAATATCCTTAATACCTGCCATCAGTCTTACTCCTAAACTTCCTAGGACATGGGCGATATTGCCCTTGCATGTCCTCAGGGCTGTCAGTAAGATTAAATCTTCAGTCTTTACTGATGTAAATTCCTAACTCAAGGGAATATAAGACA
Organism: Pan paniscus; assembly: GCF_029289425.2. Taxonomy (NCBI): domain Eukaryota; kingdom Metazoa; phylum Chordata; class Mammalia; order Primates; family Hominidae; genus Pan; species Pan paniscus. The sequence continues at coordinate 50,122,698 of NC_073259.2, forward strand.
TTCTTTGTGAAACAAAAGGTGACAGACAAAAATGGTTTAAGAAATCACTCTTTAGAACTATATTAGCGATAGATCTCCTAAGGGTTCTTCTACCAGATTGAAAGTTCCTTAAGATCATGTACCTAACAAGCACAATGCCACAACATATGTTTGTTTCATCAATGTTAGATTTTATTTTTAAAGGCAAGGCAGAGAAAGAGACTGAGGCAGAGTTGAGAGAGCTGATGAGGAAAGAGATTCATCTCCATATCAACTTCTCAGTGCCTAGAAGTTGCTCATCACCCTTAAAGTTCTGACCTGCTTAAGAATCTCTGCTATTCTAGCCAGGTACAGTGTCTCATGTCTGTAATCCCAGCACTTTGGGAGGCTGAGGCAGGCGGATCACGTGAGGTCAGGCATTCGAGACCAGCCTGGCCAGCATGGTGAAACCCCGTCACTTCTAAAAATGCAAAAATTAGCCAGGCGTGGTGGTACACGCTTGTAATCCCAGCTACTTGGGAGGCTGGGGCAGGAGGATCACTTAAGCCCAGGAGGCAGAGGTTGCAGTGAGCCAAGATTGTGCCACTGCACTCCAGCCTGGGTGACAGAATGAGACTCCGTCTCAAAAACAAAGAAGCTCTGCTATTTTGAACATCCAATCCAGCAAACAAAGACTGTAGTCTGGATTCCCCACTACCCAAGAGCTTTGCTCACGTGTTGAGCTCCTACCCTTCCAGAGGCCCCACCTCATTTCCCTTCATTCTGCTATAGAATTGTGAATTATTGATTGTTTTGCCTTATCTGTCCCTTGATCCCCCAGGCTAATCAGAATCAAACACTAACTGCAGCTAGCTTTTCTGTAAAATTTGTCAAATAAAACAAAACTTTATTACTCACTAAGTATCAATCATTATTTGCTCTGGGAAAGCTGTTATTTGCAAAGTGGTAGAATCTAAAGTTAATTCCTCGGGCCATTCTCTCCAATTGAAAAACTATTACTAACCCAGCCCTTTATTTTATGGGCACAAATTATTATGCTTCATGTCACTTTTTAAAATGATTGAACCCATTTGTCTTGTGGATAAAAATAGTTTATAGACTATTATAATTTTAGATAAAAGATTTTGTAATTAATGAAAAATCATTATCTTAACACATAAATATAGCATAAACTTGTCTTTTGGTGCTCTCACATAATGTCCCACATGCAAGGAAATAAATGCATAGATAGGGACTAACCCAGGCATTTCTTTTTTTTTTTTTTTTAATGTTTTTTATTTTACTTGAAGTTCTGGGATACACGTGCAGAATGTGCAGGTTTGTTACATAGGTATACCTGTGCCATGGTGGTCTGCAGTACCTATTGACCCATCCTCTAAGTTCCTTCCCCTCACCCCCCACCACCCAACAGGCCCTGGGTGTGTGATGTTCCCCTCCCTGTGTCCATGTGTTCTCATCGTTCAACTTCCACTTATGAGTGAGAACATGTGGTGTTTGGTTTTCTGTTCCTGTGTTAGTTTGCTGAGGATGATGGCTTCCAGCTTCATCCATGTCCCTGCAAAAGACATGATCTCAATACCTTTTTATGGCTGCATAGTATTCCATGGTGTATATGTACCATATTTGCTTTATCCAGTCTATCATTGATGGGCATTTGGGTTGGTTCTGTGACTTTGCTAATGTAAATAGTGCTGCAGTAAACATACGTGTGCATGTGTCTTTGCAGTAGAATGATTTATATTCCTTTGGGTATATACCCAGTAATGGAATTGCTGTAACCCAGGCATTTCTTGACCACCTTTTACACTAGGATAGAATTATCCAACATTTCAGACATATTTCCTAATACCTGCTATATAAATATAAAAAAGTAGTGAGAATTATAGTTATATAATGACAAAAATGATTATAGCATTAAATGCCACTCCCTTGAAGTACCGATTTGTTATAATACTATATTTCCAAAAGCTTTCTTTTATCTTAAAGAAATACTCTGTCCAGTACATGTTTGTATTTCTCATGTTCTGAATACTCACATATATTCACAGTCAATGACACCTAGTGTGACAAATACACCCACGCTGTCTTGGCCAACGGTATTACTCTATCACGCTAAAAATACTCTCACGCAATGGATATGCTAACTTACTAGGAGTTGAACATACTCTGAAACATATACTATTTATTTAATTGTAGCCTCAGTTCTGCCCTTTATTTTGTGCACTGCAAACCATTTTGATCCATAGTAGCCAAAAAAAATTTGCATATGATAGTACACAGAAAAATTTACCAGATTCAGCTAAAGCTTTTATTGAAGTGTATAGGAAAATGTTTAACATTTAATATAATGGAATGGAAGAAAAACTTGAAAATTAATGGCTAAATCCATCTCAAAAATTTACAAAAATAACAGTAAAACAAATGCAAATAAAGTGAAAAAAGAGAGGTGGCAAAGATAAGAACAGAAATTAAAGAAATAGAAAACAAACAAAACTTAGAAAGGATCAATGAAGCTAAAAATTGGATCTTGAAAATGATTGTAAAATTGATAATCCCTTGGCAAGATGAATGAAGAATAAAAGGGAAAAAGAAAAGTAATAATGTTAGAAATGAAAGAGGGACATCACTACAAAATCTCTAACTATAAGAGTGTACTGTAACGTGTGATAAGGAATTTGAAAATGTAAAGAAAATGGATAAATTTCTAAAATACAACAAAATTGATACAATAAACAAAAAATTTCAATAATTTCAATAGTTTTAATAATTTTATAAAGTAAATCTGTGATTTAAAAATTTTTCCCAAAATATTTCAGGCCCAGGTAGCTTCACTGGAAAATACTACCAAATATTTAACAGGAAAACAAAGCCAACTTTGTACACTCTTCCAGTGAACAGATAAAGAGGGAACTTTTCTCAACTTATTTTAGGTCAGCATAACCTTGGTATTACATTCTAACAATAAATTGGTGCAAAAGGAAAATTTCAACTCAGTTTCACTTATGAACATAAATGCAAAAATCCTAAACAAAATATCAGCCAACTATATCCAGTAATATATAAAACAAATGATATATCTTGACTAATTGGGGATTTTTCTCTAAGGGCCTACCATTTTGGGTTTTATGGTCTACAATCATATAAAGGATTAGATGCAAAGTCTATGGACTATTCAATTTAGCTGGTAAAATTATTGACTCCTTACAAAGCAAGAATTTTTTAAAAAGCAATACCTTCTACGAAATAGTGAACTAGAAAATAAAATACACCCTACAGAACAAACTAAGAGAAAAACAATCTCTTTGTCTTGAATATGGATGAAGGTAGGTGATTTGGGGGCTAAATTCACAGGATCTGTGTGGTCAAAAAAATCCAAGCCAAAATATTAATATCTAGTAATCCAAGGTTGCCACAGCCTACAGTTTTAGACAAAGCAAACTCAAATTCTCTCTGCAGTAAAGCACTTTAAATGTGAAGTTCAAAGAATTCCTACAGATAAAATCCCATGGATTATGAGCTCAAATGTAAATACGATCAAACACATGAGGAAATAAGCAACCTGAATGCAGAGAGCAGAAAATAACAGAATCAAAGACTGCTGACACTGCATTTAGCAGATATCTAATATAACTATATTAGTCGGGGCAATCTAGAAGGACAGAACTAATAGAACTATATATATATATATACACACACACACATATATACACTAAAATATTAATCTATTTTGGCAACACCCATACAGACACATCCAGGATTAATACTTTGTATCCCTCAATCCAATCAAGTTGATACTCAGTATTAACCATCACAAGTTCACCCCCGTGTCAACTTGGATCCACACACATCTCTTAAGATCATACATAATCTTCAAATAAAGACAATAATGAGGTCATAATTATGCCTAACATAATACAATTATCCTTCATACAACTGGAAACACACCAATCCCCAACCCAAAAATACTATTACATAAAGGTAGTGATACTTAAATGCTGATATGAAGTCAATAAATCTTATGTCATATGATAAAGGAAAAGGAAATAAAATGAAGATATTTTCTTAGTGCAAGTCTATACATGCACAAACACGTTTTTAACAAAAAAAGGAGGAAATAAACTCATGACAGTTACAGTCCTCATTTCCGTAGCTGGTCACATGGTCATAGCTGGTATTGATGACTACCTTCTTCTACTACCCAGTCTGTATTCCCTTTGCCTTCAGCAAGCACCTTGGCAGGTCGTGGTTTTTTTCCCTGGTGGAGTGACCCAAACCTCCATTCCTGAAGTGTCTAGGTCATTTGTAGTCCTGCCTGATTTGGGCTGTTTTAGTTTCCCATTGACCTTAATCACAGGGCATGGTAATACTAAGAGATGCCCTAATGGATCACCTATATTCCATGCATGCTCTTCCTAACCTCCAATATGGAGTGGTAGACTGATTTCATCTTGATAGTCCAGGTCAATCACCCCAGCCAACACTGAAACTCCCTTGTTAGTCTGTTGACTTAAAGGCAGGAGGAGCCCAAAGTGTCCAGGTGGCAATCTTAACCTGCAGTTTAATGGAATTGTTGTTGTGTCTCCTGGTGGCAGTGTTCCTCCCTCTGGAACTAAGACCTCTAGCCCAGCAGAATGTAACTTGAACAGGGAGCAAAAATTTTGCGAGTGGATCACTGGGGTGACAGTGAGTGGTGCCACTTCCACTTCCACCCCTTGATTCCTGGACCTGTTATTCAGGGATATGGGAGAAATAGTACCATATATTGAACGCTGATTCAGAACATACTTGGCCTTCTGGAGAACTTTGCTCCACCCCTGCAAATTATCGTCACCTAGTTCATGTTGTAATTCTGACCTCAAAGGCCATTCCACCGTTCTATCAATCAAAAGCCATTCCACTGTTCTATCAATCCAGCTGCTTTAGGATGATGGGGAACATGGTAAGACCAGTGAAATCTATTAGCATGAGTTCACTGCTGCACTTTTTGAGTCTTGCATGGTCGCCCAGGCTGGAGTGCAGAGGCACGATCTCGGCTCACTGCAATTTCCGCCTCTCAGGTTCAAGGGATTCTCCTGCCTCAGCCTCCCTAGTGGCTGGGATTACAGATGCCCGCCACCATGCTTGGCTAATTTTTCTATTTTTAGTAGAGACAGGGTTTCACCATGTTGGCCAGGCTGGTCTTGAACTCCTGACCTCGTGATCCAACCGCCTCAAGCCTCCCAAAGTCCTGAGATTACAGGCGTGAATCACTGTGCCCGGCCACTGCTGCACTTCTTTAGCCGTAAAGTGAGTACCTTGGTCAGAGGCAATGCTGTGTGGAATACCATGATGGTGGATAAGGCATTCCGTGAGTCCACGGATGGTAGTCTTGGAGCATTGCATGCAGGATAGGTAAACCCATATCCAGAGTAAGTGTCTATTCTAGCAAGGACAAACCTTTCCATGATGAAAGAGGTCCAATATAGTCAACCTACTACCAGGTAACTAGCTGGCTGATCACCCCGAGGAATGGTGCCATATCAAGGGCTCAGTGTTGGTCTCTACTGCTGGCAAATTGGGCACTCAGCAGTGGCTGTAGCCAGGTCAGCCTTGGTGAGTGGAAGTCGTTGTTGCTGAGCCCATGTGTAACCTCCATCCCTGCCATCATGGCCACTTTGTTCATGGACCCATTGGGCAATGACAGGGGTGACTGGGGAAAGAGGTTGAGTGGTGTCCACAGAATGGGTCATCCTAGCCACTTCATTATTAAAATCCTCCTCTGCTGAGGTCACCTGTTGGTGAGTACTCACATGGGATGCAAATATCTTCACAGTTTCTAACCACTCAGAGAGTTCCATCCACATATCTCTTCCCCAAATTTCTTTGTCACCAATTTTTCCAATCATGCTTCTTCCCAGTCCCTGACCATGCTTCTTCCAAGTTCTAAACCATTGGCTACAGCCCATGAATCAGTATATAACTGCACATCTGGCCATTTCTCCTTTCATGCAAAGTGCACAACCAGGTGCACTGCTCAAAGTTCTGCTCACTGGGAAGATTTCCCTTCACTGTTGACCTTCAGGGACATCCTAGAAAGGGGCTGTAGTGCTGCTGCTGTCCACTTTCAGTTGGTGCCTGTGTATCGTGCAAAGCCATCTGTGAGTCAGCCCCTAGTCTTCTCTTCCTCTGTCAACTGATCATAGAGAACTCCCCATGAAGCCATCTGTGCAGGCTGAGGGAAAGAAGGCAGGGTGGCAGGAGTGGAGACCATGGGCATTTGAGCCACTTCCTCACGTAACTTACTTGTGCCTTCAGGACCTACTTGAGCCCTATTACGTATATACCACTTCCATTTGATGGTGGAATGCTGCTGCGCATTCTCCACATTATGGCGGGATGGGTCAGAAAGCACCCAGTTCATTCAGGTTGCATGGTGACTTGATGATCCATGGTCAAACGTTCAGTTTCCACCAAAGCCCAGAAACAGGCCAAGAGCTGTCTCTCAAAAGGAGAGTAGTTATCTGCAGAAGAATGGCAGGGCCTTGCTCCAAAATCCTAGATGACACTGGTGTGATTCACCTGTGGGGGCCTGCCAAAGGCTCCAAACAGCATCCCTATCTGCCACTGACACCTCAAGAAGAGCAATTACAGGGCTCTTCAAAGACACAGGTGCTGCTCTCACAAATCTGTTTCACAAGGCATTGGTCAACAGTATATCTTCTGGACCTTCCCAGCTGGGATGAGTACGTTTAAAGTGATTAATCCACTCCACCATCCCAATCTCCCTAAGCCTTTGGATTCCTTCCTCTACATTAAAACAAGGGAGGTCAGGCATTTCCAGCTCACTCACAGCAGGCCATCTTTTCAGCTAACAAAGTAAACTATTAGAACCTTTTTTAACTCCCTGAGCTGCAACACTAAATGCAGAGTCCCTACTTAGCGGGCCCAAATCAATAAATTCGGCCCGATCCAACTCTATGTTCCTTCCACCATTATTCCATACCCTTAATATCCATTCCCATGCCTGTTCTCCAGATTTCTGTTTATATAAACTAGAGAACTCAAACAGTTATTTTCAAGTGTAGTGCTCCTCCTCATGGGTCACACTATCAACCTCACTTCCAGGGGCCCGCTGGGACTTTAGTCTAGTTATAGGTCCAGAAGCAAATAGGGGTGTTGGGGGTGACTTCTCAGGAGAATCAACATTATTTTGCCTGGAAACAGGCTCGGGGAGGCCATCACTGTTGTCTCAGGCAGTGCAAGGTTTATCTCCTCAAAAGTGGAAAGGCTGATGGCAGCATGGGTCGGGGAGGGGATGTTGCCACTACGGAGGATGGGGCAGCTGTTCCTTATGGCAAAAAAAGTTTCATCAGCGTTTACAAACTCAGTGCCCCCAGCTTCATCAGGGTCCTCCCACATGTCCCCATTCCAAGTTTCAGGGTCCCGTTCTTTTCCAATCAATGACCTCACTTTAACAGCAGACACCTGGTGAGGCTGTGCATCCATCTTTCATTGCAGATCAGCCACTCACATGATAAGAACTTGTATCTGTTTTTCCACAATTTCAGCTCTTTCTCTACAGAAGATAAAACTCACTGGGGGCAATCTTAGCAGATTTGAGGCTTAGTATCTGCTTCTGAAGCCAGGAAACAAAATCCCTGAGTTCATCATTTTCTTTCATCACTTTGTCCACTAAACTTAGGAGCAACCACCAGCTTCATTACGCTCCTTGGTTCTCCACATACGGTCAAGGAGTCACTAAACTCCTTGCCTCTCACAAGTGGTGAAAGAAGAGTGTCAAATGCATTTATTTTGCATAACTCTCTAAACAATTCACGCTGAGGACTAATCAGTGTTCTCCACACCATTAGAAGTAGAGTCCTTAGCATTTTGGGGTCTAATCATATTAAGAAGCCAATTCCAGAAACCCAAAACCAATGAAAGAACTCCATCCTTAATATTCTGTTCCTCTACAACTACTCCTGGTACCAAAATCAATATTACTCAGGATTCCCTAGAGGGGCAGAATAAGTGTGTGTGTGTGTGTGTGTGTGTGTGTGTGTGTGTGTGTGTGTGTGTGTGTGTGTGTGTGTGTAGTTTATTAAGGATTAACTTACACAATCACAAGGTCCCACAATAGGCTGTCTACAAGTTGAAGAGCAAGGAGAGCCAGTCCGAGTCCCAAAACTGAAGAACCTGGAGTCTGATGTTGGAGGGCAGGAAGCATCCAGCATGGGAGAAAGAGGTAAGCTGGGAGGCTAGGCCAGTCTCTCCTTTTCACATTTTTCTGCCTCTTTTATATCCACTGGATGCTGATTAGATGGTGCCCACCAGATTAAGGGTGGGTCTGCCTTCCCCAGCCCACTGACTCAAATGTTAATCTCTTTTGGCAACAGCCACACAGACACACCCAGGATCAATACTTTGTATCCTTCAATCCAGTCAAGTTGACACTCAGTGTTAACCATCACAATAACTATGCTTAATAATATTTGAAAAAAAATTAAGATTTTAAGTTTTTTTAAATAAATAAGTAAATCCCAGCAGATTAAAAAAAAAACCAAAAACATAATACAACTTCAGACACTGAAAACTGTAATTATCAAACATGAAAAAAATGAATAGGATAAAAGGCAGATTACACATAGCTGAAAAGGGAATTTATGAAATGAAATATGAATATTAAAACACTGATCTTGTATCTTGAAACTTTGCTGAAGTTGTACATCAGATCTATGAGCCTTTGGGCAGAGATTATGGGGTTTTCTAGGTATAGAATCATATCACCTGTAAGAGAGAAGTTTGACTTAATCCCTTTCAATGTGGATGACTTTTTTATTTCTCTCTCTTGCCTGACTGCTCTGGCTAGGACTACCAGAACTGCTGAATTGGAGTAATGAGAGTGAGTATCCTTGTCTTGCTCTGGTTCTCAAGGAAAATGCTTCCAGCTTTTGCCCTTTCAGTATGATGTTGACTGCGGGTTTGTCATAGATGGCTCTTACTATTTTGAGTTATGTTCCTTGAATGCCTAGTTTGTTGAGGGTTTTCAACATGAAGGGATGTTGAATTTTATTGAAAGCCTTTTCTGTGACTACTGAGATGATCATGTGGTTTTTTGTTTTTAGTTCTGTTTATGGGACAGATCACATTTATTGATTTGTATTAACCAACCTTACATCCCAGGAATAAACCCTACTTGATCATGGTGGATTGGCTTTTTGCTGTGCTCCTGGACTCGATTTGCTAATATTTTTTGAGGAATTTTGTATCTATGTTCATCAGGGATATTGGTCTGAAGTTTTCTTTTTTCACTGTGTCTCTGTCAGGTTTTGGTATCAGAATGATGCTGGCACAGGAGGCTGAGGATCGGAAGACTACTGGGTACTATGCTGACAATCTGGGTAATGAAATAATGTGTACACCAAACCCCAGATGCAATTTATCCATGTAACAAACCTGCATATGTACCTCCTAAGCCTAAAATAAAAGTTGGAAGGAAAGGAAAAACATATACGAAAACATTACTGAGAGGTAGTGCAAGCAGCTTAATTGTGGTCAGAGAACATTGCATGCATGATACAGATTCTTTGAAATTTGATGAAAATTGCTTTATAGCTGATCTGCTAAATGGTTAATTTTTGTAAATAATTAATGTAGCTCAAGAATACTGAGAACACATGGACACAGGAAGGGGAACATCACACACTGGGGCCTGTTGTGGGGTGGGGGGAGGGGGGAGGGATAGCATTAGGAGATATACCTAATGCTAAATGACGAGTTAATGGGTGCAGCACACCAACATGGCACATGTATACATATGTAACAAACCTGCATGTTGTGCACATGTACCCTAAAACTTAAAGTATAATTTAAAAAAAGAATACTATGTATTTTTGCATTCACTGGAGTGTTCTGTACTTTTGCAGTAGATCAAGTAGCTAGTCATGCTGTTCACATGTATTTCTTTTTTCCATGTGCTTATTTTTTCATTTGCCATTTACTTCTGTCAATCATTGCTTTTTGCATTTTGGCACTATGTTATTAAGCAAGCCACAAACTATTCTTGGTATGTTGAACATCTTCGTTATATAGTATATGACCATCTCAATGAATACAGAATAATCATGCCATGAAATCCGACACCCACTCATGAATAATAAAAACAAATTTTTATCTAACTATAAATAAAAGAAAACTTATTTTGTCCAACAAGGACAATATCAAAAAGAAACATAAAATCTTAAAGCACTCATTTAAAATCAGAAGCAATACAAGGATGCTTTTCATTACCACTAACATTCATCATTATACTGGAAGTTCATGTCAATGCAATAATACAGGAATAAGATATAAAATATATAAGGATTGGAAGTGAAGAAACAAAACTGTCATTTTTCAGATGATAGAACAGTCCACAAAGAAACCTGGAAAGATGTACATATAAATTATTCAAATTATGAAGAAATTTTAGCCTGTTTGCCAGATGTAAGGACAAATATAAAAGTTAGCTGCATTCCTATAAATCAAGAAGAAACTGTTAGAAAGCTTATATAAGGAAATATATTTATAACAGTCGCACAAAAACATAAAGAAACTAAACAGTGGAATTCTGGATCCAGTTTGTACAGCTCGCAAGAAGTTGCTGTTAAATTTTTAAGAATTTTGTGAGCCAGTTGTTAAATATGATCATAATTAAAAATTAAATTATATAAACTTATAATTACTAATAATTATTATTACATTTTGCAATTATTTACATTGTTGAGGTTACTGGCATCTATTGTTTCTGTTTAGTGGGAATACTATATAACGGCACACTACTCCACATCTCTTCTCAACTCCCCCATTCCGTGATGTCATGTCAATAACTTGATATTGGCCATGGTAGGAGAATTTACAGCATGGAAATCAGCAAATCTACAAGTTGTTCTGCTTCTCCCACTCCCCAGGTAATCTATTGTTAAACATTTACTGGCACATCACCAAACAAAAGAACAAATCTATCACAAGATTTAAAAGACCTTTATGGAAAAAAATTATTTAAAATTAATTTATTGAGCACCTACTATATACCAGAGAGTATTCCAGGAAATAATCAGGCAGATAAAACTCTTTGTTATCATTTATATCAAGGAGAAGCAACATGTAATATGAGGTTAAGAACTATGGTAGTAAAATACAAATATTCTAGAAGAGGGTGGGGTTTCTTTTTAAATAGTCTGGATGGTAAAGATTTCATTGAGAAGGAAAAAGCCAATTAAAAACCTAAATAAACAGAGGAATAAAGCTAAATAAATTGAAAAGTATAATGCATTCACAGATTAAAACCCCAAAATATTTCAAATTTGGGGAATTTTAATCTGTGAATGTGTTATACTTTTGCATTTCATAAAATCTGTAACTTTATCACAAATTTATCTATACATGGATTGCCAGTCAAAATCTCAAAAGTTTTTGGTAGAACTTCATCATCTAATTCTAAAATTTACATGAAAGAACAAAAGCCCAAGAATTGTCAAAGTTTCTGAAGAGCAAAGTTGGGAACTCCTGCCCTAATAATTATTAATATAGTTATATATACAATAATATATAAGAATACTATAGATACAATAATATATGGTATTAATTTATTATAAGGGTATAGTGATTAATAAAATATGGTATTAGCATGAGTACAGAGCCCAGAAACAGATCTCACAGATTTGTAAAATTGATATGCCAGAGATAGCATAAGAAATCTGTGAAAGAATGGGGAAAGGCTATTATAACTAGTGTCTAGGTAAAGCTTTAAAACAGTTAGACAAAAACTTAGGAAATATCTCCACAATCTTTTGCAGAAGAATTTCTTAAATAAGAAACACACAATCCATAGAGGAAAGAAACTTAGGAATTCAACTGCATTAAAATTACAAACTTTTGTTTATCAAAAGAAATACTGAAGAAATGAAAAACAAGCCACAGTAAAATTATATGACGTCTGGCATTTGCTTGGCGGGGAGGTGGTGAATTGTGAGTACCTGCTTGATGAAATAAGAGTAACCATGAATTGATGAAATGGATACTGTTGTAGCTGAGCAGTGGGTACCACTATTCTATCTACTTTTACATGTGTTTGAAATGGCCACAATTTGCAGAAAACATTCACAACACATACTGAAAAAAAGATTAATATTCAAAGCATTTAAACAACTCCTAAAATGTTAACAAGAAAAAAAGGATTCAGTAGAAAAGAAAATGGCCACCAGATATAAATATGTTTTCTACACAGGAGGAATATTGTCACAGGATCCATCAGGTGTTGATTTGCCAGCTGGAAACCTCTGTGGCCAGGGGCACCTTTGCCCAAGTTTTTACTTGAGCCTGCTGGGCTCATTCCACCCACTCAGACTGGCAGACTGTGCTCAGCTCACACTACTGGTCTGACTCTCATGCCTGTCAAGGGCAAGCCAGGCGCGAGTGGTGAGGGGTGTGTGAGCAATTGAGTATGGGGTGCAGTCACTGTGCACAGCCATGCACACTGGCTGTGGTGGGGTGCTTAGCTCCGGGTTCTGAGAAGGGTGCTGGCTCCCTGTGAGGCTGTGACTGGACCAGGTGTACCACAAGCAGCTTCCATGGCTGGCACTGGGGAACATAATGGCACCCAGAAGCTTGAAGATGCCAGGAACTGCAGAGCCCCAGAGAGGGTGTCACAGCCCTGGCTTGGTGAGCTCCTAGGTACAGGCTTCCCAAGGGGCCACAGCTTTTCTCTCCTTCTCTCTTCTCTCCTTCTTGTCACCTGCAACAAGGCAAGCAAGGGGTATGCTTCAGCCCTGTTTGTGTTATTGCTCTTTTAGCCCCACCATTTGGCAGGTCCTGAGTTCTTGTCCTGTGTCCAGGAAAAATGAGGTATGCAGACAAGTGGAAGGTGAGCAAGATAAAGAAGGGCTTTAGTGAGTGACAGAACAGCTAAGAGGAGACCCTCAGTGGGTAGCTCCCATCTGCAGGCAGGGCATCCCGACAAGTATTGAGCTCTCAGTGGAGAGGAGACCCCCAGGGGGTAGCTCCTCTCTGCAGCTGGTACTCCCAATATCTGCCCAACTCTCAGCAGAGGAGACCCTGGAGTGCTCCTCTCTCAGCAGAGAGGAGACCCTGTAGCGGGTAGCTCCTCTCTGCAGCTGGTAGTCCTGACGTCTGCCCAAATCTCAGCAGAGAAGAGACCCTGGAGTGGGTCACTCCTCTCCACAGGCAGGTCTTCCAGTCATCTACTTGAGTCTGGCTGAGTTCAGAGTTTTCATGGGCTTCAAAGAAGAGGAAGTGCGTACTAATTGGTTCATGGGTGGCCATGGGTGGGCCCAGAAAAAGCATCATATGTTCCCATTCTTGTCCGTCAGCCAGGCCCCCAGGCTTCAGGCCCTCCCTGGTTTGAAGATGGGGCTTCACAGGGGACCCACCCCTTTCTGCCTAGGAGCCTATCTGCCTCCTGTCATTGCCCAGGCTCTTTGTGACGAGGAGTGCCTGCAGGCCCCGGCAGCCACCCTTAGCCTCCCTCCCATGGTTGTCAGTGCCTAGCGTCTGGAGGGGCCGAGGCGGCAGGAGCCTAGCATGTTAGCATTATCCCAAATGGCTGGGTTGTGACAGCACCCAGGCTCAGCCTCAACTTTGCTTGAAATGGGAGTGAGCATCAGGAGCGGGGAGAGGCCAGGCAGCAGGAGCAGGCACTTCCAAGCTGCAGGGAACGGGGGGCTTCCCAGGCCGTCAAGAACACAAAGATGCCTCGCCTGCAGCTGTGGCTGGATGGCTATAGCTGTGCCCCAGGACAGCACGGCTCCCGCCTGCTTCCAGCCCCCAAGAGCACAGGGATTTCTGAGTCTGCAGCCACGGCTTGGGTGGCTGCAGCTTCACCTGGGAAGTGCAAGGCTCCTAACCTGCCCACTTGGAAGGGAGCGGGGCTTCCACCTGCTTCCAGCTCCCACCAGCTCCATGGAGCTGCAGCCCTGGCCACACCTCCCCCACTGTAGCCAGTGTGTTTGCAGCGGTCACTCCAGGTGGGCCGCTGCTGCCATCAATATGAAAGATCAATAAATATGAAAAGATATTTCAACCTCATTTGTAATCAGGGAAATTAAAATTAAAACCATGAAGAGATAACATATTACACAGATGGGTAAAAATTGTAGTCTGTTACATAATAAGAACAGACCTGCAGCTGATAAGAGTATAAATTGGTACAACCAACCTGGATAATCATTTGGCATTACGTAACAAAGTTGAAGATACACATAACATATAACCTTAGAATTTGACTCCTAGGTATATTTGTTATCTGTAAATTTGGACATGCTACAAGAATGTTCTTAGCAACAATATTTGAAATGGCAAGAAAACTACAAACAACAAGAATTTCCACTAAGAACAATAAAAGACTTTTTATGTTATTTTCCTTCAACAGAATACGGTAATAAAAGCAAATACCTTAGTCATAAACAGCAACATTGCTATATCTCAGAAAAATAAAGTTGAGTGAAAAAAGCAAGTCTTGGCAGTGTATGAGTATGATATCAAGTTCCACAAATGAAAAATAACATATTAATTGAATGCATTTATACCTGATAAGAAAGGTAAATAATTACAAACACATAATTAATTATACAAGTTTCCACTGGAAGGAGGCAGTAGGGGAGTGGGAGAAGATCAGAGAGATGTCCATAGAAGGCTTCAGGACATTAGTTGCTTAAGCTGAGTGGTAGGTAGAAGACTGTTCCTTTCACTATTATTCTTTAAACTTACAAATATTTTATATACTTCTTTCTATATTTACTTTACATATTTCAAAATGCATATATCATTGTTAAAAAGGATAACATATATAGCAACTTCAGTGGAAGAGATTTATTTTTAATGCAATGTGAGATGACAACCACTGAGATCTGTAATGATCTCTGTGATCTAGAAACTTTCTACTTTTCTACTTTATATTATTAGTGCCCCAAAACTGTGTAGAAAAGCACAGAGCTAAATATCAGAGAACAAAGAGCTAGAAAACACTTAGTGGGAAAGAATGAGATATGTCCTTCTATCATGTCATAAAACATCTGCCATATCTTTCATTTGATAAAAGATACTAAGAAAACTCAGGGGCCCTCAGCAGTCCTGCAGTTGCCTTCCTTTCTCTTCAGGTGTGATTCCCATCATTTTCATCTTGAATCAAATGACAGAAAATTCATGGTCCCATTCTCTCCCTGGTGTAACCTCACATCAATTTGTTATCAAGCATAACCTATTTAGCTAATTGCAAGACCTCAACACTTCAGCACTGTCAGCAGGTAAAAGTCATCTAAAATCCAAGCCAGATTCAATACATTAATAAAGATTATAGACTTTAAGAAAAGAGTACACTCAAGTTAACAACCTAGATTAAGGTAAACAGCAATGAATAGAAAGTATCAACGTTCAATGTTAACCCTAGGCTAATGTAGTCATCTCCTGGCTGGTCTCCTGCTTCAAGTTTATTCAGTCAGTCAATTCTACATATACATCCAGTTAAATAACGTATTGGGTTAATTACTTGCTTACTATTGTTTCTCTCACTAGAACATACGTTTTTTGAGCACAGGAAATGTATTTTATTCATCTTCAAATGTCCAGCATTGGGCATAATAACACTCAATAAATATTAAATAAATGAATGAATAAAGATATAATCACAGAATACATAAGCAGTCATCTACTCAATTCCTTTGTTTCACAGGTGAGAAAAATGAGACCATCCAGATTTCTCAAAATGTCTACAGGGTTGTTTCATTTGCATCCTTACTGTACTAATCAGAGAACTCAATAGAAACAGAGCCAGTAGAAGATACACACACGGAGATTTATTATAGTGGAATTGGCTCACACAATTATGAAGCCTGAGAAGTCCCACAATCTGCCATCTGCAAGCGCAAGACTCAGAAAGCCAGCACTGTAATTCAGTCCAGGTCTGAAAGCCTGACAACCATGGGAGCTGATGGTGGAAATTCCAGTTTGAGGACCAGAGAAGATGAGATGAGATGAGATGTTCCAGCTTAAGGCGAGAAGCAACAGGGGCAAATTCCTCCTTTCTCTCCGTTTTGTTCTATGCAGGACCTCGAAAGACTGACTGGTGCCTGCTCACATTGGAGAGGGCAATCTACTTTACTGAGTCCACTGATTCAAGTGCTAATCTCATCTAAAAACATCCTTACAGACACACCCAGAACTGATAAGTAATCTGGGCATCCTGTGGCCATTCAAGCTGACTCATAAAACTGTCACAATGTTAAAAGGTACTTCATAATAGCATTACCTTCCTACAGAGTACAGGGTTTTCAAAATGTAAAAGAATCATTCATTTTGAATTTTCATTTTCTCAAATTTTAATTTCATTTGAGTTTGATTTATTGAGTGGACAGCTTGTGAGCCCACTCTGAATTCAAGACTGCAATCTAAAAATAGCTAACAAAAATTGTAAATTCTGCATTTGCAGAATTCTAACATGACTTTAGGAGTAATCACCATGGACTTAATTGCATTAAACATCACACATATATTTTAATCTATTTGGACGAATTTAACAACTATTATTTATACTGTTAATATCAATTATTTATATCTAATACCAATGCTATACCATGCAAAGATAAATGTTACTGATTTCCCTATGAGGCCATAAGAACCCGAGGATAGAGCCCCTCACTGCCCTGTTTACATTTCTCTTTTTTCATAGTTTAGTCTCTGTGAATTTCCTTTACTTTCTTGGCTACTAATATAAAAGGATGTTTGTTGTAGCTAACCTAGCATTTCTCTATGTTTGTAGCAGGAGGGTTTTTTCAGATGTAAAATCTATCACAGTGTAATTAAAGGAATTTTAACCTGTTGCCTAAGAAAGAAATTGTTTTCCATCTCCATGTTTTTCTCATCCTGCTTTTGTTGAGGGACTTAGAAATGTATAAAATGCTCTGTGAAAGTAACAGTATCAAGAGTAAATGGATACCACAAGAATGATATACATGATCTTTGCCATTGACTAGGTAGACAAGAATCACAAGAAACAGTCACTACAACTCCACCTCCACTGAACTGAAGAAAACATCAAACTTCATTAATGGTCTTTGATTCTGCTCTGAAAAGATCACCAGCATCTTTAAGCTGAAGGCAGGATGAGTAACATCCAGTGGCAGAATACTGTCTAGTCCACTATCCATCTCCAATCAAGGCACATTATATTAAAAGCATTTTTATTAGATTCTACTCAGTCCTCCTTCAAGAGAAAAAACTTTGAAGATGATGTCAAAATGTGCTTCTACACTTAGAAAATTTTTTCTACTGAAGGGATTAAGATGATTATCCAAAAGCCTGATGACCATCATTAAGGAAATGTTTAGATCCAAATCACATCATGTGTGTGACCTTTGGCAAATCACTCCATAATCCTGGGCCTCTTATTTCATCTGTTAGCTGAGCTTGTTGGCTTTCCAGCTAGGACATATTATGACTCTATCAAGGACATATTATGGAAATAAAGGATCGGTTTTCAAAACTGGCGCATTATTATAAAATCGTTATAGGAAAGGGGTCCCACCTGATCCAGGCTCCCAGAGAGGGTTCTTGGATCTCATGCAAGAAAGAATTCAGAGTGAGTCCATAAAGTGAAAGAAAGTTTATTAAGAGAGTAAAGGAATAAAAGAATGGCTACTCGATAGACAGAGCAGCCCAGAGGGCTGCTAGTTGCTCATTTTTATGGTTATTTCTTGATGATATTCTAATCAAGGGGTGGATTATTCATGTTTCTCCTTTTCAGACCATACAGGGTAATTTCCTGATGTTGCCAAGGCCAAGGCATCTGTAAACTGTCTTGGCACTGGTGAGTGTGTAGCAGTGAGGACAACCAGAGGGTCACTCTGGTCACCATCTTGGTTTTGGTGGGTTTGGGCTGGTTTCTTTACTGCAACTCATTTTATCAGCAAGGTCTTTATGGCCTGTATTTTGTGCCAACCTTCTATCTCATCCTGTGACTTAGAATGCCATAACCATTTGAGAATGCAGCCCGGTAGGTCCCAGCCTCATTTTAACCTGCCCTTATTCAAGACGGAGTTGTTCTGGTTCACACGCCTCTGACATTCCTCCCCTCCCTTTTATAAGAGAACCCTTAATCCTACGGGTTGCAGAGGGATGAAGATCCATCTTCTGTAACTTCTTCAGGCTGAACAGGGGCAGTGATAATCCTACCTCACTATTAGGGTCTCTTGTATTCAAGGTAGAGAGGAGCTCAGTCAGAAAGCATCAGTATGGTGAGGGTCATTCATAACTCTGAGTTTTGACAAAAGGTGCTGTATGAAAGATTAGTAAGTGTTTACGAAAACATTTAATAAGCTTGTCCTTCATTCCTACACCAAGAATACAACAGCAAAATATTCCACAACGGTAAAGTGAAATAAGTAAAATTATCTCAAATAAACTAAATTAGAAGGCTTTCCATGAATTGGACAACTGTTGGAACCAAGCTGATATGGGGTTGCTACATGATTCCAATATGTGGCCACGATTAGAATACTGATCCAGATTTTTACATT
The DNA here is from genome assembly GCF_029289425.2 of Pan paniscus. NCBI lineage: Eukaryota > Metazoa > Chordata > Mammalia > Primates > Hominidae > Pan > Pan paniscus. The sequence continues at coordinate 50,141,225 of NC_073259.2, forward strand.
ACCCATCTCTCTTGTTTCTTTTGAGCTGCTGTCAGAGATTACTGGATGGTTCACAGGAATAAGTAACATTAGCCTAAATTGAAGAAACAAACTTAAAATCAACTGATGAGACTAGAATTTAATAATGTGTACCATAGTTCTTAAAACATAATATTTCTATCTCCAGTTTTCCATCTTTACTAAAGACAAATCACAGTAAGATTGATTTGCTTTATTACACTTGGCCATTTTATTTGTATGAAGTGTAGCAAGAATAATTATTTCTCACATAAGCTCTTTTTAAATTGGCTTTGATGGAACTCTGTTCCATAGAAGCAATCTCAATTAAGACTTTTTTAAAGCTGAGCACAGCCATGGGTTTGTACCATCAAATACCTATGAGTTGAGTAAATTCCTCTCCTTATGAGGTCCCAGGATAACTTTGGGCTCCTGGACTTGTTAGAAAGTGGCATTCTTTGCTTACCACAGGTCAGAAACCCTGTACAGGAACTGTGGAGACAAGGTATGAGACATTTCCCCAAAGGGCTTTTATTGGCTCTACAAGTCAAATTTGATTCCTTAAAGGAAAGCATGCCATTCCAGCCAAAGCCTTGGTAAAATAACCAGTTTTTCCTATTGTGTCCTGTTATAAAAGGAATCAGATTCTTATTGCACTTACGCAAATAACTACATTGCCATAAATTAAGGATACTCACAAATAGTTTCTAAATTATGGACAAATCAGGTAGAGAGAAACAAATATGCTCCAAGTTTTGTTCTTGAGTATACTTTACTCAATTGCTACAAGCTGTAAATAGCTCAAAAGAAAAGTTTTCTCAACTCTGAAAAACAGAACAAAGTATCAGCAGCATTTTAAGCAAAAAGGTAAAAAGATTACTTCAGATTTCTTTAGTTTAGTTTATGTATTTAACTCGTGTTTGATATTCATGAACATTTCAGCTATCAATGAGAGTCCTGAAAGTCGTTTCCTTTATTCTAATGTCACAATTTCCAAAGTTATCAGAAACCTGCATTTAAATGCACCTGTCGAAGTCCTATACCTGACTATAAACCATCTTGTAAAGAGGACCAAAACAAGACAACACGGTTGTCTGTGGATGGCAAAATGTTCTAGGACAGCCCCAGTCAAAAACACAATTGACAAATTTTGGTTACCTCTGTGGCACACAATGATTTTATGTAACAATTATTGTTATTAATATACACTAAGTTATATCAGAATTATAGAAGTTTCCTATAATTTTCAACACATATCAATAGTACATTTATACAAATACAGCCCAAAGAAAGCAAACACTATTTTACATTTGACAATGCTACCTGCATGATTTTTATACCAAATAAGCCAAATGTCACTGTTGCATTAGTGCATTATTGATGTCAAACCCAATTCTTAATAAAACCTTATAGACAAATTTAATCTTAATTAGTTTGACCCTAAGGTAAGATTCTCATAAACCTTTTATAACCCTTTATAAGTTTTGTTAAAGAGCAGATTACAAGCAGGTTTTTGCTTTAAGAAAAACCTGTTGTGCTTTTATTGCAAAATTCAATAAACAGAAAAACTGAGTAATGGCACTTTAACTTTAGCCAATATATTCACACACAGAATTTCTTTTATAATTAACTTCTCACAAACCTTCTATAACTTGCTTAAACCTTCAGCTTTATCCTATTTAACTTAACCCATTTATGCTGGAGGTTACAAATTCTGGGGGGAAAATCAGACCTTGGTGTTGACCTTGAGCAGTAGGATATAAATAACTGCCACAAGCTCCGCGTTCCAATAATGGAACACTAGGCATATGTAGGTTAAAACAATCCTTTAACCCTTTAATTTAGGCAAGAAAAATCCACATTCCCATGCCTTTCTATAATCGTTTCCAAAAACACATTTCACTTTTCTTACACACTTTGCATGTAAAACTGTTTCTTTAAGAGTCTCAAATACACGTTACACTGTTAACTCTTAGTGACTTTTACTTTTGGTGAAAATCCTGGTTAGTAAGCGATTTTAATTATGTACTAGGTGTGGAGCCTATCCTAGGACACACCAGGCAGAAGTGCAGATAAGGGCTGAATCCAGCATAGCTAGACAGCGTGGCTAACTCCACATGTCCCCAGGCTTTATCTAGAATTTAATGCTCCAAGGTAGGTAAATTGAACAATTTTCAAAAGTCAAAGAAGCAGTTTACGACCTTAAAGCATTTAGCAAACCTAATATCGAAACTGCATAACTTAGACCAAATGTTTACATTTTTGAAGATATTTTTATTTTACCAATAATCTTTAAAACTGTCTCTATTTCCTAAAGATTACTTAAGTCACATGAACTAAAAAGCATTACACTTTTTACTTTTCTAATAAAATATTTGATTTAAGCTCTTATTTTTAAGCCAATTAATCAAAGCTCTTTTATATCACACACACAACATATATACATATACATACTGACAGAAGATAAAGGACTCATCTCTAAACCAGGAATTGAACCCTAAATGCAGGCCGCCATTGTGAAAAGAGAAAGCATGGCCACATGGTTACAAGGTCAAGCTCCCAAGGACATACAAGACAAGAAGGAAACCTCATCCAGTTTTTTCAGGGAACTGCAGCAAAGTTTTTAACTGACCAGTTTGCTGGGCTATCTTGAAAAGCGGGCTTACAGGTGTCCTAAGCCTGTGTTCTATCCTAAGGTACCCCTCTCCACTATAGAACACAGAAAGACACACACACCAAATTCACAACAGCTTAAGATTAGCCTCGCAAATCCTTTTTCCCATTAATCAAAACTTTAATAAACAATGATTTTTACCATTCTTTCAACCAGTTTGCAGAAAGAGAGAGAGAGAGAGAGGAGCATTGCCTGTGGCAGAGTGGGGAAAGCGAGGCACTCAGGGAGGCCAGAGAAAGACCCCCCATTGCAGCCGACACTGAAAAGTTCGGGCAGCCGCTTGTCAGTAGTGAAGGACTCTTTTCCAGCAGTCCTAATAGCTCTCAAGTTTCCCCATTTAGGGAGGAAAAAGTTCCCCATGTCCCATGATCCTGAACATGCCTAATCCTGTACATGCCTGTACATGCCTAAGGATTAGGCTTACCATAGTCATAAGCAAAGAGTGCAAAGCAGATTATTCCAAAGAGAATAGCAGTTAACATCCCGTAGTGCCAAACCTATTCTTAGCCGAGAAGGACTTAAACGAGAAGGACTCTACCAAGAGGGACTTTACTAAGAGGGGTCTCTAACCCCCTAAATCTTAGAAGGAACTCCAACCCTCCTAAGTCAGGCCTCTAACACAAGGTCAGTCAAGCATCCTTGCCTTTTATTGAGAGAAGCCTTTAACCCTCTCTGTCTTAGGAGACACTCTAACTCCCCTGAGTTAAGCCTCTAACCTAATTCCATTCTTTTCCTGGGTATGCATATACCCAAAGTCATCCAATCAGTGCTGTCTATTTCCTTTGGGTGAGAGGTCTCTCAGTATCATCCCTTCAGGGTTCTCCAGAAAGAAGTTACTGGACCCCACCACTTACCCAAAGTTAGCATTTGGGTCAGGGGTTTCCGCACTATAGTACCTTCCATGGTCACCAGAAAGATGTTACAAGAAAGGAGTTCCAATCCAGACTCCATTCTTGGATCTTGTGCAATAAAGAATTCAGGGTGAGTCCACAGTGCGAAGTGAAGGCAAGTTTATGAAGAAGGCAGAGGAATAAAAGAATGACTACTCCATAGGCAAAGCAGTCCCAAGGGCTGCTGGTTGCCCATTTTTATGGTTATTTCTTGATGATATGCTAATCAAGGTGTGGATCATTCATGCTTCCCCTTTTTAGACAATATGGGGTAACTTCCTGACGCTGCCATGGCATTTGTAAACTGTCATGGCACTGGTGAGAGTGTAGCAGTGAGGACGACTGAGGCCACCCATCTTGGTTTTGGTGGGTTTTGGCCAGCTTCTTTACTGCAAACTGTTTTATTAGCAAAGTCTTTATGACCTGTATTTTGTGCTGACCTTTGATCTCATCGTGTGACTTAGAATGCCTTAACCATCTGGGAATGCAGCCCAGTAGGTGTCAGTCTTATTTTACCCAGCTCCTATTCAAGATGGAATTGCTCTGGTTCACATGCCTCTGACAAAATAACATTAAGCTTAAACACTGATTTGCTCATTCATTCATTCATTCATTCACCCCATGCCTTTGTTCCAGATACTGGAATGATGGAAGTGTTTTAATACCTTTAAAAAAAAATCTACACTCAGTCAAACAGCTTTTTGTTTTTGAGACGGAGTCTCGCTCTGTCACCCAGGCTGGAGTGCAGTGGTGCGATCTCAGCTCACTGCACGCTCCACCTCCCAGATTCACACCATTCTTCTGCCTCAGCCTCCCGAGTAGCTGGGACTACAGGTGCCCATCACCATGCCCAGCTAATTTTTTGTATTTTTAGTAGAGACGGGGTTTCACCATGGTCTCTATCTCCTGACCTCGTGATCCGCTCACCCGGCCTCCCTAAGTGCTGGGATTACAGGTGTGAGCCACCGCACCCGGCCTCAAACAGCTTTTTGACAGTAAATAATAAGCATATGTTTCAAATACAGAAAACTTAAGAGTGTGTAACAGCTAACTCTAGACTAACACGAGGGGTCCAAAGGCCTGAACTCACACTCATGTCTCCTCTCTATAGTTAAACAATTTATTTAATACTACTTGTAAGGTATCCTAACAATCAAACGATAGGTCTAAAGTCCTAGAATATAACCCTCTACCATCCATTTAGTCACTGTTAAGAAATATGATTTAAACATGACCATCTGACATCATGTGCCTCTTCATGTAATGCAGTAAGAAGGAAACACCTCTCATGTAGTATTCCTCATAAAAATGCAGCATGGAATCCAATCATGTAGCAACATCAGATAACTGCAAATGGAGGAACATTCTACTATATTACTGACCTATTCTATCCTCTTTTAAAATGTCTAGGTTATAAAGGCTAAGAAGGCCAGATGCGATGGCTCATGCCTGTAATCCCAGCATTTTGGGAGGCCAACACGGGCAGATAACTTGAGGTCAGGAGTTCAAGACCAGCCTGGCCAACATGGTGAAACCCCATCTCTACTAAAAATACAAACATTAGCTGGGTATGGTGGTGAATGCTTGTAATCCCAGCTACTTGGGAGGTATCACTTGAGCCCAGGAGGTGGAGGTTGCAATGAGCCAAGATTGTGCCACTGCACTCCAGCCTGGGCAGCGGAGAGAGACTCCATCTCTAATTAAAATAAAATAAAATAAAATAAAATAAAATAAAATAAAATAAAATATAAAATAAAATAATAAGATAAAATAAAATAAAATAAAATAGGCTAAGAAATGGTTTGAGGTTTAAAGAGACCAAAGAAATGAGCTAACTACTAAATGCAACTCATATTGCATCTTGGGCTGGTAAAACAGTTGATAGAACAATCATTAATGAAAGAGTTATCGAAATGTCTATCAAAATCTACATAATAATATAGATTATTAATACCACATCCGTGTTAAATGTCTTGATAATTGTCTTGTGTTTACAAACAAGAATGTTCTTGATCTTAGAAAACACAACTATTTAAGGATATATACAAACAGAAAATAATAGTGCAAATATGATTTTAAAACATGGTGATAATTGCTAAATATGAATATTTGAAAGTTTTTGTACTATCATTTACAACTTTTCTGTAAGTTCTAAATGAGTTCAAATTAAAGATTAACAAAATGATTAAACACATACTTGCCAATTAAGAGATCTGGGAAAATAAAAGTGTTCCAGTCCTACTCTCATAAGTATAACAGAAAGATAAAGAAACAAGTAAATATGTAATAAATAATTATAAATCATAATAAATGCTACAAAAAAACCTACAGTGTTTAATTAAGAAATAATGGGACTGGGAAGGTTTTAACGGGAACCACTGATGAGAAGGTCAGGGACTGTCTCAGTGAGAAGGTGACATGTGAAAACCCGTCTCTTCGGAGGCACGTGGAAACCCAGGGAAAAGCAACAGAGGCATCTGGGCCAGCATGTGCAAAGGTCTTGAAGTGGGTCCCCAGGTTTTTAATCACAGTCTAAATTTACAAGGAAAGACAGAAAAAAATGTGGCAGCAGGGTACCAGAGCAGCAGGGGTATAAAATCAGAACAGCCTATGGAATTATTTTGGACATATGAACATGGTTCCAACAAGATAATACCACTGCAGATGGTTAAAAAACAACCACAGCAAGGAGCAAGCCAAGTCTTTGAAATGAAATTTCTCATTTGAGTGAAAGAATGAGAATAATCACAAGACCAAGATGTGATAATTCATATAACAGGGTCACCTGCTATAGCCACAAACCAGTCAGTATGGTTTCCAGTGCAGAGGGTAGAAAAGATTATTGGTCCACAGCACAAAGATTATTTGTGCTGACAACTACAGTCATCTTTGAATGAGAAGAACGGTGACCTGGCCCACCTAAAATTTCCTCCAAAAGGATATACACATACCTCTATGGGTGGGGGGGGAGCAGATAGGTAATTCTTTGATTATACCAGAAATTCATAAATTCTTCGTCAAGAATTGTAGCTGTGTAATGAATCTAAATTTGGAGTTCTATCACATATGTAATTGACAGAAGATTTGAAATACCATCTGTTATCATATTTAAACTTCAGAAATTTTCTCTAGAAATGTTCCTTTTCTTAAGGAAAGAAGACTCTTTAATACTCATTTAGTAGAATAAAAAATGAGATGTTCCAACAGGCTGCCAGCAACATTTTTTTCCGAAAATACAACAGCTGAATTCACAAATTGTCCCAGCATTTCATTACTACATGTTCCTAAACTTATAAAAAATCCTTTCAACACCAATCAATACAATCGTGAAAAAAGAGGAATAGATCTCTACATTCTTGTTTTTCTATCTTTAAATAGGGTTAATTTAACACTTACCTATTCCTCCATATCTTTCATTAACCTATACAGTTTATTTTCCTAAAATTCCACAAAAGTTTAAACTCTATTTCCACATTAGCAGAAGGAGAAGCCTATTATGAATAATTATTAATTTAAGCAAATCTGGAGTTTATCTAATTCCTTCTTAAATAAAAGTCAGGATGAATCCAATCAGCTGCACACCCACTGCGTATGGTGATTAGGTGCCCCTGAACCGTATCTGTTCAACTTGACATCTGCTTCATTGTGTTACAATTATTATTATTATACAAGATGGAGTCTTTAATTCACATCAACATTTTACAGGCATTGCTTCATTGACTCCTCAAAACAACCATTTGAGCATTATAATCTCCATTCTATACAGGAGCAGACTAAAGCCTAGCAAAGTCAAGTTACTTGCCTAAGGTCAATCACTCAGTTACTATACAGTGAGTCCTATTATGTATGTGGTGGAGCAACTTAGTCACCTTTTGGTTGTAACATGAAATCTAGTTCCTGATTCAAGCACTCCAACCTTCCTACACTTAGGAATAGATGAAGGCGCTCTCTCTCTCTGTATGTATATGTACTTATATGTATGTACATATATGTGTGTGCACACACATATATACATACACAAATATATATGTAGATATACATATATACACATATATGTGTGTATATATACATTCAAAGGCATAATATTTTTATACCTACACTGACTAATTGTTAAAATAATTTTTCCTTATGTTAAGAAAATCTAATATGAAACGTTTGGGTAAATTTGACTTTCAATCACCACAATCCTTCCACTTTGTTTTCATTTGCTGTTTTCCTACTCTCTCTCCCTCCCTCCCTCCCTTCCTGCCTTCTCTCTTCCTCCCACCCCACCTTCCTTGCTACCTTCCTTTCTCCCTTCCTGCCTTCCTTCCATTCTTCCTTTCTTTTGTTTCATTTAGTTATATACCCTGCTTTCTTCCCCAAAAGTTTATGAGATACTAAATAATCCCCCTGCTCTTGTTTCTTAACTTGTTCTCATCAGTACATGCACTCAATCCATGCTCTCTGTACCACTCATCACAGAAATAAGTACTGTAACGGTGAGGACTGCTCCCTTTCATATCTGCCCATACAGCACTCATATTTTTATCCTACACATTGTTGAGGTCACCTTACTTTTATGACTTCATTATCCATCAAAGGCATTTCTGCTGCTCAGCATATAATCTAAGTAGATATATCAACTGACTTGTCTTCATTTTAGCTACATTTTCTTTGCCGTCACACCCTAATGCAGTGCACAAGACAAACTATACACATCTCCTTAGTGCTGCACTTAGCAATATTACGCTTAGGCTCACAAGGAGCAAATGTCTACAGTTCATTGTTTTTTCTGATCTCACGTTACCATGTTAGTCTTCTGAAAAGGGCTTCCTGTCTTCATGTGGAACGAGCAGATGTCAGTTAATCAGTGACATGGAAAAGAATAATAGTTAAATCCATGGGTTTTCCTACTGGATTTTTTTTTTATACTTTAAGTTTTAGGGAACATGTGCACAATGTGCAGATTTGTTACATATGTATACATGTGCCATGTTGGTGTGCTGCACCCATTAACTCGTCATTTAGCATTAGGTATATCTCCTAATGCTATCCCTCGCCCCTCCCGCCACCCCACAACAGTCCCCGGAGTGTGATGTTCCCCTTCCTGTGTCCATGTGTTCTCATTGTAAAATTTTTGCGACCTACTCATCTGACAAAGGGCTAATATCCAGAATCTACAATGAACTCAAACAAATTTACAAGAAAAAAACAAACAACCCCATCAAAAAGTGGGCAAAGGATATGAACAGACACTTCTCAAAAGAAGACATTTATGCAGCCAACAGACACATGAAAAAATGCTCATCATCGCTGGCCATCAGAGAAATGCGAATCAAAACCACAATGAGATACCATCTCACACCAGTTAGAATGGTGATCATTAAAAAGTCAGGAAACAACAGGTGCTGGAGAGGATGTGGAGAAATAGGAACACTTTTACACTGTTGGTGGGACTGTAAACTAGTTCAACCATTGTGGAAGTCAGTGTGGGGATTCCTCAGGGATCTAGAACTAGAAATACCATTTGACCCAGCCATCCCATTACTGGGTATATACCCAGAGGATTATAAATCATGCTGCAATAAAGACAGATGCACACGTATGTTTATTGCGGCACTATTCACAATAGCAAAGACTTGGAACCAACCCAAATGTCCAACAACGATAGACTGGATTAAGAAAATGTGGCACATATACACCATGGAATACTATGCAGCCATAAAAAATGAAGAGTTCATGTCTTCTGTAGGGACATGGATGAAACTGGAAATCATCATTCCTACTGGATTTTAGGGAACTAAGTCACCTTGTTTTCATGCAAGGGCAGTCTTTGCTTTTTTCTGTTAAGAGGGCTGGGTTCATCTGTGTAACATGAATAAAAGCACTCGGCATCATGTTGAAGCCACTGAACTGGAGTCTGATAATTGATCTGCTTCCTTTATTTGCAGTTTTTGATTAGATGCCAGACCTCATTGATGTAATCCACTGTCTGGAAATTAAATTAAAATGAAAACTCCTTGTTTTCCTTTTAAATTCATCTCTGCACTTGGGTAGTATTTTTGTGGTTTGAGTATAATATGTGTGAAGTCTATATCTATGTGAATCATGAGAAAGGAACATACAACAATTATTTTGATGATTTGGGGAAACTTTTATTGCTGAGTGTTATCCCTTCCTAATATTTCACACTTTTCACATCAATACAAAATTACTGCCTAAAGACTTCATGGCTTTTTAAAACTGAGTATCACCCCCTCCTCAACATCATCCTTCTTTATTATGCTCACATTCCTCATGACACCTGTAAATGCTTTAGATGACACTTGTACTTCATTTTACTATTGAAGCACACACATAATATGCATGTCTATGCATTAGAAACATTTAAAGGAGACATCTTTTCATTCTTAGAGTAACCACATGAATGAGGTAGTATTGTTATCCTCATTTGACGGTTAAAAAAACAAGTTCAAAAAGGTTCCCCTTTGGACGCCCAAGTCATGAGGCCAGAATTTCAAAGGAGAGTTCACTCTCTTAATTACACTGTTTTAATTACATTGTTTTACAGCCTTTCTGTCACCTTTGTATTGTAGTTTGGTCAATAAAAATAATTATAGGTAGTATCATCATTATTTTACAGCTCAGAGAGGCTAAATGGCTTGTCTAAGTTCACACAGCTAATGAGTAATCAAGGCTCAAACTCAAGCCTTCTGACTTTAAGTCCTTTAGTGTTTCACTAAATAATGTTGTCTTTAATGTTCACATAAAAACAGGAACCAAATTACAATTTCATACTATGAAGGAACAATTTTTAATGCATCCTTTATGTAGATTTATTTTCTTCATGCCAAGGCAGAAACAAACCTACCTGGCTTATTATTTTTAAATAACATACTCATAGATATATATTACACATATGTGGTAAGTTCAAGGATTTGGGGGTTGACCACAGAAAAGGCAAGACCCCAAGAGGCACTACCACAGAGCATGCTTTATTGCAACTTATGGTTGCATGAGAGAGGAAGTTCCTCCCAGCAAGAGTACTTCCAGAGACAGTGGCAGGTGGTCACTACTCAGAAGGAGAATAGGGCAAGGGATCTCCAGGGGAGGAGAACTTGGAGAGGTGGCTTACATGCCTATGTTAGGGCATTCAGCAGCAAACTATTTGGGTTAGAGGGATCAAAGGGCAGCAGGGTTTCATGTCTTTATTGCTGGAGTTTGTCTTATCTGTGGTTAGCAGATGCTGGGTGCAGATTCACAAACTATGTAAAACAGGCAAGCTCTAAGTGTCTAAAAATATGCTTATTTGGGCTATATTTAAAGCAACTGGATGTGTAAGAATTTGAGTTTGGTTCTAGCTAACCACCCTAGCCTGCTATGAAGAAGTAAACAACGCAGAGGCCAAATCAAGCTAATACACCAGGGCCTTCTTTAGCCCGTTCTATAACACTATACGCAGGAACATGGATGAGGCTGGAGGCTATTATCCTTAGAAAACTAATGCAGAAACAGAAAGCCAAATCGCACGTTCTCACTTATAAGTGGGAACTAAATAATAAGAACTTATGAACAGAAAGAAGGAAACAGCAGACACTAACTAGGTTCTATTTGAGGGTGGAGGATGGGAGGAGAAAGAGGAGCAGAAAAGATAACTATTTGGTACTGGGCTTAATACCTGGGTGATGAAATAATCTGTACAACAAACCCCCGTGACATGAGTTTACCTATGTAACAACCCATCACATGTACCCCCGATCCTAAAATAAGTTTATTTATGTATATACACACACAAATCTCTCATCTACTGACTGAATTTCAGGTAATCTGTGAGACAGTGAAAAACAATAGTTAAATCCATGGGTTTTCCTCCTCTTTATATTTTTAACAAACTACTTCATTACCCTGATTTCACACTACAAGCAGAAAGAAATAAATGCCTGGGTTTTGCAAGCCCTATAGTTATTATCATCAAACTCAGCTAGCATCACAAATCATGGTATATGTTATTTGCTTAACCAACTGATGTATAAACTGGATCTTGGATTTTGCCATTTCTATGTATTGTAGCCTCTATTCTGTCTTTAGCATGTTCTCCAAATGACGTGTAGATTGTGGGCTGAGTTCTGGCTGCTAGCTATTTCTGGCAAACTGTTGACTCCTTAAAATATTTATAAAATACCCTATCAAGAACTACAGAATGTTTATGGAATCACAGAAATTTACATTAAAAATCCCTAGCCCTAGGTTTAAATCAGCATTCATAGCCTTAGTGCATGCCCAAAGTTTTCAACATATTTGCTTAAATACTCACATAAAACTTTAGGGTTAAAAGGCACAAATGATAATGTTAGGGAAGTCCTTTAAATTTGTAGATCAGAATAAATGATGTCCCAGGGACACAAAAGTAGATGACAGTAACAATACACGAGAAGTCAGGAATCCTGGCTCAAACTGAGTTCTTGAACTATGCCATGCTACCACTTTATAAATCCTTCACAGTTGGTCTTTGACCAAGAGAATACATCGAAGGTGGATAGTAAGAGGCATAACCACTGCCCCATGTATACTTTTAGAATGCTGACCCTTGTCAGATAGGGCTCCATATAGTAAAAAAGACATAAAATAACTGTGAGGGAATAATGATCCACTGATAACAATATCTGGATACTGCTAACACAGACTGTATTATTTTCATTGAAAGAGTTATTTCTTTTATTAAAGATATCATAGACCTGATCATTGAATTTGACCAAAAAACCTGGAATTTTTTAATCCTGGTTTGTTCTGAATTTAAAATTTATTTTTAATATGCACAATTGTTAGAAATTTCTAAGAAAACACCATTACTGACTAAACCATTCCCTATGCTACACAGAGGTAGTGGGAGGAAGAATGTCTATTTGCTGAGTATTTTTAACAACCAGATTCTATTACAAAATATGAACAATCAGACCTTTCATTCTGTTTAAAAGAGCTTTTTTCTCAAATTGGGGATTGTCATATGTGGAATGAGGAAAAATCAAAGAAGTTTGGGAGGATTCATTACTCACGTTCATAGAGCCTTTATTAGAATGCTTCCAAAACTTTCTAGAGACAGAATTCCATCTTTTGATAATTAAGAATAAAAGGAAGGACTTCCACATATCTATGTAATATTAAAGGCACCACCTGCATAGTTTATAATCTACACATATTTACACTGATTAATGAACCTGCCAACTAGAATAAATGAAAATTAATCAGAAATTATATTTATGAAATAACATTACATAAAACTTGAAATAATGAGCACATTAAACTTATTTGCCTAAATGTCTTTATCCAGAAGAATAAAAAAGAGGAAGAGGAGAGAAATGTATAGAGAAGAGAGCCCCAGATCAGGAAGCTAAAGATCTGAAACCTGGTCCTACTTCCAGTGCTTATTAATGGTGCAGATTTGAATGAGCCAATACCCTCCTGAAGCCTCTGTTTCTCCCTCTGCCACTCTGTCAGGGCTGCTGTAAGTGAGTGTTTCTGTGAAACTACAATGGGTCTCCTGGGGAGTGAGAATTGACTGTGACTAGTCTTTTCAGGGAAGTGCGCAACCTGCTCTACAGGATTTGCCTGAGATGGTCTTTGTCTCAGGGTTTTGTGTGCATCATATCCTGGGAAAATGATGGTCTGGTCACACTAGATGGCTGCCATTCATCATAAAGCCCCACCCCAGACAACATTCTTTCATACAAACACACAATTAAACAAGCAAAAAACTCTATAGGCAATTTGAATACATAAATCTCCTCCTTCCCTGGCCTCTGCCCAGAGCTGAGAACCACTGACTTAGGTGAAGTCCACTTAGGGTTGAGTGCAGCTACAAGAGTAGAGTTAATCAGCTGGGCACAGTGGCTCATGCCTGTAATCCCAACACTTTGAGAGGCTGAGGCAGGCGGATCAAGACCATCCTGGCCAACACGGTGAAACCCCGTCTCTACTAAAAATACAAACATTAGCTAGGTGTGGTGGTGTGTGCCTGTAATTCCAGCTACTCGGGAGGCTGAGGCAGAAGAATTGCTTTAACCTGGGAAGCGGAGGTTGCAGTGAGCCAAGATTGCGCCACTGCACTCCAGACTGGCGACAGAGCAAGACTTCTTCTAAAAAAAAAAAAAAGAAAAAGAAAAAAAGAAAAAGAAAAACAGTAGAGTTAATTATCAAGAGTACTTTCTGGATAAAATATTGATAAGGTCCTAGGAGTTGCTTAAGACATACTATGTGGTTTAAGGAATTCATAATAGCAGAAGTCTCCATTTATGTAACAACCAATGGAATAAACAGTGCAAAAAGTTAGTTTCATAATCTAAGAAATGTACCATTTTTATTAAAACAATTGTCTCTAAATTACTTTGGCCATTTCTAATTAAAATTACTTCAAATATGTTTCATCTAATATAGTGTAGAGATTTTACATGTTTTTATTGCATGCTTAGAACACTTGCAAATTCAGTAGGTCTAAAATATAATTTTGACCTTTCCTTAAAGCATACATATCATTATCAAATCATCTGAAAGAAAATCTGAAGCATAAAAAAGGAGAAAAAAATGAATTTTTGAATGAAAGAGTCCTTTTTTCATTCAATCAGCAAAAATTCACTTTTGCCTTTTGTAACCATTTTGGAAATCTAGTTGACTAACTAGAGTTAGTTCAATTCTCTACATTTTTATGTTTCTTATCTAATTTCAAGACAAAGGCAGAAAAAGGTTGTGTCTGGGCACAGCTGCAACACACAGCATGAAATGAACCCCAGCAGAGTGGCCTAGTCACCAAGAGCAGCCAGCACATACCAAATTGGGAGTGATTAATGCAAGATGTACCAACTAGATAGTCTAATTAAATAACAGTGGTTAATTACTAATTAGTATGTGACTTATGTAGACAGAAGTACTTAGACTTGTCAGATGTTAAAAAGAACATTGAAAAAAATCAAAACTCTGTCATTTCAATGATCTATTTAAAAATGATGCATTAGAGGTTTTTTCTGCTATCATTTGCCTAGCCAAAACACACATTGAAGAACCTGTTTTCTCTTTCTAAAACAGATGTCCTTATTCTATTTAAATAATAACATTACCTTTGATGTCATGAAAGACTATAAAGCCTAAAATGGTATAATATTTTGAAGTGGTGGAGAGGGTAACATAGTGTCTAATATCCATTTAAACACCAGTATATTTGAAATATATCATTATTAATCAGCTGGATATATTTCGTTCTTACTTCTTACATGCTTATCAAGTGCATACTTAGAAAGCCCTGGTTTCAACTAAAAACCCCTCTAAGTTAGCCAACCCAGTGACAAGCACTCAGAATACACAAATCTATTTTCCAAGTGATTCATGGTCCCTAGTCTTTGGGGTAAGAGGACGGCCAGCAGATCCTTGCTTTTAGAAATCATATAAGATTTCTTTCCACAGCTGTGAGACTTGGTGGGTTTGGGTTTTTTCCTTTTTTGGCATCTATAGAAAAAAATACCATCTGTCTCATCACCAAAAAAAAAAAAAAAAAAAAGGAAAGAAAGAAAAGGAAAAGCTTGATATGGCATAGTGATGCCAACCTTTACTTTCAATTATTTATCACCTAAAACACACACACACACACACACACACACACACACAGAAGGCTTCATAAATAATGCTTTCTCCTTTTGTGAAAAGTGTATGTGGAAATACTACATGTATCCTGCTAAATGAGCAGATCAGATTGATGCTCATCTTTACTAAACATTATTTTTTCACAACCTCACCAAAAATCAAAGTAATCATACCTTTCCCATCTCCTTGGTGATAGTGACACATTTGCCACCTTAAAACAAAAACCCATAAACAAAAGATAACACTCTAAAATCCATGACACATTAGCCTGAAAGGAGGCTTAAGGTTGGAGGGACTATTATATAATTTTATCAATTTATATCTGTGGCCAGAATAACACTCATCAGAATCATCAAGGATACTTAATTAAAATGCACTTTTCTGAGTCCCACCTAACACCTCACAGAATCTGTATTTTTGGCAGGCACCCAGGTGATACTGATGCAACCTAAATTATAAAGGTGGTTTGTGGGGCTCAGGGTACTCCCCCAATACTTTGCATCATCCACAAACCTTCAGGCACTCTGTTCACCATTGACCTCTGACTACATTCCCATTAGCTCGTAAAAGATGAAAGAAAACTGTGACTTTGTATTTCCACTAAAGAATAAAGGGAAGTGTGGCAAGAAATCAGGGCAAATTAACTGTCAAGTCATGTATTGTTTCCCATCTAGTTTAAAACACTCATTGATTGAAATGTAGACTTACGTAGTGAAAGCCCTAGAGAAAAAAAATTAAATAATCCCAAAACAGTAATTAAGTTAGACGGAAGAAAGCTGAAGAAAGAAAGAGGAAAGGGGAACCATTCCTAGGGCAGGTGGGACACAGGGAGAAAGGGAGACTCTGCTGTGGCCATAGGGATGGTCCCGTTTCCACCTGGGAGGTGAACTGAGTGAATTCCCAAAGTTAGGTCTGCAAGCAAACAGTGCTAAATTACCCTTGCTAGCTTGGAACTAGGAGGAATGGCTTCACCCAGAAGCTGGGACTGGCTGTATATCTGGATGCCTTTAAAGAAAAGGGAAAGAAGCCAAACATGCCACTGAACAGCACCAGGAGGAGAAGCAGCAGTAGTGAGAGGTAGTGGACATAAGAACAAAGCAGCCAGGTGGGGTTCAGGGGAGGCAGAACCGTATGAACCCCACTCCACTAAAAACTGAAGGGAGTTGGGAGGAGGGGGTAGTGCTATCAATCCATTCAACGGGGGCGACCCACAGATTAACAGTTTATTCCTGGGTATTTTGTTTTATTCTTGTTTTTGAGACACAGAGATTGCAACTCTGTAATATTTCCAAGCTAGTGGGTTTTTGTAATTAAGCCAGTTCACACCAAAATAAAACTCTCTACATCAAAATTTTCTTAAATCCCATTATATCTAAATGAGTTGTATAGTCTTATTTGTTGTTTGGTAAATCCCATTATATCTCAATGAGGTGTATAATATTTGTTTTTGTTATTGTTGCTTCCCTTCACATAACAAACAAATCTGTGTCATATATATATTTAACAGACTATTAGAGGTCAACTTGGGAAATTATTATACTACTACTTATTTTATTGTTTCTATTAGGAAAATACACTCTGAATCCTGAATTCCGAAGAGTTAATTTATAAGCACATTTTTGGACCAGTACATGTCGGTAATTGAGGACTTCCTGTACAACTAAATTCTGGCAAGTTCTAGCTCCTATAGGTATCTTTGCTACAAATACTTATCCACAGTGCCCTCTAGCGGTTTTAATTCTCATTTCAACATGGACAAAAAAAAATTTGAGCAAAAGCTTTTCCATCTTATGAGATGAACATATGCATGTAAGTCTCAGAATCATACAATCCAAAAATTTTAAGTCCAAAAAATACCAAGAAATCTTATTTGAGTATATTATGGATATATATATTCAAAAATCACTGATCACCATGACACAAAAGAAATATGTTCTTCATGGAATCGATAAATAAAAGCCTTCCTGGGTTTTGTTCTTTTTCAGTTAAGAATATCAATATGGATACAATGACTGACTTAAGACTTCTAATTTACATTTTCTTTTTCACTTATTTTTTTAAGTCCAGCATCCCCTCTTTTAGATGATACACTGTTCTTGGACAGATCTTATAGACAGTACGAGTAATAACAGCCAAAGAGGAAAAAAATTTCCTATGGTAACTACATCATCTGTGTCTCAAATCTCTGATTTATATATTATTACTGTAGCCACCATTTTTTTTTTCTGAACCAAGTTTGCTAAGGTTTTTCAGGTGCCTCTCAACAAATAAAATCCCCTAAGTGAGGCCAATCATAGAAATTACAGCAGGCTTGTGCTGTTCTCAGGCTAGATGCAAGGTAGTGTGCCTTAAAGCTTAATTAAATGATATTATTTTCACATACCGATCACAGTATTTCACAGAACATAGAAAAAAACGGTACAACAAATAGAGGCTATAAGGAAAGATCAGAGTAAGGAGAACAAAGAAAATGAAGGAAGAAAGAAAGAAAAGTGTCAACATAAAAGCACAATACCAAGGGGAAAAAATAGCAGTAACCAACAGATGGGAGATACCAGTGTTCATTTTCCTTGCTACATCTAGGTGATTAACCATATAGTACAAGAAAGTACACCACCTGTGGAATTGGGTAGTGTAACGTATCTTTTGATTATGCATAGATCTACTTATACTTAACAAATAATAGGAGGTTAGGAAGTTTGGAATAAAACAATGCAGTGGTTTTCAAAGTGTTATCCCAGATTTAGGAGCATCAGCATCACCTGGGAACATGTTAGAAATTCTCAGGACATACCCCAGCTATTTCTACCTCGGGCTCATATCCTCTCTGGAAGCAGACACTTCATGTTAGGTTATGAGAAACTCAGCTCCTCAGGCACCTGGCCTACAGTCATCGGCCTCATCTTTCAATCTCATCTTATCCCCCTCATCCTAACCCCAAGGCCTCATCAGGTCTGCTGAGGGAGCATGTCCATACCACCCTCAGTGACAAAGATAAAATGATTCTGTTATTCTCTGCACCACAGTGGGGTGACTGGAACTCTGCAAGGTTGCCATGGCCCCTCTACCTGCAATGGCCTATCTACCTAGAGCCAGTTCAGCTCTATTGCTTTTGTGCTGTGGGAGACAGGGGGACTTCTGAATACGGCTTCCCACTGCCCAGGCTTCACCGTGAAAAGGACACAAGTCTTTCCTTCTCTAGTCCACAGTTGTATCTGAGGTGTCTATTGTTCTCCCTATGCCCCTCCCCTGAAAGTTTGTTAGGTTTCAAACCCTTTTTCAACTTCCAGTATCCACTCCAACATGTCAGGAGTTTAGAAGTTGCCACTCCATCCTAACAGCAAGCAAACAGCTGAGTGATCTGAAAAATCAACAACTCTTCTTAGATCTGTCGGTGAAGTGAAGTCTTAGGGCAAACCCTACACCACAAATTGGAGAGACAGACAGGCAAATACAGAGAATCACAACTTACCAAAGGAGGAATTCATGAGCAGAAACCTCTTCAGGAACCAATGCTGAGGTACAGAAATCTGAGCTGCAATTGATAAACTGATGGAGGCTCAGTGTGGACAAGTCTGAGAGCTAAAACCTCCAGGGAACCCAGCCACGGAGGACCCTCACCCTTCTGTGAGTCTTATCTCCAGGCCCTCACAGCGACTATCAGAGAAAAATTCCCCTGTACTTTCAGCAGTGGGGAAGGAAGAGGAACCATTTGAAATATGAAAGAAAGGATATTCTGTTCTTTGCAAGGCCTGCCCTCCAGACCCTAACTTCTTGGAATTTTATCAGAGCCTAACCTACCTGGGGGAAGGGAAATACCTAACTCCAGACCACTCTAGCCATCATATCCAGCCTAAGTTGGGGAAAAACTGTGAAGCACTGGTGAAGTTCAGAGCCCAGGGCCACAGGCTCATTAAAAGTCTGAGACCTAGACTGTGCGCGGTGACTTACACCTGTAATCCCAGCGCTTTGGGAGGCTGCAGGCTGATCACTTGACCTCAGGAGTTCGAGACCAACCTGGGCAACATGGCGAAACCCCATCTCTACAAAAAATACAAACATTAGCTAGGGTGTGGTGGTGTGAGCCTGTAGACCCAGCTACTTTGGAGGCTGAGGCGGAAGGATCGCTTAAGGCTGGGAGGTTAAGGCAGCGGCAGCAAGCCCTGTTCACGCCATTACTGGACATGAGCTTGGGTGACAAAGTGAGACCCTGTCTAAAAAAAAAAAAAAAGCAAGAAAGAAAGAGAAAAAAGAAAAAAAGTGTGATACCTAATCAGAGGAGTACAAAAGACTTCCCCTCCCCCCACACCCTACCACTGCATCACTGAAGGCCTATTTACTGCACTTCTTTCTACCCAGTACATCATGTCCTCCTTTCAACAAGAAATTACAAGGAAAACAATTATAAAGCAAAAACCCCAGTTTGAAAAAACTGAACTGGTATCAGAACCAGAGTCCCATATGCCAGGAATGTTGGAATTGTCAGACCAGGAATGTTTAAAAACTATCGTTAATATGCTAAGGGCTTTTATCGAAAAAAATAACTTGCAAGAACAGATGGATAACATAAGCAGAAAGATGAAATTCTAAGAAAGGATTTTTTTTAAATGCTACAGATCAAAACAAGTGGATCAGAAATGAAGAATGCTTTTGATGGGCTCATTAATAGATTGGACATGACTGAGGAAAAAAATATCGGAACTTTTATTTTTGAGAATATGTCAATAGAAATCTCCAAAACTAAAAAGCAAAGAGGAAAAAAAAAGAAAATAAAAAAGTAATATATAAGAACCGTGGGTTAACCATGAAAGGTATAACTGTGTAATGGGAATATCAGAAAAAGAAGCAACAGAAAAAAAAAACAAAAACAGAAACAATATTTGAAGCAACAATGACTGAGAATTTTTCCAAATTAATGTTAGACAACAAACCACAGCTTCACGATGCTCACAGAACACCAGGCAGAACAAGTACCAAAAAAAGCACATAACACCTGGGCAAATTGTATTCAAACTGCAGAAAATCAAAGATAAGGAAAAAAATCTTAAAAGAAAACCAGAGGGAAAAAAACACCTTACATATAAAGGAAAAAAGATAAGAAATATATCCAACTTCCCCTCAGAAACCACGCAATAAAAAGAGACTGGGGTGAAATACAGTGTCCCCCTTATCCATGGTTTTGCTTTCCACGATTTCAGTTGCCCTCTGTCAACAGTGGTCTGAAAATATTAAATGAAAAATTCTACAAATAAATAATTCATAAGTTTTAAACTATGCACCATTCTAAGTAGTGTGAAGAAATCTCACACCATCCCATTCCATCCCTCCTGGGAAGTGAATCATCTCTTTGTCCAGTGTATATATGTTTATATGCTATAAATGCATATAGTCACTTAATAGTCTTCTCACTTATCAGAGAACAGACAACAAAACGAAGTTTGGTATAACACCATAAGATATTCTGAGAGAGAAACTATGTTTACATAACTTTTATAACATTATATTGTTGTAATTATTCTATTTCATTAATATTGTTAATATCTTACTATGCCTAACTTATAAAATAAACTTGGTCATACGTATGTATGTATGTATGTATGTATGTATGTATGTATGTATGTATAGTAAGGAATATAGTTATATTACTCTATTTTCATGCTGCTGATAAAGGCATACTCAAGACTGGGATGAAAAAGAGGTTTAATTAAGTTACAGTTCCACATGGCTGGGGAGGCCTCACAATCATGACGGAAGGCAAGGAGAAACAAGTCACGTCTTACATGGATGGGAGCAGGCAAACAGAGAGAGCCTGTGCAGGAGACCTCCTCTTTATCAAACCATCAGATCTCATGACATTTATTCACTATCACAGGAGCAGCAACAGAAAGACCTCCATGTATGATTCAATTACTTCCACTTGGAATGAGAATTGTGGGAGTTACAATTCAAGATGAGATTTGGGTGGGACACAGCCAAACCATAACAATAGTATATACAGGGCTTGGTACTATCCTCAGTTTCAAGCATCCGCTAGAAGTCTTAGAATGTATCCCCTACAGATAGGAGGGACTATTGTAATAAAGGGTTGAGAGAAAGGAACTCTTTTTTCTAGAAAAAAACCTAGAATTCTGTACCCTCTGAAATTATTCTTCAAAAGTGAAAGAAAAATAAAGACTTTCTTAAGCAAGAAAAAAATGACAAAATTTGTTGCTAGTAGACCTATCTTGCAGGAAATGTTAGAAAAAAGTTCTTCAGAGACAAGGGAAATGATATAGGTCAAAACTTCCAATCTTCATGAAGGAGAGCATTGTGAAGGAACAAATGAAGGTAAAATAAAGACTTTTGTTTCTGTTATTCTTAATTGCTCTGACAATTTGTTCAAAATAACAAGAGCAAAAATGTATCTGATTATGTATGCTCATGTGTATATGTTTAGATACAGTTTTGTATAAGTAAAATGAATGATAGCAATTATACAAGGGATGAGAGGGAGGAATTAGGAGTATCTTATTATAAGGTACATGCACTACCCATCAAGTGGTACAGTGTTATTGGAAAAGGGACTTGGATTACTTATAAATGTATATTGTAAACTCTAGGATAAACACCTAAAAAGGTAAGAAAACAAGTATGGTAATATTCTAAGGAGAGAATATAAAATCATATAAAATAATTTAAACCACAAAAGGCAGCAAAAGTGTGGAACACAAAAACAGAAGCAAAGAACGAGCGCAATAAAGAGAAAATAGACAGACGTCGACCGAGGAATAGTGAATCTGGGTAAGGTCTCTGGGAGGTGGAGGGATAGAATGGGAAAACTGGTCTTCCAGGGCCCCTTCCAAGGCTCCGAAAATCTTGGAGCTTCACTTGCCAGGCATAGTGCGCTTTCCTGACACCGCTTCCCCATGTGGCACAGGAACAGAGCTTCAATACCCAGAGCAGCAGGGAGACATGGCAACAGAGGGTAGTCAAGCTGAGAAAGAGGAAAGTGGCCTCCAGGGAAGCCAGAGCCTACTGAAGTGCTCTTAGGAAGATCTACTCATTGATATTGTACCAAACCTGATGCACCCTCATTTGTCAGAGGTGGCCCCAGGTGGGTGTCAGTGTCACACACAGGGTTAAAACTGTTCCTAGAGCAAACAATGATGAGAGAGCTGAAGGCAGATGCATACTTGAACCCCCAGATGGGGGCTATGTGGGAGACTAATGGGTCTGTGAGAGAGAACTCCAGTCCCAGTAAGAAATACACCACATAAATAGAGTATCTCGGCCTGAGGGCACTCACAGGCACTTCCAGACCTTCTGATACGATGAAGCAACTGGAACACCAGAGGCTATCAGCCTACTTTAGAAATTATGCTATCAGTGATTGAGGCCAGAGATCCACCCAAAAGAGTAGATCTTGGAAATATTGATGTTAGAGCAGTTCCTGACCATTTTGCACAAGGATACCCAGAACTGGGTGCAGAAGCAGCATCCACAGAATGTCAAAACAGGCTCTGGTCCTGGTGAAACGCTTGCAGAGAGAACCTGGTCAAACAAAGAATAAGGTCACAGCCCATGAGCTGGGAGAGAAGGCAGTGCTCCTGGGAGGAACAGCAGTGACCCCAGACTTCAAGTATAAACCAGCGGAGCCCCAACCAAAGCGTGTGTTCCAGAAGGAATGTTGGAATATATACTGGGTACTACAAGAACAGCTAGGCTGGAATACTCACAAAGAAACCCAGCCTGTATATGAAAGAGTTTTGTATGCTCAACAGGTTTTAGCCTGTGCTGAGCAGAAAAGCACCAAAGACTGGAAGATGGCATCTCAGCTCATCCTGCCTGAGTCCCAGAGTTTGCTGACATTTGAAGAAGTGGCTGTGTATTTTTCTGAGGAAGAATGTCAATTATTGCATCCTCCTGAGAAGACTTTATGATGTTGTAATGCAGAGTATCTGTGAAGCTGTCATCTCTCTAGGGTTAAAGCTAAAATATGACACTGGAAATGATCATCCTGTATCGGTTTCTGCATCAGAAATACAAATGCTAGGATGCAAAATATCAAAACAGACCAGAATGAAATTGCCCAGAAAACAACAGGCAGGGAAAATCATGGTGATATACACAAGGTACAGAAACAGCACTGAGCTTTTCCAAGGAAGTAAAGAAACTTGCCACTTGTAAACAAGAGCTTCCAAAACTTATGTGTCTTCATGGGAAACACCACACAGGAGAGAAACCTTTTAAATGTCAGGAATGTGGGAAAAGCTTCAGTTAGCTCTGATCTTATTAAGTACCAGAGAATTCACACTCAACAGAAGACCTATAAGCGTCACCAATGTGACACAAGGTTTAGATGGAGTTCAGATCTTAATACGCGCTACATGACACATCAAAGAGTAAAACCATATAGATGCTCATGGTGCGGGAAATGCTTTAGTCATGACACAAATCTGCACACATACCAAATAATTCATATGGGAGAGAAGTCCTTTAAATGTCATGAATGTGGAAAAAGATTCATTCAGAACTTCCACCTTATTAAACACCAGAGAACCCACACAGGTGAACTGCCTTATACTTGTATCATATGCAGAAGAAACTTTAGTAGGCGGTTGAACCGTCTTAGACACCAGAAAAGCCACAGAAGAAGGAAGGCATGTCCAATGTCGCTAAACTGAGGAGTTGCCACATAGAGCTTCACCTTAGAAGTGATGAAAGAATACAAAATTATGAGGCACTCGATGATAGCAATCTGTCATCAACAGAACATTTGGGAGGGACAGATCTTACGCTTCAGAAAAAGGAATCTAAGCTGTCTTATTCAGCATTTCATCTTCAGTGCCTAGCACAAGACTTATATATAATGAGTATCTTATAAACAAAAAAAATGAAAGTATAGCTATGAGATATCTTTACCTATCTATCTATATGTATGTATCTGGTTATTAGAAGCTTCCCCAGCCTCAGTCATCTAAATTCTTCCAGTATCAGGTGTTTGACAGATATATAACAGTCAAGACTCATTCTTTATTCTTTGTCAGGAGAGAGGGAAAGTAAGAGTATTTGGGCCCTCTCAAGGGAGCTCACAGAGAATTACTAAGTTAGAAACAGTATTAACAGCTATCATTCAATCTGGGAGGCAGTCTTGGTCCTCATCCAGGTATCTGTTTCTTTGTAGGAAGCACAGATAAGTGGTGAATGGTCTTTTTCTGACTTTCATTATGTGGACTGGATGGAGGCTTTCAAACTGGTGCCATACTGCTGCAGGGCCTAAGGGGAGGCCTGTATTTATGGCTGATCAGCTACAACTCTATTAGTCCATTTTCATGCTGGTGATAAAGACATAACCGAGACTGGGTAATTTATATGGGAAAAAGGGTTTAGTGGACTTACAGTTCCACGTAGCTGGGGAGGCCTCACAATCATGGCAGAAGACAAGGTGGAGCAAGTCATGACTTACATGGATGGCAGTAGACAAAAAGAGAGAGCTTATGCAGGGGAACTCCTCTTTACAAAACCATCAGATCTCATGAGACTTATTCACTATCACGAGAACAGCACCAGAAATACTAGCCCCCATGATTCAATTACCTCCCACTGGGTCCCTCCCACTACACATGAGAATTGTAGGAGTTACAATTCAAGATGAGATTTGGGTGGGGACACAGCCAAACCATATCAATACTATTTAGAGGGCTTAGTACTATCCTCAGTTTCAGGCATCCACTAGAAGTCTTAGAATGTATCCCCTATGGATAGGAGGGACCATTGTAATGAAGGGTTGAGAGAAAGAAACTCACTTTTTTTCTTGAAAAAAGCTAGAATTCTGTGTCTTGTGAAATTATTTTTCAAAAGTGAAAGAGAAATAAAGACTTTCTTAGGCAAGAAAAAAAAAGAGGAAATTTATTGCCAGTAGACCTATATTGCAAGAAATGTTAGAAAAAAGTTTTTCAGAGACAAGGGAAATGATACAGGTCAGAAACTCTGATCTTCATAAAGAAAAAAGGAGCATCATCAAGAAATAAATGAACATAAAATGAAAACTTCTTTTTCTTATTCTTAATCTGACAATCTGTTCAAAATAAGAGCAAAAACATATTTGATTATCTATGCTCATGTGTATATGCTTAGGTATAGTTTTGTATAAGTAAAACAAATGATAGCCATTATACAAGCGGTGAGAGGGAGGAATTAGGAATATCTTGTTATTATAAGGTACATGCACTACCCATCAAGTGGTATAGTGTTATTTGAAAGGGGACTTGTATTACTTGTAAATGTATACTGCAAACTCTAGGACAAATATCTAAAAAGTAAGAAAACAAGTATGTCTCTAAACTGAGGAAGGTTACCATGTAAAACTTGACCTTAGAAGTGATGAAAGAATACAAAATTATGAGGCTTCTAATGATAGAAGTCTGTCATCAATAGAATATTTGGGAGAGATACATCTTATGCTTCACAAAAAGGAATCCACGCTGTCTTATTCAGCATTGCATCTTCAGTGCTTAGCACAAGACTTACACATAGTGAGTATTTTATAAACAAAAAAAAATGAAAGTGGAGCTATGAGATATCTTTACCTATCTATCTATATGTATGTATCTGGTTATTCAAAGCTTCCCCGCCCCCAGCCATCTAAATTCTTCAGGTATCATATGCTTGACAGATATAATGGTCAATACTTAGTTTCATTATTGATTCTTTGTGAGAGATGGAAAATAAGAGTACCTGGGCCCTCTTCTCAAGGGAGCTCACAGAGAATTACTAAATTAGAGACAGTATTAAAAGCTATCATTCAATCTGCATGAAAAACCAAGCCCAGGCCTCAGGGAATTTTACTCTGTAACAGCAAGAGAGGATTCAATGTTTGCCTTGGGAAAAATGCCCCATTCTAGTTGCTTCTCTCCTAAGTACCCACTACCACAATGTCTTCTGTCAAGGAATTACAAGTAGCAAGGGAATGTCTGAATGCAAGGACAGATCTAGGTACCTTGCAAGCACTTCATATCTCCCTTCTTGCCGACTCTGTCTACACAGACATACAAAATGACATGAAGAAGAAGGCAGTCTTGGTCCTCACCCCGGTATCTGTTTCTTTGCAGAAAGCACAGATGTGGTGAATGTTCTTTTTCTGATTTTCATTATGTGGACTGGATGGAGGCTTTCAAACTGGTGCCATACTGCTGCAGGGCCTAAAGGGAGGCCCATCTTTATAGCTGATCCGCTACAACCCTATGTATTAGTCCGTTTTCATGCTGCTGATAAAGACATACTCGAGACTGGGTAATTTATATAGGAAAAAAAGGTTTATTGACTTACAGTTGCACGTAATTGGGGATGCCTCACAATCATGGCAGAAGGTAAGGAGGAGAAAGCCATGTCTTACACAGATGGCAGCAGGCAAAAAGAGAGATCTTGTACAGGGCAAACTCCCCCTTATATAATCATCAAATCTTGTGAGATTTATTCACTATCACGAGAATAGCATGGTAAAGACCCGCCCCCATTATTCAATGACCTTCCACTGGGTCTCTCCTGTAACATGTGGGCATTGTGGGAGTTACAATTCAAAATGAGATTTGGGTGGGGACACAGCAAAACTATATCACCTATATCACCTTCACCTTCTATGTCTGAATCCTCTGCAAGAAGGCCTGGAGATTTTGCAAAACTGATTTATTGAGAATGGCAAGGACAGCGCTGTGACCTCTTAGCCTTGATGCACAGCTAATACCAGCAGGAAACATCCTGAAGTGTCAGAGCAAAATAAGGCATGTGGCCTAGAGTGATGACCCCAGTCAGAGCAAGGCTGGATGGAATTGTTTTCTGATGTTATTGGTTTTCTTCTTTACCCTATTGGCCAATGTGACTATCTCTTATGAAAAGATAATGTGATGTCAAAGGAAGTTGGAAGGTATGGATTTATGTCAGATTCTGGTTTATAATGTTGGCCAAGGCTTCTAAATATTTAGTATTTCATAAAATTGTACTTTTTAATGAAAATGACGTTTCACGTTAAATTTAGACATTAAACAAAACTTTGTTACCAAATCACCCAGAAATGGCCAATGTTCACTTATTTGAAACAGAGGTCTTCAGGTATTTTTTCTACCAAGAATCCGTTCTAATCTTGTTTACAAATTTGTAAAATGAGCATAATAATTCCTACTTCCTAGGGCTACTGTGAGGATTAAATGCACACATGTGAGCATGCCTGACAATGACTGGCCACAGTAGATGTTTCCTAAACATTTGGAACTTTCTTCATTCTTCTTTCAGCTAGTTATTAGAAAATAAGCTTTGTCTACTTGTCCGGCTTTTAAGCATCCTTCATTAATGAGTTTTCCCACATTTCTAGCTGGTATTTAGGCCCACTAATAATGGTCAGAATGGTAGCCTTCTGCATGATATTTCTTTCTGGAGGTGCTCCTCTCTAGTCAGCCTGAAACAATACACTGATGTCCCAACTCAGCTAGGTATACTGCTCATGAGTAACAAAACAAAAATATACTAGAAACCCCCAACTTGACATTCCTGAAAATGGAGGGGAGGTGATGGCTGGGGGTGGAATTTTTGTAGACAATATTTATGCTCTTAGGTGCATCCTCAAGCCAATAAAGTAGAAATGAAAGAGGAAAGAGGTGATCATATAAACTGGCCACTAAAAAGAATGAAAATGCTAAGCCAAGAGGAGGAAGCGATCTGGGAGGAAAAGATCTCATTATATTCCCAAAGGCTGAAGATTATGACTGTGCCACCATCCTCCCTACAATGATCTGAGATTATGCCCTTGAAATTAAAAGGGGAAATTCAACTTCCTGCAGAGGGCTCCATTCTCTTTGTGTGAATCCATGTTTGCTGGCATCCCGGATAGATGATAGCATACCATCATTCCAAAGAATTTATTCATGTAGCTTTTAGAAAGAAAGGAAGTTAACTCAAAAATTCAAGGATGTACTAGATCAATGGACCCAGCAGTTATTGCTCCTCATGAGGATCAGCAAAGTCCCCAGAAACAAGTCAGCAAAAGAGCACTCCATTTTCCCAAAGCTGCTTACCCCTGTTATAATCCCTGTTAGCTTCAAAGCTTATCGTGCAGGTCCATCTACACTGGCATCATTACCAGCAGGGTTCGAGAGCAGGAAACATGGTTCTATTTGACAGATCAATTATTTATGGCAGGTGGCAGGAAATGATTACCTTTAGATGTGTCTGAGCAGAAACAGAGAATTGAGATTTGTTAGTCCAAGTTCAGATACTCCACCATTATTTGAGTACAAGGGCTCCAGGAAAAAGCATATTCTCATCCCTGAGGTTGTAGAACAGGACCAGAATGTCAGGGCTTCTGACTGACTCATTAGTGCCGAGTCTGCCCTTTCAGCCCTCTGACACAGTCCCCCAGGGCCACATTCCCTATGCATCCTGACTACTCATGTTATTTCCTTGCCATCACAGAAAAAGAGAAAAAACATATGTCCATGGAGACATGGGCAGTAAGGAAAGAAATGGCAAAATGAGATAAAGGAGAAAGATGTCATTCTACTGCATATCTGCCCACCACCTCCTCAGCACATGGCTAAGAGACATAAACTCCATTGCCTTTCTGAGGACACAAGAGAAAGACAGCATACAAAAGCTCAGGAACTAGAGAAATGGACAGATTATTCATGCATGGGACAGAGTGAAGAGGCGGAATGCTCCAACTCCAGATCCCACAGGCAGAGATGGAACTGAAGACCTGAACCAAGTGTGAGGGGGTGTGGGTTCATATTTCAGTCTCCCAGAGAAGATGGGCTGAGCGGAGAAAGACAAGAAAGGGTCTGTGAGAGCAGAGGACTGCAGGCTTTTTCCACCTGTGTGCATTTGTGAGGCCTGAGGTTGGAAGTCAGGAATTCAGGGACAGAATGCCATTGTTTGCGGTGGCTGAGGCACAAGAGCATGTGCGTGTGTCAAGCCTACCCTGTGCTAGATTCAGGTCTCCATCTTTCCCTCCCAGCAGACAATGACATGGCTTCTACCCATGGGCCTTTTAAAGTTTCTTCTAGGTTTTTCTCCACTCCCAAGAAACCTCTTCCTCCTTCATTACCTTGTTCCCTCTGCCACAAGCCAATCTTGCTCCTGCCACTTTGCCACTTCCATTTTCCCAGGGCAGTAGAGGAGGAGGGGGCCAGAGGCAGGGCCTAGTGAGTGTTACTGTGTTCCACTGTTCCCAGAAGAATGGGCACAATAACTGAGAATGGCAGGCAGGGTTGGGGAGAAAAGAATAAACAAACAAGAATGATGGCCTAGTCTTTGTCAAGTAAGTTAAAGGCCCTCCTTGCTACCTCCTCTTTATTCCTTGAAAAATAGTAAATGGCAGGTAGGTGGGCATGGCGATGACCATGTTGGGGAGGAACCTAAAGGAGGGAGCCACCTACAAAGTCCTGTCCCTGGCTCAACAGCAAAGCCCTCCCATTCTCATTCTTGTCTTCTTTAACTTCCTCTTCTCCGTCCATGCTGCCCACTCCTTCCTACCACTGTGGGTTCAGACAAGGGACACTGGTATAGAAGGAAGAAGGGACAGGGAGCCAGGGAAACTCTCAAGGATCGATAATCATGAGATATGAGGGGAGAGGTCAGAAGCCATATTTGAGAGCAGTAGAAGGACAATGTCACCCTTAGATCTGGACAACCCAGGGAAAGGAGGGAGGGAAGGAGGCCAGGTCAGCTTTGGGAAGCAAACTCCCAGCTCCAGGGCTGGGAGTTAGGGATGAAGTAGGGAGGAAGAGCTAGGCAATGCCTAGAAAGATTTCCCTTGTCCCTCCTCAGGCTCTGGGTATCTCAGGGTGAGACTTTGGATGACAAAAAGGAACTGACCCCAACCCGAGAGCTGCAGCAGACACTTCAGAGGGACTCTGAGTTTGGTAGCAAAAGATCTCATCCCTAAAGGGGGTTGTCTCTTCAGATTGTACCCATGCATCTGCCCATCTCCAGGCCTCCATTAGGGAGGCCCTCAGCTTCCATAAAAGGGGTTATTCTAATTTTATTTCTTCACCTTGGGCCCATTCTGCTGTAAGTGACAAGAGTGTAAAGACCTTATTTTGGTGGCATTCTCTATGTTGAAGCCTCGTGCAGGTGTTCTCTTGGCTGTCTCCTATAAGTCCAGGAATCCCTTCTTAGGATGGTCTGGGCTTTTTGTTGTTGTTCCTCTTGGAGGGTTCCAAACCTATTCTCTCAGGATATCCCCTCAGCAGAGGTTTCACTCCTGAATTCTTTAAGAAAGAGCTGGCCTGTTAACAGGTGGTGCCATGTCCTCCAGGAGCACTTCTTGTCCCTGTATACAGTCTGATTGCCCCTCCTCTACCCATTCTGAAGCAGGAGAGTCACAGGAAAGGATGGACACAGGGAAATTCCCCTGGAAAGGCAGAATCCTCAAAACATCCCAGCTTGAGATTTCTGTGCCAAATATTCAGTAATTTTTCTCAAATACAATGGTCACAATGTCACTCTTCCACTCGTAAAGCTGCAACAGCTCCCAGTTCCCATACCCTTGAAGTCCCACTCCCTCCTTCAGCCTCAAGGCCTTACTTCGCCTTGCCCTGGATGATAGCCACTCTCTCTCCTCTGTTCCAGCTCACATATACTAGATGCTGAACCAGGCTGTGAATCTGTCTTCGATTATGCTTTGTTTTTAGCCCCTAATATCGCCTCCTGACCTGTCCAAATCCTTTCTTCGGCATCACACCCTGTTTCCTCCATGTAGCCCCCCCAAACTCACTTCATAGTGTCCTCTTAGAACAGCTTCTGGAATCCAGAATTTGATTAAACACCTATCAGTGGGTCCCTATACCACAGTTTCTACTTCAATTGGTCTGGAGTAGGGCCAGAAAACTGGCATTTCTAACAAGTTCTCAGGTATGCTGATGTTCCAGCAACCCCACTTTGAGAACTACTATCTTAGAGCACCTCTCCTGTACTTTCTCCAGAGGGGAGGGGTTGCCTTAGAAGCCTAGTAATTCTACCAAAGGCTGGCCCAGAGCTAGGTATCTATATACACTCTCTGAATAGATGGGCCTGACCATTTTAGGGTTAAATGTGAACTTAATATGTACCTTATTTTCATCCAATTGGCAAATCTGCACCAATAATTAAGAGTGGTACAAAATCTCCATATGTTCCCTCAATGTAGAAGCTTCCAATGCCTGTCTTCCTAATTTTCCTGATGTCTCCGGGACTGCCAGAAGCCTTCGAGGAGTCGAAGACCTCTGGGTCTCCATGAGCAGGAACTCATGAACTAGCACTTCTTCCATCTGCTTTTCTGGGCCCTTGCACATCAGTCACCACAACTTCAAAGCTGGATACATAGTGAGGACCTCTGGGATCTGGTGACCTCTAAGGGTGGAACTGACCTAAACACCCAGGAATCATCTCTGCAAACTGGTTTTTCTTTATTCTAGTGCTGTATCTCCTCCACTTTGCTACCTGTTGGCCCTCTGCAACTCAGCCCACCTTGCACGCTGTCCCCACTGAAAACCGACCCGGGAAGAGGTCACAGAGAAGCCTGAAATGATGTAGCAGGGAAGCGCAGGGACCTACTTCTCTCCAGGGAGATTCAATTTTCTCTGAACACTCTTAGCCCTTGCTTCATTCTGGAGGTGGGCAGGGGCTAGATCCATCCAGTGTCCCGGAGGTACAGTTGACAGTGTGCTGAGTAAGACTCAGCCCAGTTGCCCAGGCCTGTCCAAAGTCCTCTGAGAAAGTTGGGGCTCCCTCTAGTGGTTTCAGAGAGTCCTCACCTCTGGGGCCTGCAGCTCCTCAGCCCCTACAAGTCAGCAGCTGCACAGGTGTTTAAGACCCAGAGAGGCCTCTGGAGATGCAGTCTGAGGAGCAAGTCCTGAGAAGTCCTTAGTCAGCTGTCTTCAACCAAGGGTCACTTGCCTCTGGGAGTACACAAAGACTGCCCCGGGAATAGTGGGCATGAAGAATTCTAAAGGAATCTATTTTCAAATCCTCAGTTCCATACATACTTCTTCCCCAGACCTATCCAAGAGAAACCTCGAGGGAGGTTCTCTCCTGCCTTCCTTTCACTAACCTCTTCCACCACTTTCTCCTTCCCTGAACTTACCCGGGTACATTGCCCCAGAGTTTACCGCCTCCCAGGAGCCAAAGGGGCTTTCAAAATATCCTAGCCCAGGAAAGGAGGAAAGGCTGGGAAGGAAATCCTGCATAGCAAATGATTTCCTGTGTTTTCCTTTCAACAGAACTGAAGAAGGACTTCATCAATTAGTCAGCTGATCATTGGGCAAAATTGATGATAGTTCAGGATTTAATTTGTGCCATATAACTCTAAAGGAAATTTAAAATTTTGAATGACCTTATTATAAGAAAATTCCTTACATTCCCATTAACATACCATCTCTGAAAATAAGAAATAGAGATTTAATTGGTGGTGAGCCAAGCTTTATTCTGGAAATAACTAATATTAATTCATGGTATGAACTAATTTCAAAAATCCATCTATATCCAGCCGGGCACGGTGGCTCACATCTGTAATCCCAGCACTTTGGGAGGCTGAGGCGAGTGGACTGCTTGAGCTCAGGAGTTTGACACAAGGTTGGGCAACATGGTGAAACCCCGTCTCTACAAAAAAAGAAAAACAAATAACAAAAATACTAGCTGGCTGTGGTGGCGTGTGCCTGTAGTCCCACCTACTTGGGAGGCTGAGGTGGTAGGAAACACTTCCGCCCAGGAGGCAGAGTGAGTGAGCTAAGACTGTAACACTGCACTCCAGCCTGGGCAACACAGCCAGACTCTGTCTCAAACAAACAAAAACCATCTGCATCATTAGAAGTGGGATTTTTAATACATTTTAATTTTTCCCATAATTATTTAAATGTATAACATTTTTCTGGTTTGATCAAAAGCATTTAATAACTGTAATAGCTCAGTCAGAAGAAACATAGCACTTAGCCTCATGGTCACAAGAAAGTTTTTCTATTTATATGCATTTTAAAAGAAACCTTTTTGGAAGCATGACACACAAACAGGAGTATTTAGTGTAAAGCTCAGTGAATTCTTACTAAGTGAACATCCTTGTAATTATCATCCAGATCAAGAAAAATAACATACAGCAGCATTCTAGCATTCCAGGAGCGGAATGACTGGAATATTGATATATGTTCACCTTCTTTATAAACTGCCAAAGTGTTTTTCAAAATGTACCAATTTACATTCCGAATAGCAGTGTATGAGGGTTTCCTTATCCTTGTCAACATTTGAAATTGTCTTTTTCATTTTAGCCTTCCTAGTGAGTGAATTGTAGTACCGTGTTGTGGTTATAATCTGTATTTCCTTGATGATCAATTAAGATGTGTTTTCATGTATTTGGGTATTTGAATATTCTCTTGTGAAGTGCCTGCTAAGTCTCTTGACCATATTTCTATGTCTATCTTTTTTCTTACTGATTTGTTTGATTCTAAATTTGAGTTGTTAGATACATATACTGCAAATATCTTCTCTTACTTCCTGGCTTGCTGTTTCACTCAGTTAATGATGTCCCTTGATGAAGGGAAGTTTCAAGTCATAATGTAGTCCGATTTATCAAATATTTTCTTTCATTATTAGTGCTGTTGGAGTTCTGGTGAAGAAATAACTGTCTACTCAAAATCATGAAAATAATTTCCTATGTTTTAATTTTCCAGTTGTATTATTTTACAAGTTTAGACTTACACTTCATCTGGAATTGATTTCTTAAATAAAATGTGATATGTCCAAAATGAATAAATAGAAAACAGTAACAAATATGGTAGACATTAACCTAACTATAACAATAGTCACTTTAATATCAATGGTCTAGAAACACCAATTAAAAGAAAGATTATCAGGGTGTATCCAAAACCAAGACTCAAATATATGTTGTCTACAAGAAACCCACTTTAAATATAAAGACATATAGATTAAAAGTAAATGGATAGATAAAGATATACTATGCTAACACTAATTAAAAGAAAGTTATATTCTTGGCTGGAGCCCTGACAACATTTCCAGTCCTTGCCTTTCCCTCTACCAATGTCTGGATGATTTTGTTTCTGGAATTCCCAAGCAGTAATTTAAGTCCTGTGCTTGTAGGCAGAACCACTATCCTATCTACAAAATAATCTAGGTATTGCACCAGTTGTGAGGGATTTTTGCTATAGATCTTACCTTCCCTAGTTGATTCCATAGCGCTTTAAACACTGATTTGGACTTATAGCCTAGCAGCCAGACACTCTACTAGACTAGTAAGAACACTATCTGTTTATCTCCCTCTCCCTATGCAGTTGTGAGAACCAGCTCTATCACAGAATCTGGCATAAGTGGTAATATTAGCATGAGTGCATGCATGAACTTTAAACGGAGATTGAACTGGATTCAAATCTGGGCACCAACACTTACTAGGTATGTGATCTTGGGAAAGGTCAGAAAAGCTCTCTGAGGCTCAGTTTCCTCATATACAAAATGGAGAGAACCATAACAACAATGGCATATCAATAATAAGAATGGTAGTAGGAGGCAAAGAGGAGGTGGGCCTACAGGGCTTTATAGTAAAACTTAGATGAGATAATATTGATTTGCCTAATTCATGCCAGGCCCATGCAAGCACTCAGTAAATACAATGCCAGTGACAATGGTAATGATGATAATGAAAATAAGAAATTACAGATTCTATATATGGTGTTCTACATAAGGTGTTCTTATTTTTAGAACTTAAGGGGAATAGAATTGGAGGATGCAAAGGAAGAAGCAGAAAGAAACCAGTCATCTTTAGCAAAGAAACTGATAACTAGTCCCAGTTAAATATGTGTCTGAACTTGATGGACAGGGTATATATTGAAAATAGAAGTGGAGATATTCAAGTAGAAAAAAAGGAAGATCTCCTTACTGTTTCTTATTAAGACCCCTGTCCTTATACCAAAAAAAGAAGAAAAATGGAAACAAAACTAAAACAAGCAGGTACCTATGCATCATTTCACCTGTTCTTGCTGCTATTTCTGTTTGAGAGAACCACATGGAGAGAGAAGTTCCAGAAATACTCTGCTTCAAGACTATGAATCTTAATGGTTGCATATGCAGGTTTTGGAGTCAAATATATCTGGGTTCTATGTTAGTTCTACCACTTTCCAGCTGACCCAATCTCTCAGGGCCTCAGATTTTTAATCTTTACCCTTCTAAAGCAAATGTATTAGAACATTTTGTAAAATGCCACAGAAATCCAACTCAAACTAGCGTCAACAAGAAGAATCTACTGGCTTAAGACTGAGTCGCCAGAACAACTGGAATCACAGGCACTGTCTGGATATTTTTTCTGACTCTTGTATCTGCTCTCTATATTGTCAACTTAATTTCCTCTTACTGACACCAACAAATAGGCCCAGTGAAAGTTCCCACTGCTTCAGCTACCAGGGAGGTTCCAAGTTAAAATTTTTTCCTAAGGTAGTGCTCCACTAAGCTCATTTTGAGTCAAGTGCCCATCTCTGATCCAACTAAAGATTGCCACTGGGATATGGTTATATAAGATGATGGCTGCTCCTATAGTAACCATAGTAGACAACAGAAGAAAGGATCATGCTGGGAGAAAATCCCACAGACATTCCCTAAATTTATTTATTTATTTATTTATTTATTGAGATGGAGTCTTGCTCTGTGGCCCAGGCTGGAGTGCAGTGGCGTGATCTCAGCTCACTGCAAGCTCCTCCTCCCAGGTTCACGCCATTCTCCTGCCTCAGCCTCCCAAGTAGCT
Organism: Pan paniscus; assembly: GCF_029289425.2. Lineage (NCBI taxonomy): Eukaryota > Metazoa > Chordata > Mammalia > Primates > Hominidae > Pan > Pan paniscus. Next base: position 50,177,142 of record NC_073259.2, read on the forward strand.
GGGACTACAGGCGCCCGCCACCACGCCCGGCTAATTTTTTGTATTTTTAGTAGAGATAGGGTTTCACTGTGTTATCCAGGGTGGTCTTGATCTCCTGACCTTGTGATCTGCCCACCTCGGCCTCCCAAAGGGCTGGGATTACAGGTGTGAGCCACTGGCCCCAGCCAATAATGTTTCTTTAAAATTTTAATGATACGTTTCAGTGAAAATGGATTCATTAACTTTTAAGTGAAAATGAAATAAAACTGTATCTAGGAAACAATCTCAACTTTAGAAAGCATAGTATATACCAAAATCACTGTAAGAAAATGCGCTAAAACATTAATAGTGTTTACTTGGATAATAGAATCATGAATAACTTTCATTTTTTCTAAATGTTTTACTTGTTCTATATTTTTTCTTCAATAAGCTTGTATTACTTTTACAATCAGCATGAAACAGTAAAAGATTTCTGTTGTCATTTTTTTTTAATATTACCTATATTTGTTTCAGGTTAAATTCTGCAGCACATTAAGACAGGCTCATACATAACCCTAGTTAAAATCCAGGGGAATGAGACAAAGTTCTACAAGCTTTCTTGTGACTTCTACAGTAATTGTGAAAGTTGTCCAGAGAATATATTTGGAGTTTATTTGGAGACAAAACTCCAGAACAAGGAGTTTTCAGAGATGATTCATTAAAATCACATCGGTTGTTAATTTTATAATCTGGAAATTTATCATATTACTGTTATTGTTTTGGTAATGTGGGGATTATTAGTCTGTTTTCTTGTAGCCTGTGATATCTGAGCATTCAGTATTCCACAGATCATACAAAGTCCAGATCACTAGCTAGCAATTTCTAATGGGAGGGAGGTGAGAGATGAAAGACTACATATTGGGTACAGTGTATATTGCTCAGGTGATGAGTACACTAAAATCTCAGAAATCACCACTAAGAACTTTTCCATGCAACCAAACACCACCTGTTCCCCAAAAACTATTGACTTAAAAATTTTAAAAAACAAGAAGACAAGTAATCACTAGCGATGGCTTCTTTACAGTGCTTCAAAGAGTATGGAGAGAGAGTTCCAATCTATCTGGTAACAACAATGTCAATCCCTGTGTAAACCCTAAGGCATCTAAAATCAATCACCTTTAGGAGATACCAGGTTTTACAAAAGGTATCTAGTCAGAGGGAAAAAAACCACAGGCTTCAGAGTCAAAGTTTAAAGGCCAGTTTTGCAAGCTCTGCGGGCTTCAGCAAATTCCTTAATTTCCTTTTTTTTTTTTTTTTAAGACAGAGCCTTGCTGGAGTGCAGTGGTGCAATCTCGGCTCACTGCAACCTCCGCCTCCCGGGTCCAAGCGATTCCCCTCCCTGAGCCTCCTGAGTAACTGGGACTACAGGCATGCACCACCACACCCAACTAATTGTATTTCAGTAGAGATGGGGTTTCACCATATTTGCCAGCATGATCTTGATCTCCTGACTTCGTGATCCACCCGCCTCAGCCTCCCAAAGTGCTGGGATTACAAGCATGAGCCACCACACCCTACCGAATTCCTTAATTTCTGAAGCTTCAATTTTCTCACCTATAATAAAGATAATGCTTCTAACATATAAGATTGCTGTTGGATTGGATGAGATAACACATGATATTCTCATTATCACAGGTAGTGCTTCTGGCACACAATAGGCACTCATCAAAAGTTCACTTCTTCCTTCATCTCCCATCCCAATTCCTCTTCCCAGTCCAATGAAGACCATTTTCCATCAAACATAATATGTTAAATAAATAAATGCAAAACATGATTTCTCTTGAGCATATATATTCACTATGAGAAAAGGATAATTATAAACCTTTCTTTCAATTAATTGAAAAGGAATAGTAGCTATAAAATACACTACTAGATAAAAAAGAAAAAACTATATGAAATGTTTGGACCATGTAACTATTGCTAATAAACAAAATCCTGGATTTTACTACTGTTTTGTTGATGTTGTTTATTTGTATGTTTGTTTTGCTTTCCAATCTCTGATCCTCCAAAATAACAAAGCTTAAAGATTGCACAAAAGTTATTCCATGGGAAAAAAATTTTGGCCATCATCAAATGCTAGGCTTAAAATCACTTAGGAAACTCTTTTTTATTATAATGAGAAATAGGAATATAAGATAAAGACTTTTCTTGTTGAATCATGATATTCTATAGTCACCAAATATTTTAAGGGGTCTATTATTAATAAACATGCCTCCATTCCTCAGAGATGTAGCTCACTGCCTTAGTTCTGACTGGAGAAAGCACAAAAATAACAATGTTTCTTTACCTCCGGAAAGAGCATGGAAACTTTTAATATGATGGTCCCTTTCCTCAAAAACAGACAAGTTGCAAGTATGAAATTTGGCATTGCTGACCTGAACCAGAAGACATTTATAGGACTTCCATGGACTCAGGTTGGTCCCTGACTTAGCAGGATTAAGAACATCAAAATATTCTACATTAACATCTCCGTTCTCATGAAAACATTCTCATGAGCTTTGAAAGAAAATAAAAATCTTGTCCAGACACAGTTGCTCACACCCATAATCCCAGCACTATGGCAGGCTGAGGTGGGTGGAACACTTGAGCCCAGGAGTTCAAGACCAGCCTGTACGACATGGCAAAACCTTGTCTCTACAAAAAATACAAAAATTAGGTGAGTATGGTGGCACATGCCTGTAGTCCCATCTACTCAACAGGCTGAGTTGGGAGAATCACTTGAGCCCTGGAGGTTGAGGCTGCAGTGAGCCAAGATTGTACCACTGCACTCCAGCCTGGGCAAAAGAGTGAGACCCTGTCTCAAAACAAATAGAAAAAAGAGAAAAAAAGTCTGAATTATAGGTGGTTTTTAATTTAATATAAACAATTCTATATCTGCTGCCTGCCTGAGATAGATACATAGTGATGTTTTTTTCACCTCCCTCCCATTTTCTCCTCATATCTTCCACCCCCCTCCATCTTCTCCAAGTCTCTCCTCTCAATCCCAAACCCTAACACAAGAGTCTAGTGCACCAGGGATATATGTGTGCTCAATCATTAGGCTTAGGAAATGCTTACATCTATGTAATCTGTCCCTTGAAAGAGTTAAGGATCCCTTGAATTGAGCTGAGGCATATAGTACAAGTGATAATGATAAGTGTAACAAACACCCGTTGTTGAGCATCCATTATGTGCCAGGCACTGTGCCAGGTGTTTCACATTTCATACTATAAAATTCTCTCAACACATCTGTAAAGTAGGTGTTACTATAACATCCATTTTACAGATGTACAATATTTTATAGCCAGGAAGTAGCTCAGTTGGGATTGCATTCTGGCACAAAGACTACAGTTTGTCTAACTGATGCCCTAGAGGTTTACTTGAATGTCTTTATTCCAGAAAGACCAAGCAAAAGACTTTAGCTAAAGTATCACATTTATGTGACCTTTTCTCTGCCTACATAATCAAGGCAGTGTCTACTTTCTGTAGCTTTTCTTGCACTTTTTGTCTGAACTACTGAACATTTGTTCCACACTGCTGTGTATTGTTATTCATTCAATATATATTTAGTGAGTATCTTCCTTGTGCCAAGATTTGGACTCTGGGGAAATACCAGTGAACCAGATGTAGTCTTTAACCTCAAGCCTCTTGGGTTTAAAGATGAACAAGGACATAAAGGTTATTACACCTAAGGGATCAGGGAAGACTTCTTGGAGTTGGCATATAAACCGAACCTTGAATGATGAGTCGAACATAGCCTGAGGAAAGGAAGCAAAATGGGGTCCGATAATGCAACTTGTGCCACAGCTCAAGCAGGAAGTGAAGCTGGGGGCCTGGGCCAGACCTGGACACATGCATACCTGAGAGAGCATGAAGAGCTGGAACACTGTCTATTTCAGAATTTGGACACAAAGTCAGAGGACATATGTGGTATAAACAAGCCTGAAGAAGCAGTCAGGTTGGGCATGGTGGCTTATGCCTATAATCCCAACACTTTGAGAGGCTGAGATGGAAGGATTGCTTGAACCCAGGAGTTCGAAACCAGCCTGGGCAACATGGTGAGACCCCGTGTCTACAAAAAGTTTAAAAAACAAAAAAGAAATTAGCCAGGCAGGATGGCATGCACCTGTAGTCCCAGCTACTTGGGAGGCTGAGGTGGGAGATCACTTGAGCCTGGGAAATGGAGGCTGCAGTTAGAAACACACCACTGCATTCTAACGTGGGCAATACAGTGAGACCTCATCTCTAAATTAAACAAATTAATTAAATTAAGTTAAAATTAAAATAAACTAATTCAGAAGTACATGGAGAGCAATGAATTTTAAGACAGTGGTTATTATGCTCAGACTTGCCTTTTTTTTTTTTGGAGACAGGATCTTACTCATTCACCCAGACTGGAGTGTACTGGAGTGCAGTGGTGCGATCTCACCTCACTGCAACCTCCACCTCCCAGGCTCAAGTGATCCTCCCACCTCAGCCTCCTGAGTAGCTGGGACTACAGGCATGTGCCACCACTCCCAGCTAATTTTTGTATATTTTTTGGTAGAGATGGGGTTTCACCATGTTGCCCAGGCTGGTCTCAAACTCCTGGGCTCAAGCAACCCGTCCGCCTAGGCCTCCCAAACTTGCATTAAGTTCAGTTTGGCTTCAGTGTGGAAAATGGGTCACAAAGGCTGAGACTGGAAACGGAGAGAGCAGTTTGGAGGCTGCTGCCGTCATTCAAATGAGAATGGATGACGGTCTCATTTAAGATGATAGTATGGAAAACAAAATAAGATGTAATAAGCAATCTCTCTCTTGCTCTCACTCTTGCTCTCTCTCTCTCTCTCATTTTGTCCGTAGATAATAATTAGAACTAATATTTACTGAGCATATATTATGTAGCAGTCTCTTTCCTAAGTGCTTTATATTTGATTCCTTTAATCCTCAAAACAAGCCAGTTCCTCATTATATACATTAGGAAACAGATTGAAATCAAGTTACTTGGCCGAGGTCCTTGAGGAGGTCAGGGACAATATCTTATATTTCTTTCATTTTGGACAGATAGATAGACAGAGATAGATAGATAGATAGATAACAATAAATATTTGTGGATTGGTTATTACAATTATTATCCAGTGGAACAAAATTTCTTGGACAATTTCTTATCTCCCAAGGTGCTCAAATGGAGACTATGTGACGATTTGTCAAGGATGTTTTGAAACAAAATCCTATATTGTGTGGAAGTTTTTCTCAGAAAATCCTAAGGCCTCTAATAATACTAACATTCCGACGACTTTATAATTGGAGGAATTTAAAGGATGCATGACTTGATCATTAAAAGAGAAACCTCTGAGCTTGCAAGGTTCTCCACCAGTAAGAAAATCATCGCTAGTGTCACCCACACTTGCAGTCACCATATTCTCTGGCTACTATTTCTGAGGCCCTCTTTCAGTGCTCCCCATATGACAGGGCAAACGGAAATACCTAGCTTTGTGTGACAGGACACTGATCACACATATTTCCCTGAAAACCTAATCAAAGTATAGTAGAGACACAGTGATATTTTATTAAATTCTTAAGTCCACTTTAATTTCCTAAAGCACCAGCATATAATAATATGCTAATTTCCATGGACAATGTAGCATTTTAGAATGGAATTAGGGATATATTCCAAGGAAAGGTTGAAAATCTCTCAAATCAGAGGACTGTGCCTTTATTGCTTTTCTAATATTAACATGCTCGAGGACTTTGGGCAGGTCTCTTATGCCTCTCTCAGCTTCATCTGTACCTCATTTGTAAAATAAGGAATAATACTTAACAGCTACCTCACAGGGACATACTGAAAAAATAATGAGCTAATATAGACAGGCAAGATGCTTTGAGATCTTTGGATGAAAGATCCAGCACACTAAATCCTAATTAATGTTAAAGAATTAAAGAGGCACACAAATCCTATTAAATGTATATATTTCAGAGGAATGGACCATGATATCATAAGTTATATAAAAAATCTTTTACGGTGTGAGGTATGAAAACATTAAAATACAAGATCACTTTATAAATGCCCTCTCCTTTTAGATTAAAAGCCAGTAGTGCTCAATTCCATCTTTTTTCTAAAACTTCAAAGGATAGTGAAATGTCCCATGATAGTATCTTAAAAGGAAATCTGGAGTTACCTTAAAGTCATTTTTGGATAATAAAATAGTGTAAAGTCTAAGTTTTTAAACTGCAAGAAAAAAGACCTCAGATTCATTTGACCCTCAATTCCTGTGCTCATCTACATTTTTCACGTGGGTTGAAAGCAGGCAGATGGTTAACAGCTGCCAGGAATGACAGAGTTCTAGACTAAAGGATGATGATCCGTTGCTCTAATATCCTCTACTTCAAGAACTATCTTTAAGAGTTTTTTAAATCAATTTTCTTATAATTAATATTTCCTAAGGCAGATCAGCTTCCATATTAGGAAATGCTGGCCTTGATTTATGTACTAGTTTAAATCTTACCAAAGGGCATGTTTCCCATTTTAGAAATATAGTCTAAAATGCCATCTGAGAGCTAGTAGATAATACAGTCACTGTCTTATTCAAAGGCATTGTATGGAAGGTATGCAGAAATAACACAGAAATAAACATTTGTTTCAGAGTCAGAAAATGCCACTGATCCACAAGATAAGACAGATTTTAAGATCTAAGTTCTTAAATGAAGATCAATTACTCCAGATTATTGTTTGAGGCTAAAATTTTAGGCATAAATTAAAATAATAACAATAATTAATAATAATTATCTGGAGGAACAGAGGAACAGATTTTATGGATCTAGGATTCCTAACAAGAGCTATGACATTCTCATAAGGCTTAAACAGCTAAGTACAGCATCCCCTAACAGAGAAAACAATTGTCCAGAAAAATAAATACATTTGAATTAAAAGAGGTCATCGATCTCTGATTGGAATCTTGCAATTGAAATTTCTAATATCCAAATGTTACTCTGCTTTCACAGATATCAACCATTCTTTGAAAAAAGAGAGAAACCAGCCACGGGTAGAACAAATTATAGAATGTAGAATAAGATTGCAGTTTTAAAAAAAAATGTAGCAGTAGAGAGATTCTAGGTCTTATATTTATGAAACCAAAACTAAATTTCAAATACAAATGAGTCATCAGGAAAGCATAACTGCAAAACTACCTGTCAGCCTACTTCCCATTCCAGGGAGGTCTGAATCAAGCACAGTGACTAGAAAGCAATGAATAATATAAACATACGCCCAAGAGGAACAGATTCTGAAAACCTGTCCCAGAAATATAAAGTTGGAAGGCATAAAGTTTTATCTATTTGTACACCTACTTTTTAAATATTTCATCAGGACCAATAAAAAATTGAACATGACATGTGCTATCTTATTAGCACTTGGAGAAGAGTCAGTAAATGCCTCATACTGGTACCACCGCTCCCTTTTCCCTTGCCCACAGTAAACATAACTTATTGAAAAATGATAGTTTCTCACTGAGTATAGGGAGGGTTTTTGAATCCTTTTGAAAACATTGCCCCACTTAGTCACTACCTATCAACTGGAGTTGTGTTCTGAGGTGACAGCTATTTCCTATCTACAACTTAGAAACTCATAAGGAAAAGGTGCTTATAATTAAAAAGCAGTGGTTTCTTATTTACGTATTATGTTTAGCAAACACTTAAATACATACTTGTAAAGGTTTTGCAAAATACCAACGATCATTCAGAGCAGCCTCATATTTATTTCATTTTGTTTTTTAATATTTGTATAAATTTATGGGGTAAACATTAATTTTGTTCCATGGATACAGTGCAGCGTGGTGAAATCAGAGGCTTTTAGGGTATCCATCACCCAAATAACATACATTGTACCCACAAAACTCTTACTGACACACCCCAACCTATCACCATGCAATTCCCATTGCTAACCATTGAAATACTTGATGCTGTTCTTTGTAGAATTTTCCAATGCATTACAGTCCATATGTTCTCAAGACTACATACTTTCATTCTAATTTGCTGCAATTTAATAACAGCTTCCCTGAAGGAGAAGAAATAAAGCACTACCATATGAATGTAATTTAATTGTAACACTGCCAAATTTTTGGTCATTAAAATATGAAAAATGTGTGTGATATATATGGACATAAGCAAAACCTTAACACTCACACTTCCACTTCTGTGAGTGGTACTTTTAAGCCAAGGGTTAAATAACACAAATTCACACATGTAGATCTCATTTTACTAGATGCTGCCAGGCATCTAATACATACACACATTTTTTAATATATAGGTGAATCCAACGTGCCCAATTCTGTGAAGGCTTATTACCACACAGTATCTTATTTTACTCTATTATAAAAAGATATTTAAATGAAACCTTTCTATTACAATATTTCAAATTTTCATGTTTTCCATAGGCAGTAATGTCTTTCCTAAGGCTTGTTCTAAGATTCTAAAGGCATTTCAACCAAAAAGAAATATATTATTTTAGTTGATACAAAATTAGAATATGATAACAATACCCTGACAAATTGAAACTGGTGGTTTGCCATGATTAACTGCAGATATTATATAGAGTTAAAAACAAGATCCCACCCCATCTTCAAACATTCATGTGTTTTCCTGACAAATATAGAAATAAATATTAATTTTCAACTTCCTGAAGGAAGCCAAGAAAGACTTATAACTTGCAGATATTACAGAGCTCAGAAATCGATAACACTGAATCATCAGAACAAAATGTAGTCCATGATTAATGTACATGTTTTTATTTTATAGGGATAAATATGAACACTGCTCCTAACTTTACGAAAGAAGAAATGCATATGCTAACAAGCACATGAAAAAGTTCTAACTCATTAGTACCTAAAATAACACAAATTAAAATAATACTCAATTTTTTGTCCATTAGATTAATATGTTTTAAACTGACTCAGGGCACATAAGACTCCCAAGGGGGGAAAAAAACTAACTAAAAGCTTCATTGAGAGGTTAATTCACAGTAAAATGTACATTCTAAACAAGACAATGTGAGTATCATAGGGACAAGATAACAGAAATAAAAAGCTAGAAAATAGATTAAAATATGTTAAACAGAATTAAAGACATCAAAAAATGATAAAAGTCACATTAAAAAATCACTCTAGCATGTGCATGACTTGGTGAGTGTGCCATAAGAAATATCCCATGTACTGGGTAACTAAACCAACAGAAATTTATTTTCTCACAGTTCTGGAGACTAGAAGTCTGAGATCAAGGTGTTGGCAGGTGTGGTTTCTTCTGAGGCTCTCTCCTTGACTGGCAGATGGCCACCTTCTTGGTGTGTGTTCACACTGTCTTCTCTCTATGTGTGCTTGTGTCTGGTGCCTTAACTCTTCTTATAAAGACACAAGTCATATTGGATTGGGGCCTATCCATATGACCTCATTTTACCTTAATCATCTCTTTAAAGACCCTGTAGCCAAATATAATCACATTCTGAGATACTGGGGGCTGGGGCTTCAACAAAAGAATTTGGGAGATGGGGACATGATTTAGCCCTTTAGCCCATAACTGTATAGAAGGGAGAAAATATGACTTAAAAAAGAATAAAATAAAACTTATGGAAATAAAAAAATATAGCCTTAAATTTAAAATCTAATTGGTAGGTTAAACAGCAGAAGTTCAGTTTGGAGTTCTGAAAAGAGAATTAGTGAACTGGAAAACACCTGTGGATAACATCAATATGCACAGAGAAATAGAAAGGTGAAGGATAAGACAGAATGATTAAGAGAAACTGAGAATAGGATGAGATGGTTCAATTTATGTCTCATTGAAATTCCAGAAAGGATGTTACAGAAGTGAGTGAGAGGTAATAGTTAAAGAGATAATGGTTGAGAATTTTCCAATAGTCTGAAAGATATTGATTCTAAAATTTAGGAATACCACGAAGTTCTAAGGAAGACAAATGAAAAGAAATCCACATTTAGATGTACTGTAGTGAAGTGCAGAACTTCAAATACAAGGAGATCTTAAAAGCAGTAATGGAAGGAAAAAAATCATAAAGACATCAGCAATAATAGATGCCATAGGACAACAAAGTAATGTCTTCAAAGTGCTGATGGAAAATAATAGTCAAATTCTAATCCTATATCCAGTTATACTATCATTCAAAAGAGAATGCAAAAGGAAAAGAAAAATACTTTATATCAAAAACTTAATCATGAGTACTTCTAAGTACATTAACTGTAGATGATTTTTATTTCTTCTTTATATTTTTCTGTATTTTCAAAAATTTCTGTAATCAGTTGATTTTTTTAACCTCTATCATTTTAACATTAACAATTTACATTTACACAAAAAAATTAATTAAAACACATTCATCTTTGTTAAGACAACTGAATAGAATAACTTCATAGTCATTTTCTTCACTTTAATCAGTAATTTTTCTTTCCTGGTGTATTACATCTCAGAGCCCACTAGAATAAATATCATTCATTCAGACTTTGATTCTTTCCCAATAAAATGTGTGACCAAAAAAATAATAATAGCAATTTAAGACAAGACGTGGGACTGCAATTTAGAATTCAAGTATAGCAGAATTATAAAATGTAATTAACTCAGCATTGTTGAACCAACAAACATAGAACTTTCAACTTGAAGTATGTCCTCTGGACCCCTCACTGAAGGTTTGTTCTTTCAGCATGACATATTATGTCAGCAGTGACGGGCAAGGCCAATGAACAAAAGCAGAAATCCTGTTGGGATTCCATCCTCAGTTAATCCTAGCTTGTTTCAGAAATTACTTTCTTTTAATCACCTTCATTTTCAGTTTCTAGCATTTGCTTACCAACATCTTGATTAGTTTTTATTAACATATCTGACACTAATTATAAGCTCAGTGATGCTGCTAAATCTTTCCTTCTAAAACAATGTTCCATACACAAACATTTGAAAATAAAATCAGTAAGAAATAATCATCCACAATTATTTTTTGCAAGCACTTTTTAAATGAATAACTATCATAATTAATATGTAAAAAGTTATGCTCTTCATTAATAATTTCTTAAATTTGGGGTAACAATCAAAATATACAATGATGAATAACCCAACTATTTTGTTTTTCAGTGTTTCTTTGGAACAGGCCAAATTTTTTAAAAAGTATATCACCTTTTTTGGTTCAAATATTACTTTCATACAAATATAAAGCTTTGACCTTGTAATTTTCAATGTTTCATTGCAATTTTACTGGCTTTTGGGCTTTGGCAGGATCCTGCTGTTTTTCTTGCAATAAAATGACTTTAAAATAACTTTCTAGCCCACACTTTACTTGGTGAGCACAGAAGATAACGGCTTTAAAAAAATCTCTATTCAATCTATAAAACATTCTTGAGAATTTCAAGCAACCGTTTGACCTCTTTGCATGTAGAGATATGTAGGAACTTATGGACATTTCCCTCCCATTGTTTTCTATCAAATGATTCCCAGTTTATTAATATGCAATCTTTTTGCATGTTAGGTAAGTACAAAAAAAAATCTCAAAGAGAGAAGTTGCAAATAAAGCCATCACACAGGAACTTATTTCAGCTCAAATTTCTATTGGAAATGCTCCCATTTCATTGATATTTCTTTAAAAGAATCTTTCTCCTTCAACATTTAATGGCATGGTTTCATTTTGCAAATAAAAGACATTTCGGTATGTGGGCTGATTTTAAAACAAACGTTCCATTTTGCATGACTGAAGACAAATGAGATTAACAAAAAAAAAAAAATAGATTACAAAATAATACTTTTCCTTTACCTCTTTGGACTAAATATTTGAGTAATAAATGCTTTGGTTCAAACACAAGGCATTACATCCAAATTGTTTAAGTGTCTCTTGTACTAGTTATTGGTTCCTACAAGGGTCTATCAATAGGGGAAATTGATGTTCTAATTTATTCCACCCAGAATTCAAATCTCTCCCTATGATAATGATTTTCTGTAAGTCACAAAGAAATGTTAGCAGATATTGATAAAAGGAGATTAACTGCAGTGGAAAGAGTCAGGTGTTCATCTGATGAAAACACTATCTCAATGTAATATAGTAGTCATGGTACACCTTTCAGCTAAATCAGGATTGGGAAACTAATGATATGCTTTTGTTGTTGTTGTTGTTGTTGTGGTGGTGGTGGTGGTGGTTGTTGTTACGGAGTCTCACTCTGTCGCCCAGGCTGGAGTGCAGTGACGTCATCTCAGCTCACGTCACTCCACATCCCGGGTTTAAGCGATTCTCATGCCTCAGCCTCCCGAATAGCTGGGACTACAGACGTGTACCACTGCACCCGACTAATTTTTGTACTTTTAGTAGAGACGGGGTTTCACCATGTTGGCCAGGCTGGCCTCAAACTCCTGACCTCAAGTGACCCACCCGCCTAGGCCTCCCAAAGTGCTGGGATTACAGGTGTGAGCCACCCCACTCAGCCACGATATACTTTTAATCCCCTCTGGTTCTGACCATTCTGGTTTCACATGCTTATGGGAGTCTATATGGGGTAACAGTGGCTTTCCAGTTTAAAAACAAAAACAAACAATTCATGGCAAGAATTCTATTATGCATTGTGAGCCAACACAAAAAAGCAAATACAGTTTATGAAAAAGTACCTATTATTAATATATGCTTTACTGATATTTTTTATTCTGTTCTTTTTTGATTTTTTTAATGCTTGTTGAGTCCCATAGACTGGAGTGTAAAGTGCTAACTGTGACCTTGGACAAGTTATTTACCTTCCTTGTATCTCAGTTTTTTTCACTCTGAGTTTACAAAATTAAATGAGATAACATATGTAAAGTTCTTGGCATATCATAAGTTCTCAATGTAGATTAATTCCCTCCTGTTCACACTACTCTTTGTTACTTATATATAAAGTAAATCCTCATATTATGTTGATCAAAGCCAAATATTAAATGCCAACCATATATATATATATATACACACACACACACACATACACACACACACACACGGTTGGTCCAAAAGTAACTGCAGTTTTTGCCACTGGAAGTAATGACAAAAACCACAATTACTTTTGCACCAACCTATAAATTCATATGCAAACTGTGATACAGGCTACAGCAGTGACTCCTAGTGTATTACACCTCGCTGTATCCATGACCCTACATGGCCCTCTTCCTCACAGACTGTGAACTTGGCCATGGGACTTACTTTGGCCAAAGAGGTATTAGCCAACATGACACAAACAGAAGTTTAAGAATTGCTCGTGCACTGGATCTTGCCCTCTTGGTGCTGGGAACTCTTTCTTGCTACTTTTAGGAGGCTGCCACCATGTAAACAAACCTGCAAAGCCTACCAGAGACTTGTAGTCCTGCAAACAGCCAGAACCACCAAACATGTGAGTAAGGTCATCTTAAAGCATGTCAGAAAACAGCTGCTTGAGATGGGCAAAAGAATATCCAGCTAAGCCCAGCCTGAATTGCTGGCCCACAGATCAGCAATCAAATAAAATGGCTGCTGTTTCAAGCTTCTAAACATTGAGGTGGTTTATGATGCAACTCCTTTAACTGCATAGTATTTATTCAACTTTATAATAAGAATTTAAAAATGAGATCTGTTAATCTGCTTTAGAATAATAGATTAAGGATATCATTGGCCAGGGAAAATGAGGTAGCATATGGAAGGGGTCAAAATACCTTCTCCGGGAAATTTGTATAGCTCAAGTCTTTGATAGCTGAGCTTCTAAACAAAATACATAATATGTGAATACGCTCTGTGTTCTATTTGGCAATATGACAGAACAAGTAAAAGAAGAGTCATTCTATTCACAGTTTATCTCCCAGGAGAGATTGTGACTGAGGAATTTGTTCTGTGATTTTTCCTGAAAGGGATAAGCACACAAGATAATTTTTAAGAGGAAAAGGTCTTCTCCCAGAATGAGCTAAGCAGAAAATATTAAGATGCCATCTCAATAATTTGTCAAGTATATGTAGGGAAGTAGATTAAATAATTACATAATGTAGAAAAGGTAGAAGGTATTCTTTTTTAATGCATTTAATTTGAAAAAAAAAAAAGGTTAGAAAACAAGAGTATGGGGGTTTCTTAGCAGTAACCATATTTTCCTGTACCTAACGTGAAGCCAGTGTGTAGACTCAGTTTGCCTACCAGACATCTCCCTTTTGTGAACATGGATACATTAGAACCTGATGTCATTAGCCACTCAGTAGTGCACCCATTTCCCTTATTCAGATTCACACTCAACCTGGACCCTTCTGATCATTTTGTATTCCTTGGGGAAACTATTTTAGCTGACCCACACATCTGGTTTCTCTGACATTTGTAGTCTCACCTTAAAAGAATGAACTCACATTCCTATTTATACATTAAAATGAAATTTTTAAATTTTTCATTGGCATATTGTAATTCTACATATTTACAGGGTACAATTTAGTGTTTTGATACATATATATATTGCATAATGATCAAGTCAGGGTATTTGGTGTATCCATCAACTCATGCATTTATCCTTTCTTTGTGATGAGAACATTCAAAGGCTCTCTTCTAGCTATTGTGTAATATACAATACCTTACTGTTAACCATCATCACCCTACTGTGCAATAGAACACCACAACTTACTCCTCCTATCTAATTGTAACTCTCTGATCTTTGACCAACCTCTCCCCATTCTTTCCTCCCCCTATCTCTGGTAATCACTGTTCTACTCTCTGCTTCTATGATACCTACATTTTTTTTCTTTGCAATTCCATATATGAGTGAACATCTCTTGAAAAGGTAATTTTTGTAGTAGAACCCATTTTCTCTTCATTTAGATTTCATTTTGAGGCAATACTTTGCTCTATTGCAAACACTTGTATCTTTTTTGTAATACTAAAGAATTTTGGACTAGGTAGAGGTATTAGAAGTCAGAAGGTTTAACCAATCACTCAAAGCAGAAATCTTATCTATATTCTCCCCGATAGGCAGTCTATCTCACAGTTTCTCAAACACTTCTACCAGTAAGGAACTCATTGCTTTACCAACAAAGCAGGCACTTTAGTTTTACGTGGCTCTAACAGTTAAAAAGTTATTGCTTATATTAAGCCCCAACTGAAGCTCTATAACTATGATCCATTCATCCTTCCTCTTTCTGTGCTCCAGCACTATACAGATTAAGTCTACTCCCAATTATACATGACAGCTCTTCAAGTATTTGAAGATAGTGATAATATTCCCCAAGCTAAAACCCAGATTGAACAATTCCTGAAATAAAATGGTCAGAAAAGCCTTTATTCAAGTGGTCTGGCCTCCAAATATAATCAAATGGCCAATGAACCTTCAAGAATATAGACTTGAGATGTGGTGAAAATGTGCTAGACATGGTGTAGGAGATCGGTCAGGGTTGTGGGAAAAGTTATAAAAATTATAGGGAAAGACACTAACTTTCTTGGAAGGCCGGGAAGCTTTGCAAAGCTTTGGGGAAGAATGAGCTGAAGGCAGCTGTTCTTACCCTGGGGCAAAGGGCGAGGGCAGATAATAAGGGAATGTAAAGAAACCTATCTAGATAAATTTGTTTACTCCTGTCTCCAGAAACCAACCTTTGATCACTCACACTCAGGACTGCTCTCTACTCAGGGAGTCAACAATGTTTGTTACCCACAAATTGTGTTTGCTCCAAGCCTTTGTCATTAAATCTGTACTAAATAAATGTGAGCATCGCCGGCTTGGGGGGCTGCTAACTCTCTTCAGCCCCTAATGCCAGCAGTCCCCTAGCCTGCTCTTTCACTGGATACCTGTGTCTGAGTACTTCTTTCATCTGTTGCTTGGCCAGAGTCTGCAGGACAGACTTGGCAGGTGGTACCCCATGTGAGGAATACTGCAACAGATCACAATGGAACCCTCTAAAATGGAAGTGAAGAGACTGCACAGTCAGTAAGTCAGTAAGTCATTGGTGCCCACTCGGGATTTCCAAGTTTAAGGGAATTATTCAGGCTAGGGTTTCATCATGGGACAACAGTTATCAGCTCAAGAGCAACAGTATATAAAAGTATTGAAGCAGCTGCTTAAAGCTACCACAGCCTCAGTTTCATAGGCTCAATTAAGGGACCTAATGCAAACGGTTGTATCCCATATCCCATGGTTCCTAGAAGAAGGTACGCTAGATGTAGAACTCTGGGAACAAGTGGGAAGAAATCTTAAACAATATCATGCACAAAGGCAAAGGGTCCCAGTAACAA
This sequence comes from Pan paniscus, assembly GCF_029289425.2. Lineage (NCBI taxonomy): Eukaryota > Metazoa > Chordata > Mammalia > Primates > Hominidae > Pan > Pan paniscus. The sequence goes on from NC_073259.2 coordinate 50,193,340, forward strand.
CTCTAACATTATGGGCTTTAGTTAGGGCTGCTTTGATCCCACTCCACACAGAAGAGCCTACATGGGAAAGGGAGGAAGAACTATCACCTACCTTACTACCTCCTCCTTCTCCCTCAGCCAAGCCATTACTGGGCAAAAATAACAAAGAGGAAATAGAGGTTTTGCCTAAGCCCCCTCCTCCAATAAATTGGAAAAAAGACAAGGGATACACTACAGCTGTGGGACCCTATCTTAGGCAAGTGTCATTAGAAGGGGAGCTCTTAGCCTGCCCAGTAATACAAGATCAACAAGGCAATCAGTTCTATGAACCCATTTCTTTTGATGCTTATCAAGAGATAAGAAAAAGCATTAGAGAAAATGGAGCCACTAGCCCATTTACAAGAGGGTTAATTGAGGTCACTCTGCAGACCCCTTTCTAATAATGGCCACTGTTATTCCTCCCCTACCCCTGACATAGCTCTCTCAAAATCCTATTTGGATAGAACAGTAGCCTTTAAAGGGAGAGAAATTATGAGCCTATGAATTAGTTGAGGAGCAATTTAAAGCCAGCCATATAGAATATCAAACAGCCTTTGGAATTCGCCCATTTTTGTCATTCCCAAAAGATCTTGCAAATGGAGACTTTTGCATGACTTATGGGCTATCAACGCTAATTTGCAACCTATGGGGCCCCTTCAACAGGCCCTCCCTTCCCCCACAGCGATTCTTCAAGATTGGCCTATAGTTATTGTTGACTTAAAAGACTGCTTTTATACTATTCCCCTTGCAAAACAGGACAGAGAAAAATTTGCATTTACAATACCAACTATCAATAATGAAAGGCCAGCTCGCCAATTTCATTGGAAAGTACTTCCTCAAGGAATGCTAAACAGTCCTACCATGTGTCAGTATCATGTAAATCAGGCTTTGCTCCCCAGTAGAAAAAAAATTTCCTAATTGCAAGATTATTCATTTTATGGATGATATTTTACTAGCAGCCCCAGTGGAGCCAGTACTTTTAAGTTTATATGCCTCTGTCATAAAGAACACACAGTTAGGAAGTTTAATCATAGTACCTGAGAAAGTAAAATTGTCTTCTCCTTGGAAGTATCTTGGACACATATTAACTTCCTGGTCAATAAGACCTCAAAAGGTTAAATACTAGCAACTTACACACCTTAAATGATTATCAAAAATTACTGGGTGATATTAATTGGCTTCGCCCCTCCTTGAACATAACTACTGATAAGTTACAAAACCTGTTTTCTATCCCAAAAGGCAATACAGCCCTAGACTCTCTCAGGCATTTAACTCCTGCAGCAAAAAGGGAAATTAAGGAAATAGAGCATACTATTTCTCAGAGGCAATTAGATTGCACAGACCCAAAATATTCAGTCCAATTGTTTGTTTTTCCTACTAAACATTCCCCAACAAGATTAATAGGACAGATGGCCCCAAGGCTGTACTTCCTAGAATGAGATTTTTGCTCACATACCGGGACTAAAACACTATCTCCCTATATCCAGCTAGGTAGTAAACTCATCTATACAGGCCACAGATGATGCAATCAGTTGCTAGGTTATGACCCTGATGTCATAAGAATTACTTTAAGTAAAAAGCAATTTGAAGCAATAATGCCCCTATCTCTAGATCTTCAGATAACACTCTCTGATTATACAGGCCATATAGAGCATGCCCTTTCTGCTGACAAACTAATTCAGTTCTTATCTCGTACTCCTGTAGTTGTGCCTACAAAAGTAGTTCACTCCCCCATACCTAAAGCTTTAACACCTTTTACTGACAGCTCTGGTAAAAATGGAAAAGTGGCCGTTTGGTGGAGACCACATAATTCCCTCACTCGTTCTGGACTTACTAACACTCAGAGAGCTGAAGTTAGAGCCTTAATATTGGCCCTGGAGACCTTTTCCGTTCAGCCTATCAATATTATTAGTGACTCTGCTTACTCTATTTATTGCAGAACCTTGAAACAGCTCTCATTAAGTCCACTCTTGAGCCCACCCTGTGTGCACTTTTTCTTCAACTTCAGCAATTGCTGGATCAACGTACACGTCCTATTTTTATCACACATATTCAAGCCCACAGCTCACTGCCTGGCCCACTGGCTTACAGTAATAATCAAGCAGACCTGCAAGTTATGACCTCACTGCTTGACCAAGCCACCCAATCACATCAATTTTTCCACCAAAACTGGAGGAACTTAACTGAACAATTTCAACTTACCCAAAGACTAGCTAAGCAAATTATCCTGCAATGCCCAGATTGCCAGCTCACAGGCATGTCCCCTCCTTCAACAAGTGTTAACCCTAGAGGACTAGAACCTAATCAGTTTTGGCAAACAGATGTTACACATGTCCCTGAATTCAGAAAACTAAAACTACATATGTACATGTATCCATTGACACCTATTCTCACCTAATTAGCACACATGCTCTTCCTGGAAAGTCCAACCAATATGTTATTAAACATCTTCTGTCAACTTTTGCATTTATGGGGTGGCCCACAAAAATTAAAACTGGTAATGGTCCGACTTATGCCAGCTCACAATTTCAACAATTTTGCCACATGTGGAACATCCAACATTCCACAGGCATCCCATATAACTCTCAAGGACAGGCCAAAGTAGAATGTGTCCATTCCACTCTTAAAAATATGCTCAGAAAACAAAAAAGGGGGAATATGAGTAAGGACCCTGCAACACTACTAGCACAAGCCTTATTTACCCTTAATTTCTTAAATTTAAATAATAAATTCCAATTAGCTATAGAAAAGCACTTTGCTAAAACCTCTCTAGATATAAAACCCGCAGTTTTATGGAAAGACGTAAACAGTAATGTATGTAGTGGTCCAAACAAATTGCTAACATGGGGAAGAGAATATGCTTGTGTTCATACCCCCTCAGGTCCTCTGTGGATTCCAGCATGACACATCAAACCCATACCATGGTGTGGCTAGGACCCAACCTGGTATCAGAAACGAAGGAAATGTCCCTGCAGAACCTGCAGCCCTGGACGATGCAGCTTCCTTGGATGACACAAGCCCCGGACATTACCTAGGAAATGCTGAAGAAGACAACTCAGGAGGCTGAGTGAATCCTGCTCCAGAAACAGACACCATTCACTTCACATAATCTGTTCCTTGCTATACTCTCTGTTGTACATCACAACTCACATAGGGTATTTATCCTTTTTATGCTCTCGCTTTGCCTGCAACCTGCATCTGCTACACTCTATTAGGCTCATCTCTTAGATCTGCCTTTCTTCCACCCTGTTACTTGGGCAGTCTCTAATAACATAACTGCTTAGCTGAAAGGGGTTAACATACCCTTAGTGGGGGGTTCCTTAGTAACGGCACACATTGAACTGAGGTGCCAAGTAATACTACATGTCACTCCTTGATTAGAAAAGAATGTTACTGATTATACTCATGTTGGTCTTATGTTATTTACTAATTCTAGGATGCAAAGCCAGAACATGAGTTATAACCGTGGCACCTGACAAACCTGTTGCTGCACACATCTATACTCTTCAATCAACAAAACCTGATGCAAAAATCAGAAAAGGGGGAGATGTAGGAGATCAGTCAGGCTGGTAGGAAAAGTTATAAAAATTATAGGGAAAAAGGCAAACCTTCTTGGAAGGCCAGGAGGTTTTGCAAAGCTTCAGGGAAGAATGAGCTGAAGGCGGCTGTTCTTACCCTGGCAAAGGGTGAGGGCAGATAATAAGGGAATGTAAAGAAATCTATCTAGATAAATTTGTTTACTCCTGTCTCCAGAAACCAACCTTTGATGATTCGTGCTCAGGATGCTCTCTACTCAGGGGGTCGACAATGTTTATTACCCACAAATTGTGTTTGCTCCAAGCCTTTGTCATTAAATCTGTACTAAATAAATGTGAGCGTTACCAGCTTAGGGGGGCTGCTAACTCTTGGGCCCCTAGTGCCAGCAGTCCCCTAGCCCACTCTTTTACTGGATACCTGTGTCTGAGAAATCCTTTCATCTGTTGCTCTGCCACAGTCTGCAGGACAGACTCGGCAACATGGTCTGATACTGCAGTGTACTATTAATTTCCTTATTTTAGAAAACAATGCTACCTATGACTCATTAGCTCCTTTAACAGTCATGTCACACTGGTGATTCCCATTTAGCCTCCAGTCGACTAGAAGTGTAAGAGCTTTACTAAAAACAAACTTCTCTATTTTTCGGGGAGATACTTAATACAAGTGTAGAATTTAAAGTTGTCTCTCATTTTAGTCCTGGTACTTTCAAGCCATCACACCATCCTATGGATACTTTTTGTAATTCTGATTCCTTTAGCTACTTCTCTCACCATCATCCCAAAGACTGATAGGCTGAGGAATCTGGCAGATCCAGAGCCCAGTGGCATGCTGCTAGATACTGTGGAGGGTCATCCGGCTATCAGTCTTTTCAGTGTATGTTTTTCCATGTCATCCTAAAGCCATAATGCTTTCTGCTTTTTAGTCCAGCATAATGAATTGTATCACAAAGCCACTGGGTTTCCAGCAAAGATCACCTTTGTTTAATGGATAAAAGCAATGTTCCCTGAGAGTCTGCTAATGCTTGGTGAATAAAAGTTTATTTTAAACAGAAGAGAATGTATTTTTCAGATATTCTATGACTTAATCACCACACTAATCCTATAAAGTAGATACGATAATATCATTTTTACTTTATACCTAGGAAAACTCCATGTAGCCAGTTCTCTGGAGCGAGAAAGCCTGCATTTGAATTCTGACTCTGCCTGACATGATATCAGCTACATGACGGTCAGCAAACTACTTAACCTCTGTTAGTGGTCTGTCTCTCCTCCTAAACTGTCATGAGCATTAAATAAAATGATATACATCAATCATGTAACACAGCACCTGGCAAAGAGTTAGGTCTTGATAACTATTATCTATAATTATTATACCTGGGACAAGAGAGTTTGAGAAGTGGCAGAAGCAGGATTTGAAGCAGAGTTTGTCTGACCCCAAAACCACTACAAATATATAGAGTCAAGGGCACACAGAACTAATTTTATTTTTCCTCTAGCAAATACAATTTGTCTTCCTGACCATACCCTTTGATATAATAATAAATATGAGGTGTTGAAACTAATAAGAGGAACAATGCAACCAAAGATATCTCCCAGTTAGAGATTTTATAGTGACAACTTAAAGACAAAAACCAGATTAAGAACTAGGTCATGGAAAAGATGAGTTACAAGGCAGACAAGTGGTAGCTCAAGGCAGGATATTTGTGAGAAAATGACAAATTCATTTGCTGTCAAATATTGAGGGCAAAGGCTGAATGGCATTTTGATTGTGATAGGTTAAATACATTGTCCTGGTTCTTAACACCTTCCTGACCTTCCTGGGCTTCAGACAGCTCCCTACATTTTCATAGGTAGGGATGTTAGTTATAACATCATGGAAACTATCACTAAGGAAACTAAATTATTCATTAGCATTACATATTATTAACAGATATGTCAATATTATTAAGAATATAAACATAGAAGACATAATTACTTTATAATTTTTAGTAAAAAAGCCTATTTCCATGTTGTAGCAAATGAGGAAATTATATTAAATACATGATAACTGGAATAACAGACATCAAAAATGTACATCTGGAACAAGGTAAGTTGAGATAGAGAGACAGATCATAAATTTTGCCTATCATAGTTATTAGACAAGAGGATAAAGAGAAATTAAAACAGAAATTCCAAGGAGCAGTCTTCTCACTATCAGGTGTTAACCAATCTAAAGTTTATTTAATCAATCATTCAGCACTTTCTTAAAACATGTGAAAGAAACAAGAACTCAGAAATAGAACAAGTCCTTTACAAAACATACTTTCTAAAGGATAATTCCCAGCTATATATCCCTTCATTTTAAATAAATAATATTAATATTCTCCTTTAAAAGGAAAAGTTTTCTGAATAAAGTCAGATTTTAAAATGCTAAAGCCTTTATAATACTTAAAAGCCTTTATAAAATACTTAAAAGACTTTAATATTGGGATTCAACTAGAGAAGTACAATTAGAGTTTCTCTAGACACTGCAGTCCCCAAGAAAAAACAATAACGTGCCACTACTCTGTGTCAAGTGAAGAAATAGGTAGTGAAACAAATAAATCTTTCCAGAACCTGACAAAGGCAGGAAACTGTTCTCTTCCAACTGTGGCTTAAAGTCAAATCACTGAAGGGTATAGAAAAAGTTACTTGATTCAATTTAATCAAGCCCTCTTTCTATGGTCTGATGACTAGAGAAGTTTTGTAGAAAGAGCCAAGTAAATTCTGGTATAATCCAAAAGACTTCTTGTTTAACATAATCTAAACTGACAAAAAAGATACAAAATAGTATTTTTGCTTCTAAAAAGTCTCACTACCCAAGCAAACGTTTCTACTTAAAAGATTTTAAAGTCACTATAATGTGGCATATGAAAATGGGTTATGATCCTGATTTAGGAATAGTCAAAGAAGTTCACATGTGGCTTCCTTGATGGTAGACTTCTAAATAAGTGTCCCAGAAAGAATTATAACATCTGGGAAACCAGTCCAAAGCCAAGAACCCCAAATTGCTGTAGCAGCTTTGAATACCAGGCTCTTGCAACAGTAAGTATATGATAATCTGAAATTACATGCCATTGCAAAGAGCTGCTGGTCTTGTCTCACACTTTCAACCAAATGCAATGACAGTTTCAAAAGCTGCTTATCACCCCTTTGAAAATTCCTTGTACACTCGCAGTTAAGTCATAACCTAATAAAGACTTCTTGGTTTCACCTGTGAGGTTACTCTTTGTAAAGTTCAAAAGCCGAAAATCTTAACTGCTTGGCGTGGCTAAAGTCAAATAACAAGGGATTTAGAAGGATTTTCTTAAAGAGTGCTCAGCTTAATTAAAAGTGGATATCCAAGTTACAAGTATATTTAAAAGGCCTTTACATTTTTCTCTTCTTGAATCTTATTTTTCTGGAAATTTTTTTCTCCTTCTCAGTCGACTGAATTATTTTTCTCCATTTTTTGTCTTGCCACTCTTAAAGCACACATGAGAGGCCTTAAGATAAATTCTGGTAGCCTGGGACTCCTTGGGAAAAACAAAGGAGGTGTCACAGACCCTATTTTGGGAAAAAACCTGTTTTCAGAAAAAAACCTTTTTTCTTCATGAAACCCTAGGAATTAAAAGCAGAGAGTTCCCTCTCAAAATCATAGGCTCTGTTCTGTTTTACACTGTGTTATCTAAGTTTTTAGTTTTGGGGGTATCAAATTACTTCATATTATGAGAGCTTTGATATGTAACAACTAGGTAGGAAATATACTTTAAAAGATAACTAATAGTTAAGGAGGGATACTTAACTCTTTGCATATTTGAATCACAGAAGCATGCTCTTGGTCACCTGAAAGATATGCAAATGAGAGGTGAAGCCAGTTGGACTTCCTGGGTCAAGTGGGGACTTGGAGAACTTTTCTGTCTTACAAGAGGTTTGTAAAACGTACCAATCAGTGCTCTGTAGCTAGCTAGAGGTTTGTAAAATGTACCGATCTGTGCTCTGTAAAAACACAGCCATCAGCGCTCTGTAGCTAGCTAGAGGTTTGTAAAATCCACCAATCTGTGCTCTGTAAAAACGCACCAATCAGCACTCTGTGGCTACCTAGAGGTTTGTAAAATGGACCAATCAGCACACTGTAAAATGGACCAATCAGCGCTCTGTAAAATGGACCAATCAGCACTCTGTAAAACAGACCAATCAGCAGGACGTGAGCAGGGACAAATAAGGAAATAAAAGCTGGCCACCCCAGCCACCAGCGGCAACCCACTTGCATCCCCTTCCATGCTGTGGAAACTTTGTTCTTTCACTCTTCACAATAAATCCTGCTGCTGCTCACTGTTTGGGTCCATGCCACCTTTAAGAGCTGTAACACTCACCGCAAAGGTCCACGGCTTCATTCTTGAAGTCAGTGAGATGAAGAACCCACCGGAAGGAACCAACTCTGGACACAGAAACATCCCCACCCCCCACACTAAGAGATGAGACTCCCATGGGGGATGGGCTGATTACAAAATAAGTTGATTGGCTTTGGGTTGCCTTATTATGAAATGCATGGTATGTGCTGTCTTCTCCCATAGTATCTCCTTCCTGTTGGGGATCTAAGATCCAGTATAAAATGGGACCCTTAATTTTGGGGATTTGTCTTTGCCTTCAGCTGTGCCTATTAGGCCCTAACAATGCATGTTATCCTGGCCCTGTTCCTCCAAGGGCTCCACCCTGAAGCCAATAATCCAATTAACAACTGGCAAATAAAAAAACTTGATTCCACTTATATGAGGTATCTAAAATATTCAAACACATAAAAGCAGGGAGTGCAGTAGTGATTGCCAGGGGCTGGAGGGATGGGGAACTGAGAAGTTACTAATCAATGAGTATAAGGTTTTTGTTATTCAAGATGATTAGGTTCTAGACATCTGCTATACAACATTGTGCCTACAGTTAACAATAATGCATTGTATATTTTAAAATTTGTTAAGAGGACAGATCTCATGTTAAGTGTTCTTGCCACATAAAAAATAATTTTCATCTAGAGTACTGGAGGTGGGAGGGACATGGTGTGCTAAATGTTATGATGTGAGTGACACATGGTTCCATGTGAACACACAGAAGAAACATTTTACCTGACCTTAAGGCGTTAGGAAAGTTTTCCCAGAGGAAGTGATGTCTAAGCAGAGACCTGAATAAGTATGAGCTTGCCAGGGTATAGGCAGTGAAGGCGTGGAGGGTAGGGGCTGAAGGGGTTTATATCAAGACCTAGAGGTTTGAAAAAGAAAGTCCTCTTCATAGAACTAAAAGAAGTTCACTTTGGATGGAACTTAGCCTTTGGGCAAAAATTACAAAAGAGCAGAATAATGAGATAAGCTGGGGTCGTTACTTAGAGTAGTAAAAGTCACGGGAAGGACTTGGACTTAATTTTGAAGACAATGATAAGTTGTTCAGTGAACAGTTAGAAGCCAGGACATAAATGTTTTAGAGGAATTACCACCACATGAACATATTGAACTAGGAAGGGCAATTGTTGCAGTAATCCAAGAAAGAAATAATAAGGAGAGCATCAGTAAGGTAGGACTAATTAAATGGATTTGAGAGATACTTAGCAGGTAGAATCAATAAGCCTTTGTGATTTACTATATGCATGAGGTAAGGGAGAAGAAAAAAAAGAATGAACAACACACGTAAGTCTGCCCTTAGCTACTGGGTACATAACTGTGCTATTTGTTGATATGGAACAGAGAGGGTGGCAACGGTAGGGTGAGAGAAGTGAAGAGTTCAATTTTAGACTATCAGGTTGAATACTGTTGACATATTCAAATGGCTGTTTCTAGTAGCTAGTATGATATTCAGCTGAAAAAAAAATCAAGGGTAGACATACATATTTTAGAATCTCCTGCATAAAGACAGTCAATCAAGCTAGAAAGGTAGGTCCATACAAGTAGCCTAACTACAGTAAGAAAACAAGATTAAACCCTGAGTGATGACAGCCCAAAGAAAACTGAAAAGCAGTACAGCAGTCCCCTCTTGTCCACCAATGGATGCCCGAAACCACAGATAATACTGAACCCTATATATACTGTTTTTTCCTATATATATATACCTATGATAAAGTTTAGTTTGTAAATTAGGCAGAGGAAGAACTTAACAACAATACTTTATAATAAAGTAGAGCAGGCCAGGTGCAGTGGCTCATGTCTGTAATCCCAGCACTTTGAGAGGCCGAGCCAGGCGGATCACAAGGTCAGGAGATTGAGACCATCCTGGTTAACATGGCGAAACCCTGTCTCTACTAAAAATATAAAATATTAGCCAGGTGTGGTGGCAGACGCCTGTAGTCCCAGCTACTCGGGAGGCTGAGGCAGGAGAATGGCATGAACCCAGGAGGCGGAGCTTGCAGTGAGCCGAGATGGAGCCACTGCACTCCAGCCTGGGCAACAGAGCAAGACTCCATCTCAAAAAAAAAATTAATAATAAAAATAAATAAATAAAGGAGAGCAATTATAACAACAGGCCACCATCATTACTCTTGCACACTGAGGTCATTATGAAGTAAAATAAGGGTTACTTGAACACAAGCACTGTTGTACATTGACAGTCAATCTGATAACCAAGATGGTGATAACCGAGACCTGCCTCCTGCATATCCAATGTGGATATGCTGAACAAAGGGATGATTCACATCCCAGGCAGGATGGCACAAGAGTTCATCAAGCTACTAAGAATGACTCACAACTTATAACTTATGAATTCTTCATTTATGGAACTTTCCATTTAATATTCTCAGATCATGGTTGGCCACAGGTAACTGAAACTGCAAAGAAAAACTGGGGATAAGGAGATACTGCTATACCTAGAGGAGAGATTAAAGAGAGGAGGAGAGTGAATGGTGTTAGGAACCAAGGAAATACAGTATTTCCAGGAGGCAGGAATGGTGATAAGTGTCAAGGGATGGAGAGAGAAAGAGGTTAAGGAGAATAATGACTGGGAAGCATCCACTGGATGATTTGACAGAGTCCCTAGGTGACCGTATGGATTTTAGAAACAGCCAAGATGATGGCAAGACTTGAAGCAAAGATCAAGACTGTGAGACAGGCACAGAAACCTTTTAGTGAGAGAGAAGGAATATTCAGCAAGTTGCCAGATGACAGAATGGAAGAAGTACAAGTTGAATGCCAGAAGCCTCCAAGGGTTTTCATACGAGGATGAAAATATAATTTTAAATTATTATTATTTTTTTTTTGATACAGAGTCTCACTCTGTTGCCCAGGCTGGAGTGCAGTGGTGCGATCTTGGCTCACTGCAACCTCCGCCTCCCAGGTTCAAGCAATTCTCTGCCTTAGCTTTCTGAGTAGCTGGGATTACAGGCACCCGCCCCCATGCCTGGCTAATTTTTTTTTTTTTTTTTTTTTTTTTTTTTCAGTAGAGATGGGGTTTCACCATCTTGGCCAGGCTGGTCTTGAACTCCTGACCTCTTGATCCACCCACCTCAGTCTCCCGAAGTGCTGGGATTACAGGCATGAGCCACCGCGCCCGGCCAATTTTAAATTAAGTTTTAAAGGGTCGATAAATCTGTACTGTACACTAACAGATATCTATCACAAACAATATTTTGCTTCTATCTTTTCTTGACAGCAATTAAAGTGCATTTTCTACTTCATTCTGTAAAGTAAAAAGATATTTCTATGGCTCTGTTGTGCTTTCTTTGATTAGTGATACTGTGACATTACCAGCCAAAACAGTTTTATTATATCTTTTTATATTTCCGCTTACAATATAAATCTTACTTCCCAAAGTAAAATTCAAACTCATTTCCTACTAAAAGGACATGCACATAAATCCGCGTGTCACACAAAGCTCATAAGGAAGTGTTAAGTGATTTTAGTAAGAATTATTTCCCCATGTGCAGGCTGCAGTAAAAACTGCCAATTCTGGAAACAGTTTTAAATACGGGTACTTTCTCATAAATAACTGAAACAGCATTACACCACTATTCCTAGATTAATGTGGTATATGGCGTCTATAATCTGATGACTCTAATAATTTGTATTGTGCTAAAGAGATTTTTTTTTTTTTAATTCTGCAAAGGGTTTTAGCTACCCCTATAGCAGAATAGGATGAGATGTAGCCTGGACTTAATCTTCCTTCAGCAGCTTTTCAAGCTGAATATTTACCTTTTTGGAAGAAATAACTTAAAAGTTAAGTTATAGACAACAAATCACAGAACTATATAGCCAGAAAAATGGTGTTACCTGCCAATTATTTTTTCTCCTTTGTCACAAGTAGAACTTAAACCATTCCCAAAAGACAACCATCCGTCTGCAGAAGAAATTTGATGAACTCCTTTGTCATGACACTTGATATTGTTGAAAAAGTCAAATATGCAAGATATTCTCCTTGGAGGCTAGTAAGTTCCACTTGGGTGCCATGTGCTACAATTAGGCTAGTCCTTAAAACTGCAAATAAAGACCATACTGACAGACTTGAAAAGAAAGCCAGCTAAAATTCATTGTTCTGTTTACGGTAAGGATGTTGTTAGGAATGTCACCGAAGGTGTTCTCTACATTTTAGAGAATCCTCTTTATGAAAACTCACAGGAAAAATTTGCATTCAATAAGAAAGATCAATAGTGTTTCTCCCAAATATATGCTGTATAATAAATATCATATGTGGTCTCTATGCCTGAGCCTAAGTCTTCTGTTTATTATTTGCTAATATTCTGTGGAACCATTTTAAAGTCCCCCTACCATAAACATAGAAGAAAATATCCAGAAAAACACATGGCAAAAAATAAAATCAGCGCAGAGAATGCAGGAGAGCATAGGAAAAACTCTTATCCTTCACACATAAGGATTTTGTAGCCATTCTGTGTATGTGTGTGTGTCCACACGCACACGCATGTTTCTGTGTATTTTCATCATTCAGAACACACTATTTTATTTTATATGCAGTGCATTAGTTATCCACTGCTAGGGAATAAATTATCACCAAATGTATCAGTTTAAAACAGAAAGCATTCATTATCTCAGTTTCTGTGGGTCAGGAATCAGAGCACAATTTAGCTGGATCCTCTGGCTGAGGATCTCTCACAAGGCTATAATCACCACATCGGCTGAGGCTATAATCATCTCATGGCTTGATCTGGGAAGGAACTGCTTCCACTCCCTCATGAGGTTGTTGGCAGGCCTCAGGTCCTTCCTGGCTATTATCTGGAGATAGTTGCTTGCCACATAAGCCTCTCCATAGGACGACATACTGACAATGTGGCAGCTTGCTTCCCCCAGAGTAAGGGCTCCCAGAGAGAGGGCAAGAAAGAGCATGCAAGACAGAAGCCACCCTAACCTCAGAAGTAACATGTGGCTGGGTGCAGTGGCTCATGCCTGTAATCCCAGCACTTTAGGAATCCAAGTGGGAGGATCGCTCGAGTCCAGGAGTTCAAGACCAGCCTGGGAAACATGTGAAACCCATTTCTACAAAAAATACAAAAAATTAGCTGGGCATGGTGGCACATGCCTGTAATCCCAGTTACCCAGGAGGCTGAGGTGAGAAGATCATTTGAGCAGGAGGTCAAGGCTGTAGTGAGCTGTGACTGCGCCACCGCACTCCAACCTGGGTGACAGAATGACGCCTCACTCAAAAAAAAAAAAAAAAAGAAGAAGAAGAAGAAGTAACATGGCATTGCTTTTATCAAATTCTATTCATTAGAAGCAGGATCCACTGAGTTCGACCTATACTTAAGGGGAAAAGAATAAAGGATTGGGCTTAATACCAGGAAGTAGGATCACTGAGACCATCTCAGAGGCTGCCCACTACACAGTTATAGTCATTTCTCACATTCTAGGGACTCTTCTTTAGTCCTATTGAAATCTGAGGCAGGGCATGACAGGTTTGCCTTAAGAAAAGTGGAGTTCATTTTAATTTTCTTAAATTATTGTCATGGGCACAGAAAATGCAATCAAATTAGTGAGTTAGTCCTTAATCTGACAATTCTTTTGTCAATCACTAAGACCGTTTCTGAGGCTTCACTATGAATATGGATTTCTATGACTTTATTCTTTGCCTAGTAAGTAACTCATTCTTAAATAGTCAGCCTGATACAAGTTATTCCTGGAAAAGAGCTTTTATCTTAAAATAATTTCATGTTCTCTATTATTAATAGTACTGAACTTGGCTGCAAATTAGTTACAAGTGAGTATGAAAACTCAGTGTGCATCAAGGTGAAGATTTCCCTGTAGAGTATCCCAAGGTAATTCTCCTTCCCTCCTTATCTCTCTGTTCTCTCCTACTGGCTTTAGGTATGGTGACTATATTTTTAAGTTAGGCATGGACATCATAATCTATGTGTTTTCTTCTGTGTTATTATTAACAGTACTTTCTTTCACTTTCAAAGGTGTCCTCATTTGAATAACAAATTAAAAACCATCCTATTTTTAGGTAATGTTGTGTATTATTTTAATTTATTTATGTTATAGTTTTTTTGGGTTCTGTTTCAGGAATTTTAAAGAGTGGAACAGAGGAAGCACCTCTTATACCCTTCTTTTTCTAGTGGGAAAGGTTTAGATAAAGAGAAAACAGATTGAAAGAGTGAAGTACTCAGCTATTCACAATAGCAAAGACATGCAATCAACCTAGGTGCCTATCAATGGTGGATTAGATAAAGAAAATGTGGTACACATATACCATGGAATACTACGCAGCCATAAAAAAGAATGAGATCATGTCCTTTGCAGCAACATGGGTGCAGCTAGAGGCCATTCTCCTAAATGAGTTAACAAAGGAACAGAAACCCAAATACCACTTGTCCTCACTTTTAAGTGGGAGCTAAACATTGAGTATACATGGACATAAAGATGGCAACAGTAGACATTAGGGACTACTAGCGGGTGGAGAGATGGAGTGGGGCTAGGGTTAAAAAACTAACTATTGGTTACTACGCTCACTACCTGGGTGACAAGATCAATTGTACCCGAAACCTCAGTGTCACGCAATACCACGTAACAAACCTGCACATGTACCCCCTGAATCTAAAATAAAAGTCAAAATTATAAAAAGAAAAAACAGTGAAGTGCTCATTGCTTACTCTTCCTAATCTCTGTCCAAGCAGTGGTGTACATTTGACATATATTTAATGAAAGCAAAAAAAGGCTCAGACCATTAAGCAGAATTCGAACAGATACATTTGGCAAGGATACAATATGCCTAAGGACAATATCAAATAGAAAGTAAACAACATTTACAGAAAAATATGAGCAAGCCTGTTTTGACTCCCTCTTGAACCTTTTGGGCAGATGAGAACTTTCTGGGTAACTCTAAGAGAGACAGAGTAATCCACACACAGGTGGCTCTAATCCAAGCCAATTTGCACAGGTTACAATTTTCCAGTCTAGTGCGTCCTCTGGGCTGTGATGGAAGACCTCATAGAGATATACAATCACAGGACTTACTGTCTACCCTGACTTCAACCAAGATCAGGAGAAATGCATGTGATGTGTGGGGCTCTGCTCAGAAAATTTCAAGATAAGGCTCAACTTAATTCTTTTCCTTATTTCCTTTTTAACTCAAATTCGTCCCTTTATGACCTCATCCTTTGCCTTCAGCAAACTCCTAACTTACCCAGAAGTAGGAACTGACTTGAACGCGTATGTCTCTACTGCCAATTATTACCTCACTCACACTGTAACATTACTAGCATAGAAAGGGAGCCCTGTTACTAGGGCAACCAGGACGAGTGCAAAAGTTCAGCCACAGTTGGAGCCTCTATTTTAAATGATCAAATTCCAACTGTGTTCTTGACTTATTTTAAATTTGTAGACATAAGAAGGTATAACATTTTATAATTCCTCTGACTTATTATACATGTTTTATCCATATCTCCATAAAGTTCTGTTGACCTGTTCCTTTTCTTCGAAATTCAATAACTTAACTAATTTATTTCTATTAACTAAGGATGACATTCGAAGTATTTAGAACCAAAATGGCATAAGAAGTACCAATCAGAATGAATGTAGTGACTGTATCAGAATGTATACAGTACTAATTATAGATAAGAACCCAACCAGAGCATAGTAGCCACCAGTCAGTCCAATGTCTAACTAATCCTGACATCTTACCTTCCTCATGAAATAGATTTCTCCTCTGTTCAATTATTGCACACTTATCCTGACTGGCCAACTGGTATCACTATGACGTACAGTTGGAAAAAGAACTAGATTTTGATGTGAAATGCATCCACACCTTTTATGTCAAGCCATAGATGGGATGATTTTTTTAAATATTCTATATATTTCCTTCATAGGAAGAAAGACATTGTGTGTTAGAAGGTGGAGAAGAATTTTAGGAAAGAGAAGTAGGAAAGAAGTAGGAAAGAGAAATTTTAGGAAAGAGATCAGGAAGTATATAATCCCTTTCTAGTTGAGAGGTAGGAGTGGTCTCATGTGGTAGTCTGTAGAGTTGTTCCTGAAAATGCTTCTGGTTCTCCCCCTCCCAGGCCCATGCACTTACCATGCCCTTGTGCTTGGGTGGAGCCAAATAATTAGTTCTTATCAGAGTGTGAGCAGAAGTGATTTATGTCACTTCCAGGCAGAATGTTCAATTACTGACTGCTCTGAGACCTCCCTGAGAGCTACTAGCAACCTTCCACATTACAACTGCTATTTCAGCCTTGATCCCAGAGAGACAGCGACAAGCAGTAGAGCCCTCCAGCTGACTCACAATGAAAATGTAGTGAGAGCAAGAAATAAACTTTGTTGTTTCAGACCACTGAGATGTTGGATTTGTTTGTTACTGAGGCATAATCTAACCTATCCTGATTGATACATATTTCTTTTAAGTGCTTATCATTGAGGTCTCCTGTTTACTCTCCTAATTCAGAGATACTTAGTTCAATGGCTGGGAGTCTGTAAACTCTCTCACATTGTACACAAAATTTGGGAGGCTGGAGGAAGTGGGTCCATGGAGTTCATTAAATTCTCCAAAACTCCTGACTTTAGCTCCATCTTATTGCTAATTCCTAAGTAATCTATGAGTTTAGACTATTACCACAAATGACAATCTTAATGACTTGGATCTCCAATCATGCCAACCTTGACTTGCATCTTCTAGTCGTAAATTCTTACCTTGCCTTTGTAAGCCATCATCACTCATTGTATGGCTATGACAAAATGTGTCAATGACCTACTTCTTGAACCAACTCTGTTTGATGTCAGGGAAATCTGTCTTTAAACTACAGCTAGAGCTGAAATTTCCTAGCTCATCTCTTTTCTGCTGAGCCCTGTATTAACTTGACAGCATCCCAACAGAAATAACACATCTGTTGCTCCTTTAAGATCTATTCTATGAAATGTTGTTGATGTCTCAGTTTTATGAACTATATCTCCACACACTTAAGATGCCTCTGTAGGGTTCAAAATGTATCTCTTTGTTACTCATAACTTGTTATCATCAGTGATTTATTTTGGATACTCAGCTGTAAGTTTGTACATCAAATTCTCTAATAAAAGTAAAATGCTTTAATGACTAGATTTTATTACCTAATAATGGATATTACACATACACATAGAGATATATATATAGTGTATACTAGAATACATTAAGTAATATATTTAAATATAATTTATAATATATTTAAAATAACAGAATATACATATGTAGCTGTATTAACCATATTTAAGCAATCAAATATTGACGCAACATTGAAATCTGAGGCAATACTGAAGCAATAAAAACCAATTGTTTTTTGCTAAAAGAATATAAGCATCTTATATGTTATATATATATAATTTCCTATTACTATATAGGATGCTGAATAATGTATGCTTTGCAATATGCCTAGGAACTATACTCCTAATTTTTTTTTTTTTTAAACGGAGTCTCAGAGTCTCGCTCTCTCACCCAGGCTGGAGTGCAGTGGTGCAATCTCGGCTCACTGCAAGCTCTGCCTCCTGGGTTCACACCATTCTCCTGCCTCAGCCTCCCAACTAGCTGGGACTACAGGTGCCCGCCGCCGTGCCTGGCTAATTTTTTTTTGTTTTCGTATTTTTAGTAGAGACAGGGTTTCTTCACGTTAGCCAGGATGGTCTCTATCTCCTGACCTCGTGATCCGCCCACCTCGGCCTCCCAAAGTGCTGGGTTTACAGGTGTGAGCCACGTGCCCGGCCCCTCCTAATCTTTTAAAATATGTATTTTAGGGAGAGAGAATTAAACTATGTAGGCTACAAAATATATATCAAAATCCAATACTTCCCTTTCTTTCTTCATATTTTGTTTTTATTTTATTGATCTTCTATTGTAAATGACATAAAGTGGTGGTTCTTAAAATTAAATAAGGATATTAATTTAGTATGTTACTTAAATCAGTATCAGTCTTTGAGTGTCCCAATTCTAAAGAACTTTACTATTGTAAATATTTTGCTCTTTCAAGTCCCATAATCCCACGTCTTCTGACACTAACTTAATTATGTTATGCATATTTGCTTCTCCAGAAAAAAAGAAAAAGTAGAGTGTCAGAGTACCCTGGTGGTAGCCTAAAGGCAAATGAAATAGAGAAAAGTTAACCAATTCCAATGTGATGCTCTTCTTAAGAAAGCACAGGCAGCTTACTTAAGTCCACTGTGAAAAAAAGTATTACCTTCCTGACCTGGTACCAGAACGGTAGAAGAGTTTGTAGACATTCCTAACTCAGGAGCAAGGATAATGTATAACAGTTGTACTGTCACTGATGCTACCTTAGGAGGGAAATATTTAAATATTAAAATATTTTCTTAATAGGACTCTGTTAACTGTTTTCATCAATTCCTCAAGAATAACTATGGAGTTAATAACAAATAGGATAACCTGCCACAGAAATATCACTTTCTCAGATGGTGCTGGGCGATCTCTTATTAATTTATTAAATCAGACTATATAACTTTTGGTAAGCCTTGAAACCTCAGGCTATCAATATACATCAATTTTCCATGACTAGAAAGTAATTATTTCCTACATACTCACCACTGGGAAGAAGGAACTCAGATAGATCTAAAGATATTCATTACCGTATGGGCTCTAGATAACGAATACACACACAACATGTGCATACACACAGGCCACTGAGTTATTAATTCCCATGCTATCATCCATAATTGTATCAAATTTTCCCTCTTTTTAAAAAGAATTATCAAATAATCATTTAGTTACTTAATATAACTTGTGAACCCTAATGAAATATTATAGATTTTAATATTTACTTTTCATTTATGGAAAATCAAATAAGGAACTGCTTTACATTCATAAAGATGCATTCCAATACCATTCAAGCCAGGTGCCATATATTCCACGGGCTAATTTCACTCTATAAGTATCTTTAAGATTACACATTAAGTACTATGGCATAAGACATTCCTATTTATTAAAGACCTACTGGAGCCAGGTATTCATTTGGGCATTTTGTATGAAATTAATAATAATTATTACAATTGCATGATAACGTAATAATATTATTGCCATAAATTAGGTCATTTCATTATATTGGCCAAATTACTTATTGTTTTTAATTACAGCAATTAATATTTATTGAGAGCTAAAGTACTTCAACTAAAATATATATTTTCTGTTTTTATAATAGCTACTAATATTTATCAAGAGTTCATTATATGGTGGGCATCATACCAATTGTTTTGCATTTATTATCTTCCTTGATTGTCACAACAACCCTGAAATGGGTACTAACATCCTCATTTTACACTTGAGGAAAATGAGGCTCAGAAAGTATAGTTTACTCAGAGTCACATGGCTAAAGAATGCTGGGACAAAAGTCCATGCTGTTTCTATTATATCACACTGCCTCCCACATAAAATAAAGCCAAAGACAACCAAGATTTTTTGCAACCTTAAAAATTTAGTTTGCCTCTTCACTTTGGAAGCATGCATTTCCCCCAGATTAATGATGATGATGATGTCAGGAATAGTAATATTAATATCACTATTAATATCATTAATTATAAATGATATAACAACTCATTTCTAGAAAATGAGAAAACTGTCTAACGTTTCCGCATTATTTTTGCCTCTATGTAGTTAAGATGGGGCTAACATTCAAGTATTTTATTTGCCAAATCAGAATTTTCCCCCTCTAACAAGCTGATAAAATATTTAATAAGAGAGCTGGAGTAAACAACCATGAATAACGATCACAGAACACCTCTTAAGTGTGTCAAATCAGTGTTCATTCTGAATAGGTAATAAAGCACTCCCACAGAGTAACAAGGATCCAACATTGACTATGTTTTTCACTAATGTTTTAAAACTTCACCAATTCAAACAACACTAACTAAACTCGTGATAATTTGGATATGCTGTGCTATTTTACCTTTGTACTATTAAAACCAAGTAATGCAAAACCAATAGTATTAACAGCAGCAAACTGTGCCCTATTGCTGTTTCCTCTAGCTAAATAAGTCTAGTCTCATTCTCTTTCTTCTTCCTCCCTCTTACCCCCTTCCCTCTCCTTCTCTCTCTCCCCTTACTCAACCCCCCTCTTCAGGGCCTCCCTGGGTCAACCCCCTTGACCAGAATCAGCCATTCATTTCCAGCCTTTCTTGCCACCAGCCCATTCTCGGCAACTGGCTCTGCCCCTTACTCCCAGCCTTAGTAATTAATTGTGCTATTATTGTGAATTAATCGTACAAGCAAGTCAATGTTTAGCCTAATTAAGAGTGAACCCAACAAATTATCTAAAGCACCACTCCAGCAGAATTTGCATCCAGCCTTGTATGAGCAGCCAATCAAGCTTTTCAGCTATTGAATCAAGGAGTTCTGGGCTTCATTAAAACATACAACTCGGCTCTCTTCCCACACCAGCTCCTGAACCCTTTCCCAGTCGTCCATTCTTTACCCACCCCTAAATGCTGTGTTTAGCTACATACCTTTGGAAATCATATTGTATCTCTTTTTTTTAATTTGCTACAGTTGGTAGCTTTGTACTTCAATAGTTTCATCAGTTTAGGTCACTTATATTTTATTAAATTTAAATTTTTTCTTACCACCTCCCAAAATAAATTAAACAAATACCACCTCCCAAAACAAACAAATATCACCTCCCAAAATAAATAAAACAAAGAAGCAAACACACAAACACTCCTTCCTTGGAAGGAAGCTACCGGTGTAAACAATGGAAGCAGGCTGACCACCTTATTACTTGAAGAGCAATAAGAAGTGAAAATCACTGTTCTTATCAGTAAAAATGTGCACCTGGGCTTCTACTACTCAATCAATATTGACTAGAAAAGGAAAAAAGTTTGTGTAAGGGATCAGAAAGCATTACTGAAGGTGTTGAAAATGGTGAACTTAACAAAAATTTTTTAATTAAAAATAAACTACTGCTTAAAGTAAAAGTTCACCCTGATTTTTTTCCACTAAATGATAATTCAGCCTTGAGAAAAATTATGTGCTGAAGCCTACAACTGTGACGACAGAAACTGAAGCTACAAATCAGAGAGTCTTTTCATACTTATGAACCACTGTATTAGTGATTCTTTTAAAAATCAGGATAAATGTAAGAGCTCCAGAGGCTAAGACCTAAGTCAGCTTGGTGCATGGACTTTAATTAGATCTTGAACAATTTCTTTCAGCCTTCGAAGTCTATGCCAGTCTCTCCCTCATTTATTTTTCCTATTTATCCTTGCTTGCTTTTGCTGCCCCCTCAGCACATAGAAACCACGCATTTTGGCCGGGCGCGGTGGCTCACGCCTGTAATGCCAGCACTTTGGGAGGCCAAGGCGGGCGGATCACGAGGTCAGGAGATCGAGACCATCCTGGCGAACATGGTGAAACCCCGTCTCTATTAAAAATACAAAAAAATTAGCCGGGTGTGGTGGTGGGCGCCTGCAGTCCCAGCTACTCGGGAGGCTGAGGCAGGAGAATGGCGTGAACCCGGGAGGCGGAGCTTGCAGTGAGCCGAGATCCCGCCACTGCACTCCAGCCAGGGCGACAGAGTGAGACTCTGTCTCAAAAACAAACAAACAAACAAACAAACAAAGAAACCATGCATTTTACACTTTAGGAAAGTCTCCATTTCAGATATTCTCTCCTGCCACCTCCTTTGGTGCAGTCGTCCTGGTCAGATCACACTTACTCAGGGTACTCACCACACCCAGCCAGATGAGTTCTCCACGTGACTTCTTACTAAAGCTTATCAAAAAGGAAACAGAACAGAGAGACAGAGTCTATTCCATTCTCATTACAGTCACCACCTAACTTTCACCTTCACGTTGTTCAGGTCCTGAATACGTAACATTTATTTTCAAATAAATAGTAACATTTATTTTCAAAATTGCCTGCATCACTTTGTCTTATTTCTCAATTTCTCTCTCTGAAATACTTAACACATAGTGATGTATTAATATTGGTAATTGATTCTCTGGAAAAGGCTTTGTATCAAGAAAAATGGAACTTTTCCTTTTGATTAACACTAAAAAAAATCAGCTTCTTCATATTCTGCCCCAAATAGTATGCGCTCTTTGGAAACATTCCAGTTCACAGAAGGATTTTTACCAGTGAGTCAAATGTCTAATTCCTTCAGTGCTAGACACAGTATTTATCATTATAATATGAAAATAAGTCTATAAACATATAGATGCATATGCAAGCATATAAGTATCTATGCATACTGTTATTTAAACCTGTTTTGGAACATAAAGTAAAAGGGGCCAAGCACATCACAAAATAACAAGTGCTTATTAAAGAGTTCAGTATGTATTTCCTCAAAAAGCCCATTAACAACACAGCAGGAGAATATTTCAACACCAAGTTTCAGAAATTCAGAAGGGGGAAGATACCCTTCTTTTCCTGTGATTCATTAATGAGACAATCAGTGCTGAAAACATGCCTTTTGCTGCCATCAAGTGGCTCTTTTCAGAATATTCTGATCAACGTCATGGTGTGCTAGCACTGCTTCCCCCACCACTTCCTTCCTTGTACATTATACATTATCATCCTTTGGGGAACAGGAATATTTGAAAAGACCAAGCAAGCCTTTCCTAAATTAGGGCTTTATACTATGGATGCTATAAAAATTACATTACTAAGAAATTATTCAGAAAGACAACTTCAAAAAGTGTTTGAAGTACCCAAAACTGAAAAATCCTTCCCAGCCCTGGGTGACCTTTTCAGTTTCTAGTCAGTAAAGATTTTGACCTGAACTTGGGAGCATGCCTCTCTTTATTAATACCAAATAAATAATTTCTAAATAGACTGGTTCAGGGTACATAGTTGAAAAGAGAGGAAATTAGAAAATGTATTTGGAATAATTTTTAATCAAGTCAAATCCCATTACTATGGAAGAAAATAGTTTTGTATTGATGTCTCATTTTCTCAAGGCTTCATTCCTATATATAAATAATGCAGCATATTGTATAGTCACTGCAAAAGTTCAACTGTGATTACTATATAATTCTCATTTTAACATAGTTGATTGCCTAGCCCCTTTTTCTTTGAATATCTTGCCTTTTTTATAGCTTTTTCTTTTTTTAAGTTCTGGGGTACATGTGCAGGATGAGTAGGTTTGTTTCATAGGTAAATGTATGCCATGGTGGTTTGCTGCACCTATCAACCCATCAGCTAGGTATTAAGCCCAGCGTGCATCAGCTCTTTTCTCTAATGCTCTCCCACTCCCACTCTTCCCCAACAGGCCCCAGTGTCTGTTGTTCCCCTCCCTGTGTCCATGTGTTCTCATTGTTCAACTCCCACTTATAAGTGAGAATATGCAATGTTTGGTTTTCTGTTCCTGCATTAGTTTGCTGAGGATGATGGCTTCCATCTTCATCCATCTCCCTACAAAGGACATGATCTCGTTCTTTTTTATGTCTGCATACTATTCCATGGTGTGTATGTACCGCATTTTCTTTATCCATTCTATCACTGATGGGTATTTGGGTTGATTCCATGTCTTTGCTATGGTAAATAGTGCTGCAATGAACATAGGTGTGCATGTGCCTTTATAATAGAATGATTTATAAATCCTTTGGGTGTATACTCAGTAATGGGATTGCTGGGTCGAATGGTATTTCTGGTTCTAAATCTTTGAGGAATCACCACACTGTCTTCCACAATGGTTGAACTAATTTACATTACCAACAGTGTAAAAGTGTTTCTATTTCTCTACAACCTCACCAGCATCTGTTGTTTCCTGACTTTTTAATAACTGCCATTCTGACTGGCATGAGATGGTATCTCATTGTGGTTTTGATTTGCGTTTCTCTAATGATCAGTAACATTGAGCTCTTTTTCATGTGTTTGTTGGTTGCATGTACGTCTTTTTTTTTTTTTTTTGAGAAGTGTCTGTTTATATCCTTTGCCCACTTTTTAACAGGGTTGTGTTTTTACCTTGTAAATTTGCTTAAGTTCCTTATAGATTCTGGATATTAGACCTTAGTCAGATGGATAGATTGCAAAGATTTTCTCCCATTCCATAAGTTGTCTGTTCACTCTGATGATAGTTTCATTCACTGTGCAGAAGCTCTTTAGTTTAATTAGATGCCATTTGTCAATTTTTGCTTTTGTTGCAATTGCTTTCGGCAATTTCATCATAAAGTCTTTGCCCATGCCTATGTCCTGAATAGTATTGCCTAGATTGTCTTCTAGGGTTTTTATAGTTTTGGGTTTTACATTTAAGGCTTTAATCCATCTTGAGATAATTTTTGTATAAGGTTTAAGGAAGAGATCCAGTTTCAATTTTCTGCATATAGCTACCAAGTTCTCCCAGCACCATTTATTAAATAGGAAATCCTTTCCCCATTGCTTGTTTTTGTCATGTTTGTTGAAGATCAGATGGTTGTAGATGTGCGAGTTTATTTCTGAGTTCTCTATTCTGTTCCAATGGTCTACGTGCCTATTTTTGTACCAGTACCATGCTGTTTTGATTACTGTGGTGTTGTAGTAAGTTTAAAGGCATCATAGCGTGATACCTCCAGCTTTGTTCTTCTTGCTTACAACTGTCACTTTAGCTATGCGAGCTCTTTTTTGGTTCCATATGAGTTTTAAAATAGATTTTTCTAATTCTGTGAAGAATGTCAACGGTAGTTTAATGGGAATAGCATTAAATCTATAAATTGCTTTGGGCAGTATGGCCATTTTCATGACATTGATTCTTCCTATCCATGACCATGGAATGTTTTTCCATCTGCCTGTGTCCTTTCTGATTTCCTTGACCGGTCTGTAGTTTTCCTTAAAGAGGTCCTTCACTTCCCTTGTTAGCTGTATTCCAAGATATTTTATTCATTTGTGGCAATTGTGAATGCGACTTCATTCATGATTTGGGTTTCTGCTTGTCTGCAGTAGATGTATGGGAATGCTTGTGATTTCTGCAAATTAACTTTGTATCCTGATACTTCACTAAAGTTGTTTATCAGCTTAAGAAGCTTTTGGGCTGAGATGATAGGGTTTCTACATATAGGATAATGTCATCTGCAAACAAAGACAAATTGACTTCTGCTCTTCTTACCTGAATACCCTTTCTTTCTTTCTCTTGCTTGATTGCCCTGGCCAGAACTTCCAACACCAGGTTGAATAGGAGTAGTGAGACAGGGCATTCTTGTTTTGTGCCAGTTTTCAAGTGCAATGCCTCCAGTTTTTGCCCATTCGGTATGTTATTGATATGTTATTGACTGTTTTTTGTCATAAATGGCTCCTATTATTTTGAGGCATGTTCCTTCAACACCTAGTTTATTGAGTTTTTAACATGAAGTGGTGTTGAATTTTATCAAAAGCCTTTTCTGTGTCTATTGAGATAATTATGTGGTTTTTGTCTTTAGTTCTGCTTATGTGGTGAATTGCATTATTGATTTACGTATGTTGAACCAGCCTTGCATCCTGGGGATGAAGCCAACTTGATCGTGGTGGATAAGCTTTTTGATGTGCTGCTGGATTCAGTCTGCTGCCAATATTTTATTGCGAATTTTTGCATGAATGTTCATCAGGGATATTGGCCTGAAGTTTTCTTTTTTTGTTGTATCTCTGCCAGGTTTTTGTATCAGGATGATGCTGGCCTCATAAAGTGAGTTATGGAGGATTCCCTCCTTTTCAATTGTTTGGAATAGTTTCAGAAGAAATGGTACCAGCTCCTCTTTGTACCTCTGGTAGAACTCTGGACCTGGGCTTTTTTTGGTTGGTAGGCTATTTATTACTCCCTCAATTTCAGAACTTATTATTGCTCTATTCAGGGATTCAACTTCTTCTGGGTTCAGTCTTAGGAGGGTTTATGGGTCCAGGAATTTATCCATTTCTTCTAGATTTTCCAGTTTATGTGCATAGAGTTGCTTATAGTATTCTCTGATGGTTGTCTGTATTTCTGTGGGGTCAGTGGTGGTATCCGCCTTATCATTTCTGATTGTGTTTATTTGAGTCTTCTCTTCTTCTTTATTAGTCTCACTAGCAATCTACTTTATTGATTTTTTTTTCAAAAAACCAGCTCCTGGATTCATTGATTTTTTTGAAGGGTTTTTCATGTCTCTATCTCCTTCAGTTCCACTCTGAGCTTGTTTATTTCCTGTCTTCTGCTAACTATGAGATTTGTTTCCTCTTGGTTCTCTAGTTCTTTTAGTTGTGATGTTAGGGTGTCAATTTGAGATCTTTCTAGCTTTTTCATGTGGGCATTTAGTGCTATACATTTCTCTTAATACTGCTTTAGCTGCATCCCAGAAATTCTGATACATTGTTTCTTTGCTCTTTTTGGTTTCAAACAACTTCTTGATTTCTGCCTTAGTTTCATTATTTACCCAGAAGTCATTCAGGAGCAGGTTGTTCAATTTCCATGTAGTTGTGTGGTTTTGAGTAGGCTTTTAAATCTTGAGTTCCAATTTGATTTCACTGTGGTCTGAGAGACTTTTGTTATGATTTCAGTTCTTTTGCATTTGCTGAGGAGTGTTTTACTTCCAGTTATTTGATCAATTTTAGAGTAAGTGCCATGTGGTGCTAAAACAAAAATGTATATTCTGTTGTTTTGTGGGGGAGAGTTCTGTAGATATCTATCAGGTCCACCTGGTCTAGAGCTGAGTTCAAGTCCTGAATATATTTTTTAATTTTCTGTCTCAATGATCTGTCTAATACTGACAGTGGGGTATTAAAGTCTTCCACTATTATTGTGTGTGGGGGTCTAAGTCTCTTTGTAGGTCTCTAAGAACTTGTTTTATTAATCTGGGTGCTCCTGTATTGGGTGCATATATATTTAGGATAGTTAGCTCTTCTTGTTGAATTGAACCTTTTAACATTATGTAATGCCCTTTTTTGTCTTTTTTGACCTTTGTTGCTTTAAAGTCTATTTTGTCAGAAGCTAGGATTGCAACTCCTGCTATTTTCTGCTTTCCATTTGCTTGGTAAATTTTCCTCCATCCCCTTATTTTGAGTCTCTGTGTGTCTTCGCACATGAGCTATGTCTCTTGAAGACAGCACACCGATGGGTCTTGTCTTTGTATCCAGCTTGCCATTCTGTGTCTTTTAATGGGGCATTTAGCCTATTTACATTTCAGGTTAATATTATTACGTATGAATTTGATCCTGTCATCATGATGGTGGCTGGTTAATTTTGCAGACTTGCTAATGTAGTTGTTTCATAGTGTCATTGGTCTGTGTACTTCAGTGTGTTTTTGTAGTAGCTGGTAATGGTTTTTCCTATCCGTATTTAGTGCTTCCTGAAGGAAGCGCTAAATATGCAAGACAGGCCTGGTGATGACAAAATCCCTCAGCATTTGTTTGTCTGAAAAAGATTTTATTTCTCCTTTGCTTTTGAAGCTCAGTTTGGCTGGATATGAAATTCTGGGTTGGAATTTCTTTTCTTTAAGAATGTTGAATATTGGCCCCCAGTCTCTTCTGGCTTGCAGGGTTTCTGCTTAGGGGTCTGCTGTTAGTCTGATGGGCTTCCCTTTGTAGGTGACCTGGCTTTTTTCTCTTGCTGCCCTTAGCATTTTTTTCTTCATTTCAACTCTGGAGAATCTGGTGATTACGTGTCTTGGAGTAGATCTTTTCATGGAGTATCTTATTGGGGTTCTCTGGATTTCCAGAATTTGAATACTGGTCTGTCTTACTAGGCTGGTGAAGTTCTCCTGGATGATATCCTGAAGTGTGTTTTTCCACTTAGTTCCATTTTCCCCATCTCTTTCAGGTACTTCAATCAGTTGTAAGTTCCATCTTTTTACATAGTCCCATAATTCTTGGAGGTTTTGTTCATTCCTTTTCACATTCTTTATTCTCTAATCTTGTCTGCCTGCCTTATTTCAGCAAGACGGTCTTCAAGCTCTGATATTCTCTCTTCTGCTTGGTCAGTTCAGCTATTGATACTTGTGTCTGCATCACAAAGTTGTCTTGCTGTGTTTTTCAGCCCCATCAGGTCATTTATGTTCCTCTACAGACTGTTTATTCTAGTTAACAGCTCCTGTAATCTTTTATCATGGATCTTAGCTTCTTTGAATTGGGTTAGAACATAATCTTTTGGCACAGTGAAATCAGTTATAACCCACTCTCTAAAGCCTACTTCTGTCAGTTCGTCCATCTCAGCTTCAGCCCTGTTCTGTGCTGTTGCTGGAGAGATATTGTGATCATTTGGAGGAAGAGAGGCATTCTGGCTTCTGGGATTTTCAGGATTTTTGCATTGGTTTTTCCTCATTTTTGTGGATTTATCTACCTTTGATCTTTGTGGCTGATGACCTTTGGATGGGGTTTTTGTGGGGTCTTTTTTGTTGTTGTTGCTGTTGTTATTGTTGCTTTCTGTTTGTTTGTCTTCTAACAGTCAGGCCCCTCTTCTGCAGGTCTGCTGCAGTTTGCTGGGGGTCCACTCCAGACCCTGTTCGCCTGGGTTATCACCAGTGGAGGCTGCAGAACAGCAAAGATTGCGGCCTGCTCCTTCCTCTGAAAGGTTCTTCCCAGAGGGGTACCAACCTGATGTCAGCCAGAGCTCTCCTGCATCAGGTGTCTGCTGACCCCTGTTTGGAGGTCTCACCCAGACAGGAGGCATGGGGTCAGGGACCCTCTTGAGGAGGCAGTCTGTCCTTAACAGAGCTGGTGTGCTGTGCTCAAGGAATCGCCCTCATCAGGATCAGAGCCCTCATCAATCTCTTCAGAGCTGGCAGGCAAGAAAGATTAAGCCTGCTGAACCTGAGACCATGGCCACCCCTCCCCACAGGTGCTCTGTCCCAGGGAGATGAGAGTTCAGTCTGTAAGCCCCTAACTGGAGCTGGTGGACTTTCTACAGGGAGGCCCTGCCTGCTGAGGAAGGATCTAGAGAAGCAGTCTGGTCACAGCTGTTTTGCTGCACTGCGGGGAATTCTGCCCAGTCCAAACCTCCCAAACTGCCTACTGAAGCCACAGTAATGGCGCTTCCCCTCCCCCTGGCAACTTGATCATCCCAGGCAGATTCAAGACTGCTGTGCTGGTAATGGGGATTTCAAGCCAGTGGTTCTTAGCTTACTGGGCTCTATAGGAGTGGGAGCCACTGAGCAAGACCACTTGGCTCCCTGGCTTAAGCCCCTTTTCCAAAGGAGTGGACACTTGCGTCTCACTGGAGTTCCAAGTGTCACTGGAGTATGTAAAAAACTCCTGCAGCTCAGTGCCTGCCTGAACAGCCACCCAGTTTTGTGCTTGAGACCCAGGGCCCTGGTGGTGTAGGCTCACAAGGTAATCTCTTGATTCATGGATTGCAAAAATCCATGGGAAAAGCATAGTAACCCTGGTGGGTAGCACAGTCCCCCGCCACTTCCCTTGGCTGGGGGAGGGAGGTCTCCCCACTCCTCTGGGCTCCATGCACTTCCTGGGTGAAGCAATGCCCCATCCTGCTTCTGCTCACTCTCCATGGGGCGCACCCACTGCCTAGCCAGTCCCAGTAGGATGAACTAGGTACCTCAGCTGGAAATGCAGAAACCACCTGCCTTCTGTGTTGGTCTCCCTGGCAGCTGCAGACCCGAGCTGTTTCTATTCGGCCATCTTGGCCCCTCCCACCATCTTCCCTTTGTTCCACAAGAGATCATTAAACTGATAGTAGAATTTACAAAAATAAGGACAATTGTTACTTCTAAAACAAAGCCAAAATACTGAGGAAAATATTTCTTTTGAGAAAAAAAATTTTGTCTGTTAGTGCACATGCTTGAGCCCACTAGCCCAACTTCTGAGATCTTATCAGGAAGCTGCTGATCACCAGGAATTTGCTATCTAATGGGAGACTGCCTTTCCCTGGCACCGGCTGCGACCAATTATTATTTTGGAGAGACTGTTTAACAAAAGTACACTTTTTTTTTTTGAGAAAAAAAAAATAGTTCAGAGCAGTCTGAGCTATGTGAGGTACTCAGGCCCAGAAAGACATGAGTATGAAACTTCAGTCATTGCCCCCAACCCCACAAGACCCCACCCCCAGCCTCCACCACACCCATCACCCATGCCTGGGGGCAATTGTTTAAAGTCATTTTGTTCCTGACCAGCCGTATAGCCAATCAACAGCTTGTGTTATTTTAATGTAAATTCTTGGTAAACAGCTCAAAATCTGCCTCTTCTTTTCCTTTAACAAAACACTTAATAACTGCTGTTAATTGGAGCATATATTCAGGGCCGTTTGAATCTATGATCCTGGGTTGCAGTCCTCAAGATTGGCCTAAACAAACTCTACTTATATTAATTTTGCCTCAGTTTCTTCCTTTTAGGTCAACACTTTCATATGCTGAGAAAGCAGCAAATCAGAGTATTGGTTCCTTTGATTGGAAAATGCATTAATATGATTTTTTTCACTAAAAGAAAAGCCCTTGATAAATCAAAGTGGATAGAAGTTGAGGCAAAAGGAAAATAAATTGCTCTACATAATAAAACAGGAATTCAAGTTATTTGGGGAGGGGTGTCCAGAGAAAAGTAAGAACCTGAAACTGGGAGAAGAGAATAGCTAGGGATGTTTTGAGGTTCTAAAATCCAAAGGAAACTGTATATTAAAATCACAAAACTGCACCTATGGTAGCAGTTCCCCGGGAGATATTTTTCCCCCAGAGCCCAGTTTAAGTACAAGCTTCCTTGATGCTTGCCTGTGCTAAGTGGTTTTGTTGGAGTAGGTAGCTAGGCAGACATGAGCAGGGCAGGAAAGGGCCCTCCTCAGGAATGTCAGGCTACCATCAGGTGATAGGCAGTCATTAAACAGTCTCTCCAAAATAATAATTAGTCACAGCCAGTGCCAGGGAAAGGCAGTCTCCCAACAGATAGCAAACTCTTGGTGATCAGCAGCTTCCCGATAAGATCTCAGAAGTTGGGCTAGTGGGCTCAAGCATGTGCAGTAACTGACAAAATGGTGGAGTTTAACTAGTATATGACCTTCCTCTGGGAACACTTGACTGCTAAGGGGAAAATGCCTTGAATGAGTATGCACACAACTTCAGTAAACACACTGCACATGCAGCACCTCCCAAGTGCTGACAGGCCACTGAGCATGCAAACAGTCCACTCCAAGGGAAGAATCAGGGGAGAAGAAATGCAAACCTCAGAACCATTCCAACATATAAAAACCCAAGTCAAAGGTTAGATGGGGCACTTGGATCTCTCAAGTTGTCCGCTTGGCCCTCTTCCAAGTGTACTGTACTTCCTTTCATTCTTGCTCTAGAATTTTTAATAAACTCTCACTCTTGCTCTGAAACTTGTCTCAGTCTCTCACTCTGCCTTATGTCCCTTGGCTGAATTCTTTCCTCTAACAAGGCAAAAATCCAGTTTGCTGCAGATCCGATGGATTCAGCGCTGCTAACAGTTACATGTTTTCCATTTCACCTCCCCCTCCCACTATAGCCCATTGCGGGATCATCTGTGTGGAAATTTCTATTTTCAATTTTTCAATTAATATGAGCCAAATCCTTGTTTCTGGTCCCTACATAAAGGTTAAAATTCAAGTGCCTAAGTCACCTCCACTGAGCATCTCAGTATCAATCAGTTGTTAGTCTTACCGCCTGAGTTTTCAGATCCTTCTGCATTTTTGTCCTCTGGGATTTTTCCTGACCTTTGGGTAAACTCAGCTATGCATTTTAAAGGAGTATACCAAGCTGCATTATCTCCTCCAGCTGTTCTAAAGATTTTGTAGTAGGCAAGGCTTCAGGTTACCTAGTCTGCCACCTTGTAAAAAAAAGAAGTTACTCATAAAATGGCTAGATGCAAAACTATGCCCAGGATCAGCACCTTCTCCTCAGCAGAACCCTCAATATTTATAAAATGATGAGTTTAGTTACATCTTGGTGACTTAAAGAATAAAGGAGGTTCTCTTTGGAAGGCTGAGGCGGGCGGATCACGAGGTCAGGAGATCGAGACCATCCTGGCTAATACGGTGAAACCCCGTCTCTATTAAAAATACAAAAAATTAGCTGGGTGTGGTGGCAGGCGCCTGTAGTCCCAGCTACTTAGGAGGCTGAGGCAGGAGAATGGCATGAACCCAGGAGGCAGAGCTTGCAGTGAGCCGAGATCATGCCACTGCACTCCAGCCTGGGCGACAGAGTGAGACTCAGTCTCAAAAAAAAAAGAATAAAGGAGGTTACAATAAGCAGCATTTTAGTGGTATAAGGAACAGAGGTGCAGAAAGAGAGTCAAATTTGAGACAAGGTTTTTCCTCGTGGTGCTACAAATATGGATTGTCTGAGCCTTGATCCTTTTTAGCTCAACCAACTAACTTACCTCTTTCCCTCTCCATCTGACTGCCTTTCAGCTTGGCTCCCCAAAGATGTCTAAAGCCATAAGAGTTAGTGCATACTTCAGGGAATCCACTGTAATGAGAAGAACAGGAGCCAGGCAACTCTGGGCTAAAAACTCTTGAGGTTCCAGTCTAGATAAACCTAGGGATTCTTTTCTCTATAGTAAGAGATCATGAGACCCCAGTTTAGATTAAATTTATACCATTCCTAAAATTGGCATACATGCACACAAAATGCAGACCAGTCTAAGAAAACTCCTTCTTCCCCTTGGAAACCCTACAGCCACTCACCATTCATTCTAGTCCTGAACTCCTCCAGTTTGGAAAGGAATCCTAAAATACATTAACACAGATCTAGCCATCATAGGATATTCTTGAAACCGTTTTGGAAATAATTCTAGGCCAGTATTCCTAGAGAGACCTATAAACAAAGACACATTGGACTCCCCACAAATTCAGTGTAATGCAAATGAGATTCAGTGTAAAGAATCCTGAATTCCTCTTTACTACCAAGAATCTTCTGACATAAAACCAGTTACTTGTGATGTCTGTGTGCTCACTGTCCTTTGTGCACTCCCTGGCTCCATCATTCCCTGTGCTACATGGGATGAAGCAATACCTCAGAAAACATGGTGTCTTCTAGGACAACCCCAATAGCACAGTTGTATCCACTTGCTCTAAGAACTGATTTTCCTCCAAGTTTACACTCCTATTTCAATGTGCTCACTTGATCAAATGATGTGTCATAAAAGTTAATTATACATCTTTTATAAATGGTGATTTAATTTTTATTTTTTATTTTTCTTTTTAGAGGCAGAGTCTTGTTGTTTCACCCAGGCTGGAGTGCAGTAACACAATCATAACTCACTGTAACCTTGAACTCCCAAGCTCAAGCAATCCTCCTGCCTCAGCTTTCCAAGTAGCTAGGACTACAAGGCGTGCCATCACCCCCAGCTAAGTTTTTTTATTTTTTGTAAGAGACAAAGTCTCACTCTGTTGCCCAGACTGGTCTCAAACTTCTGGCCTTAAGTGATCCTGCTGCCTCAGCCTCCCAAAGCACTGGGATTATAGGTATAAGTCACCATGCTCAGCCTTGATTTATTTTTTCTGCAGAACTAAACCATTTGTCCCTTGCTTTGAATTTTTCTAAAATGTGGCATCTTTAATATATCCTCTCAGTAAACGATGCTTTTCCTATGAAGATGAGGCATAATGGTGAAGAGTTCAACAGTTATCTAAAAATCTGCAAGATTGTATTTAGTCTGAGAATAAAAAAGACCACTTTCAATTTTAGTTAGGCTACACATAAATTCTAGGCTAACTATTCTCTTATTTCCTAAGCATATCTCCTGCTTCTTTCATTGTCAAATTCAGCTTGAATAATAAAATACAGAGAAAGGCTAGTAGGATATGGTGAATGAGTAACAGGGTCAACCATCAATCGGACCTGTGTTCTCCTTTAAACAACAAAGTGGCAAAATGTCTCTAGTCCTCAGTTTCTTGATCTGCAAAATGGAGGTAATAACTCCTATTCCATGGAGTCACTGTGAGATTTAATTGAGATAATTCATGCCTGGTGTAAATGTTCAACAACTATTAACTCTCATTTTATTTCCAGCTATTGAGTGCTTCACAGAGTACAAGGAATTATTTATTGCATTTAATTTATTGCTTTCAAATCTGCTCCCTTCCTCAGAATAAGCATTTCCAGTTAGCACAGACCTCATTAGCTCTAGATAAAAAAAAAAACAACAACAAAAACAAAAAAAACAGAATTATCAAAAGTCAGCTTCTGAGCAGAAGATATATTTTATATATTATATCATGTATTATTTCCAGCAATTGCTTTTAAAATGTAGTTTTCACAGAGGTTCCTTCTCCTTCTGCTCTCAGTGCTTTGAGTTCAAAAACAACTCACAGAGAAACCTTTGGCTGTGTTAGCTAACTCCAATCATTACCCATTCTAGTATTACAGGCACTGCTCCAAGGCTGAGACATATTCTGACTAGCCATAGGTTACAGCCTTCAAAACAGACCTGGTATTAAAACTATCATTCTAAGTCCAAGAAATAATTACAAAGTATTTTAATAACTTTCTAAAGCCTGAACATTTTATCTAAAATCACATTCTTGAATTTATCACTTGTTAGTATAAACTAAAATATAAAACATGTGAAATGTATTTTTCCCTTTGCTATTCATCTCCTTTAGTGGTGAGGGAAAAACAATGAAATTCTAAATGAGCTTCCCTCTCAGTACTGAACAATGGTAGCCAAAATCTATACGTAACATCAAAACAGTTCCATGTTTCCCATGGAACTGGACAATAATCCTGCCTAGCCTACATTTAGAAGAAAAGGATATTACCTAGCTTTCTGATCTATTGGGGAAAATGGATCAAAATCTTTCTCAGTAACTATTTCAACACACAACAAATACCTGAAGTGGTTTATTATTGTCACAAATCTAATTTTAATACTAAGCCAATCTCCTTACATTCCGGCCTTAAAACTTACTGAGAGCAGGCCAGACGCAGTGGCTCAAGCCTGTAATCCCAGCACTTTGGGAGGCCAAAGCGGGTGGATCACCTGAGGTCAGGAATTCGAGACCAGCTGAACCAACATGGTGAAATCCCACCTCTACTAAAAAATAACAAAAATTAGCCGGGTGTGGTGGCAGGCGCCTATAATCTCAGCTACTAGGGAGGCTGAGGAAGGAGAATTGCTGGAACCCGGGAGGCAGAGGTTGCAGTGAGTGAGCCGAGATCGCGTCACTGCACTCCAGCCCTGGCCGACAACAGCGAGATTCCTTCTCAAAAAAAACTTACTGAGAACAAACCAAGAGGAAATTATACTGAAAGACCAATCCTTGTGTTTCATTATATAATGAAAGAAAGAAGTGAAGAAAGTTAGAAAAATTATACAACTACTTGTTAGCATATATTCATGTCTTAGTGATTTGATAAGTATATATCACAAGCTAGGAGTTAATACAGGGTGGCCCACTTTATTTTTTATTTATTTATTTATTTATTTATTTATTTATTTTGAGACGGAGTCTTGCTTTGTTGCCAGGCTAGAGTGCAGTGGCACGATCTCGGCTCACTGCAACCTCTGCTTCCTGGGTTCAAGCAATTCTTCTGCCTCAGCCTCCCGAGTAGCTGGGAACACAGGCCTGCACCACCACGCCTACCTAATTTTTATATTTTTAGTAAAGATGGAGTTTCACCATGTTGGCCAGGATGGTCTCCATCTCCTGACCTTGTGATCCGCCGCCTCAGCCTCCCAAAGTACTGGGATTACAACATGAGCCACCATGCCCAGCTGTGGCCCACTTTTAAAACAACCTATTTATAACAAAGGTCTCTCTCTCTCAGGACTGTCAAGAGAGTTAAAGAAAATGCCTCCTGTACCACTTTTATTTAGCCAGGCATTGCAGACCAATGAAATTGCAAACCTGGAAACCTTCACCTTAGCCCCACTCTATGAATCATTTGAATATATGCAAATCAATAAGATTTCCTGATTCTCATACCCCCTTGTCAGTATAATGAAATTAGTACCTGCCCTCCCACCACCCTATATAAAAGTCCTAAAGGATAAAGAACAAAATCTAAATATTGTAATGTACTATATGCTTCCTGGAAAAAAAAATGTTAATGTCTTAGGTAAGAAAAATACACAAAATACTCCTTCTTCTTAGGGTAGAATATTTGTAAAGCAG